>NW_027287096.1:170000-670000 GCF_022747635.1 Hetaerina americana | reverse complement strand
CGGTGCGAGAGAAGTCCTTGCCCTCATCTCTCCCTCCCTCTCTCTCTTTTTCTCTCCAAGAGCGGATGATAGTGTGCGCCACGTCATTGCTTCTTTAAGGTCCTCGTTGCCGCGGCGCTGTGTGTGGTTCTCTCTTTCTCCCCCGCCCACCTGTCTACCTTAAGTCCGTCTTTCTCTCTCCCGGTCACGTGTCCCGGGCTATTTTCTTCCCTTGGCGATTTCCATCACTTTAAATACGACTTCTGGGAGTCAAGATAGCCACCGATCTGTGTTGCTCGGGGCAGCGTGTTGGCATTATGTTTTCCGATATTCTGGGCGAATTGGAAGAGGGAAAATAGGTCTCATTTGTTTGTCGCTGATGCCTCCATCGGCTCAGCCGCAGACCGTCGTGACTCGTAAGACCCCCGTGATCAATGCAATCGCTAAATTTGGTCGAATGCGGGGCATGGATGTGCGTTATGGGACGAACATGTTTTATTCGTGGGCAGTATAAATTTCAAAAGCCCGGGGTGAAATAATTTGTTGAAAAATATTGGAGGATCATCTTCATTTGTGGCGATACCCAATCAAGCAACTGAGAGCAGGAAGATTACTTCGGTTAGATTCAATTGCATGAAATTCAGTGTGTCCTTCAATAATTTATTCTGTTATACCCCAGTACACCATTTTATATCCAAAATTTATGTATTTCATTTTTGTTGACAGTTTTCAATGAATCCAACGCCATTTGCTCACAAAAAGAGGAAACACACACAACTAATTAATTTAAGACTGATGAAGAATTGTGCGCAAATATTTCTATTCCTGGAAAGGTAAAACAATGCAGTGGACTTTCACGATTTATTTATAAGCACAACATGCGTTTCAACACTCAAACGTCATTATAAGTTGGCCAAATGTCTATTAAAAGTATAAGTACATACACTCAAAAATGAATTGTGAATGTTAATCAGTTATTTTTCTATATTAAGACGGAATCTCACAAATGCCAGACTAATGTTGATAAAAGACTTAAGTACTCAGTAATGTTCTGAAAAAGGTGTCTACGATTATAGCTTGTATTATTAATAAGTAGACATTTTTTTCGGGCCTTAATTTGAGATTATGAGATAAAGATAAGCAGCATTCTGCATACCAGTTCATCTTGAAAAGAGCAGTTTGCTGTTGGAAAATTTCTTGAGTGCATTCGCAATGCATGTATTTTACTTAAATGCCCTCATACATGCATAGTCTTCAAAAAGAGTGCAATGTTAAATCTCCGATTCTTCACCAGTTGCACAGAGGTATTAATTCAGCTCTTGTACTTGATTTTATTAATTGAGTGTATAGCAAGTTATGTATAATTTTAAATATAAATTTAGGCAACAATTAAAGGTAAAAGCTGACCCAAATCGAGAGAGGAAGACATTTCCCAAATGCAGCAACTATCTGCATGTTTTATACTAGGTACACTTTCAAACCTATACAGTGACTGTTGTAAGTTACGGCCGTGCTGGGTGCTCGAAGCAACTGGTGAATTGCGTCTTGGAAATCCCAACTTTAGATTACAGAAACATTACCTAAGGATAAATCTCTACCTACGGAGGATCTTTCACTAAAAGCCTGGCGCTTACATGGATGCCATCAGTTTATCCCTAATGCACCTGTGCATAAAAAAACATCTTTTGAACTGTATTTTATCGAGAAAACAGCGTAGCCTTCTTTTAGCACGACGGAGTTTCACCTAGTAATTTCATAGTCTATTATGCATTCAAGTGAAAAGATAATTAAGAATAAATTCAATGCTATTTCAAATAATACAGTTACCATTAAAAAATTGAACAATTTTTTTGTGAACTCATTAAATAATGAATCTCTTAGTCACACCCCAAATTATGAATGAAGAACTTCAACTCGAATTTCAAGTCAGTGGTTGATACCAAAGACGCATGTTCCGTCGCTAAAATTGGCACTTGCGCTAACATTATTCCGCAGGATTCTATAAATCAATAATCAAAATATTTGTCAACAATCAATGAGTTTTATAATGTTTTATTCCCAGACCCAACTAGTGAGCCAACCACGCCCTCTGCGGAGAGCATAAAAGCCCAAGGCCAAAAATGCAGAATAAGACCCCCACCGCATCCGGGTGAGTCGTAGGTGTTGGGTTGTGACCTCCTCGTATATAAAGGGCCAGGGCAAAGATGGTTTTATCCCGGGGGAAAGAAGAATCAGGAGATACCGAGAACCTACACTCCCTCTGTTTTTCCCCTTCCCCTCCTCTCTCCGCTAATACCCTTTTGCATTCGATTTGGGTCGAAGGGGCGAAGTCACGTGCCCGAGCGCCGGGAAAGCCATAAAACGAGAAAGAAGGGAAGAGAAGCAGCGTCTTGGGACCAAGGATTCCCAGGTTCTCTACGGGAGACAGAGGGCGAGGAGGGGTTGGAGAGGGTCTGCGTTAAAGGGTTACGGGGACGGGATGCGGGGGAGGAGAGAGAGCATTGCGAACGGGGGCTGAGGCGTGGAACGTGCAAAAACTGGTGAAATAAATGAGAAATATCTGGGGCAGTCCCTCGGCCAGAACGAATACAGTCGAGGGTTGAGATAGAGGAAAGGGAGAAGCAGCGGAGGAAAGAAAGAGAGGGAGAAAGAATGAAAGAGGGAGGGAGGGAAAAATTAGGAAGCGAAGGAGGAGAGGGAGGCGAGGTGATCGTGGGAAACAGATCCGTGACGAATCGTGGTCTCAGTTGCACTCGGCGATGGCGTGCTTGTCACGTTCCCTCGGCCGCTCCCCATAATGGCATTGGGTCCGATTGCAGGCTCGGTCTTGGGGTTCAAGAAGGCGACCCCAAATCGGAACTTCGTGCCGGGATTGAAAGAATAGCGTTATATATGTATATTTATTAGACGGAACGTCTTTGGGCCCAAAGGAAATACCTTTAGATTCGCGAGGAAAACATTTAAAAGCTTTGGAGTTTTAAAAAAACCAGCATGGATATGTGATAGTAAATTTATGTATGCATGTGAAATTCCTATGTTTTTATAAGAAGTACTCACAGTGAAACCTGCCTAATGTGGAAAAAGCACCAAAATCAAGCTGACAAATTTCAAAATATGGGAATCGTTATACAGGGTTATCGTTATTATGTATGTAATGATCGTTTAATTATCAAATAAGCCTCTATCAAAAGCATTTGCCTTAAAACGCGAGCGAAAAGTATTCACGTAGTTCATTGTGAGTCTAGGAATCAGCAACATTTGAATCCGACTAAGCTGGAAATAAAACTTAAAGGAAAAATAATTTCACCTGCCTATTTTACGAGTTTTGACGTGTTTAACGTTTTTACATCGACTGCGATCCTGAAGGTCTTTCATTTTTTTTTAATTACTTTTTTTTCCTGACTGTTTTATTCTTGCAAGTAAATTTTTTAATTTAAATAGACTAAGTATGACTTTCATGACTATTTAATTTTAGCAAGCACGTCCATACGCACAACTTCAAGTTTTCTAAGATGTAAAACCTGCTTATCCCAAAAAATCTCGTCAAACCCTTAGATTCCTTGTCTTTGGCAGGTTTTACAGCGTTATGATACATAATAAATTAAATTCCAATTGAAATAATTCAACGATGTGGTGGTATACATTATTTAATGCCAGAGGTGGGCACACATCATACCTAGTAACACTGCATTAAGCATCTACACGGCTCTCTTTCCGACAGCAGACCCGTGTAGAGAAATACTGGTGCGGATATTTTGGAAATCCTTCGGGTCACGCGGGAATTGCAAATAGCAGTGTAAGAGTAATGACCCTGTGAACTCACTAGTCGTTTCTACAGTGATAACAGTGGCATGGTATCCCCGCTGATAGGTGACGTCATCCTTGAATTTTTACTAAGGCACTTTCGACAACTTTCATTAAAAATTTCGTCCTGAACGGAAGTACGGGACGCCCCCAGGATCGATCCATCAGGCGAGTCAAGTCCTTTGTTTTAATTTCTTATTTAGCACTCATTTCACCTTCTCCAGCAAAGACTTTCCATTGCGCTAGCGATAGTACGCCTTCACATCACGATCATTATCCTTTTATGTGAGAGGGGAGTCCTTTTTTTCCTATTATTCTCTTTGAGGGAACACAAATAAAAAAACTGAATCTAAAATCCAGACCTGAAAAAATAAGATGAGCTTCAGATAACGTTCCAAAATCAGAAAGATAGCATTAAAAGTAATTTTGATATTCATAAATCGTCGCTCTCACATTTTGTTCATACTTGTTTCTGTGATTTGCACAGGGATTTCTGTTCTAAATCTTTTGTTCACTTTCCCTTCATTAAAGATCGTCAGGGAGACACCATGTCTCGATATATTCCCCTTTAAGATTAGATTTTTGGGTACCAGTGCTTTTGTGGGATTTATTCTCCAATTTTTTTGCAAAAGTTCTTTGCAATCAATTCAATCCGTCAATTAGCCCTACAGATTTTATTCATGTAGAAACATTTTCTTGAGGAAATCCTACCATGTACGAATTCCGGCACGCTCAAAATGATACACCCCCTAATTTAGATCCTCATATTGCCACAATCTTTCTTTAATTATTCAGTTTCACACTTGCGTGGAATATTTGTTCTGACAGAATGATCTCTCGGTTCTTATCTACGAAAAGGAATTTTCGTATTTTATTTCAATTTCACTGGATGATTACTTAATCATTCAATGCATGTGTAAGTAAGTAAAGTAAAGAGTAAAGTCGCAGTAAGTAATGCAAGAAGATCTTTGTCTCATGATTTCAATATTAACAATGTCAAAATTTGCGAAAATATTCACATTTTTCAATTCTAATATTTATGGTTGGGACCTTTTACCTTCTTTGGTAAGTCAGCAGTATTTTCTTCCAGAAGTTAAATGACTACTCAGGCTATAACTTCTATTAGTAAAAATATTCTTTATTAGGAAAGTATTATTTGATTCAATAGAGCGAGAGCACAAGAAAAAAATGGATTTACGACAAAAATATGTCAGCTAGATCATTATGAAATTTCAGATGGTAAGTAAATTAAGTTGTTCCTAGGTAGGTAGCTCTACATTGATATATGAATTTCACACGCCGTTCGGCTTATTACGATGAGAGCTCTTCCCACAGCTATTAAACCAACCTTCGAGTTGATCAATGTGGGTTTTGGTAGGGAAAGTGCATCATTAACGATGCGTTACACAAACATATTTGTTAAATTCATAAATTTACTGCCACGAATGCAATGGATACGTGAAAATATCAATTAATTATTGATAGGACTTAAAATTTAGATTTTAAGGACGTACATGTACGAGAACCGAAAAATAACCTAAAATTGGAGATTTATGAAGTATTATCCATTATTTAAAATGACTATTGGTTGGCTTGGTTGCTTTAATCAAGTATGACCTGCCATTCTAGGTAACAATTAGTTTTAAAAAAGCTTCTGCTTGAATCACTTATTAGTAAAACTTAAACATATTAATAAAACCGCAGAAACATGAAATATTTTAGTATGGGCGAATGAACAATGAATACAAAAAATTCAACATGCTGCAATGCAAATTACCGTGGATTTTGAGCTTTTCAGGGAATAAAATAATAGCAGCTGCAAGATTCTGGGACTAATAGAAAATCATTAGTGTGCACATAGATGTATCCCTTTATTAATCTCATCATAAGAGGCAAATTAACGGTAAATTCATGGACTTCGATTACGAACGGAAGAGTTATTTTGAAAATTAACCATATAATTACAGTGAGTATTTAATCACATCTGCGAATCTGAATATATTAGAATATTATTGTGAAATTTTTTTTATTGCTTTTTTCAGTTTTATGGTATACGTACGCTTTTTTTACCGTGATTCTAACAGAGTGATACTACCCTACGAACAAGACTTAATACTTTATTTGGTACATTATTTTGCAGTTATATCTCTCTTGTCCATAACGTTATCTAAATTACCCATACATACGCACTCGCAAACAGACGATGGCAATAAATGCTACAAAAGTGAGTGTTTCTGGGTTGATACGAATGATATAGCGAGTTTTTGCTATCTCCAATATCATTCACACCAAAATTCCGTGATTTTAAACGATTGGATAGTAAGCCTGAGATATCGTCGTGATGTATAATCGACAAGAAAAGCTAAAATTATAAAAAGAATTACTGATTGTAGCTCCAAAATTCAGCACACAAAAAACTGAACAATATGAATGATTCAAGTAGCCACATAATTTCTTTCAAGAAATCAATGATGGCAAAATGGAAAACATTTATAATTAACAAGGTTTTAAAAGAGATGGTGCAGGTAAAGTGCATTATTGTAAATTGCGGTAAATGTCCATTAATCGCAAGTTTGCTCTTCACTTTATTTCAAGGAGAGGAGAACTAAATTTGTCGAAAATATTATGCCATTAAACTGTCTCAGTTTTCTTATCTATCTTCACGCCGCAGTTACGTCTTTTGCGTTCCCAGGTTACGAAACGCGCGAGAAGCGTCAAGCCGCGTAAACACCAGCTCTTTCCGACACTTGCTGGGAGGAGAATTGGTACGGGAAGAGTCACAGAAGTCATGCGTCACCACAAAAGGAATCTTCCACAACCTCCTAGTCCCTTCTCCCCCTTGGTTCACTCACCACGCCGAACCTGTTTTCAGTTCATGAAAAGTCTACACCAGCCCTTTTTCATTATTCCACAAAGGAATACCTGTACGGCGTGAGAGAGAAAGAGGAGAAAAATATAATGTACAGAAATTACTTGACTATTGCGATGGCTGAAATTTTCACTCGATTACGTATTATTAACAGTTATCTACCGGGTTAGGTTAAGTTTTTGATGGAGCCATGCATTACACATTACTGAATTCCAAAGCCACAACTACGAGTAGCATCATACAAAATATCCTTGAACAATGTACGGCGTATTGCAACAATTCATTCGCTGGCTTCGCATATTTTCTATCTCCCTTAGTTCTATCCACAACACCTATTCTTTCCCTCCCTCAACCTCGCTTTCCCATCATTCTCTCTTCTATTGCCGTCTTCAGTTAGTATCCTACCGGCTCTCAGTTACTTTCATTCACTTATCCTACTTTCTTTGAGTTTTTCCAAACAGCCATCACTCATTCCCGGCTTTGCCTGGAACTTTATCGTTGGTTTTCCTTTTCATCCATTTTATTTTCTCCATTCTTCTCCTCAACCACATCTTAAAAGACTCCAAGATCTAAGCTTATCCTCTCGCTTCTACGGAAAGTTTCCATACCATACCAACCTATGCTCCGTATTAAGTTCTGATACTCTTTTCTTTATATCTCTACTTGCCTTTATATCTTTACTTACTTTAGGTGTCTGTCATCAATTGTCGCCACTGGTTAAAAACGTCTGCTCCATTCAGCAATCTACATTTAAAACGAGAGAATTAAATTTAGTTACCAAAACGGAGATTTCTTGGTACATAAAGCCAATTAGAGCTTATTTTACAGTTCTAAGAAACGTTCAATAATTCAACTACAAAGATGATTGAGCCCTCTTTCATTTCAGATGTATTCAGAATGAGGGAATATGAAAGGCTATAAGTCTCCGTAATATGACAGAAGGTTTTAATAAATGAAAATGAGTGCAATCTAGGTGTAGTACGACGTGGAAAGATTCTCTAAATCGATTATTAAATAGAAAGGCACCGTCAACGACTGCAATACCGTTGAACAATCATCTTCTTTTCCGTATGCTATTTAAACATGTATAATAAATTTTTTTCGAAATTTTCATTTTCTGAAATCCGGAAAAATAAAGTTTACGAAAGTATCGAGTTTCGGGCCTACAGAAGTAGATGTATAGATAGATAGATAGATAATCGTCTTTATTTTGGGACGAGATTAAGACTATGGAGTCTCTTCTACAACCTAACCCCTATCGCGGCTGTTATCAAATACGTCGCGAAGTGTTAAACTCTTCAAGCTATTCGATGATAAAGATTGCAGAGCCTCTTAGATAAATAAAAAATACATTAAGATCAACACTCCCGACACCATCTTAAGACCATATTACTTCCTGTTTTTGAAATTTACTGCAGACGAATTCAGAGATGACAGACCTAAGCCAATCGACATTTTTATGTGACGCATGCAGGTACACGAATGTCTGAAAGTGCAGGGTTTACCTAGAGGTGGCGGCGGTTATTTTCGCTCGTCTTCCCCGGCAAAACAAATCCCCCTTTGGAGTGACAGCAGAGAATTCGGGGAGACACCTCTTGCTCTAGACTGGAACACAAGAGGTAGCAAGTGGGATAGGGAGAGAGAGAAAAAGAGAAGTTCGGGGGAAAAGGAAAGATGAAAAGACGTATTTCTTTTTCTCCTTCTCACCCCGGAAATAATGAGAAGATTACGCTCAGCATTCGCTGCCTTCCTGCTCTGCCATACTTCGTCAAGGCATTTTCCCGCCTTTAATTTCCAAGAGGCTTAGAAAAACCACAAGTTGCGCACACTTCAAGGGAGAACGGTGAGTTGTGTGAGGGTGGGGAGGGGTTTGGGAAGACTTCCCGAGGAAACTATTCCACTGCGGAAGGTCGTCGACGACACAGCCGTGGAACATTATTTTCGTCGAAGCACCTTGGCCAAGTGCTAGAGTAATGCGACTGCCTTACTTCTTCGTTTTGTTGAACCCCTTTCCCCAACTCCCTTGTCTTCCTTCGTTCTCCTCAAAGGGTTTGCAGCCATCATCGTCGACGTCCCACTTGAGAGTTGTCGTGTCGTCGCATTTGACTCCCCGTTTGTGGGGCTTTGCTTTCCACCATCTTGCGTCCTTGCATTCTTACCGGAGTTCGGTTTATTTTTATGTAAGGAGTAGTTATTGCATTATTGTTGTAGCGTTCTTTTTTTTTGTCGCGCTCGAGAAAAGCGGGGGAAGAATCCGCAGCGATTTCTCTTTAGCGTGCGCGGGAGTCGGAGAATGATCGGCTGGCTGGTCCCGAAAGATCGTGGAGAAATGTAGAGCACCTTGGTTTGTTAGCCTGTTAGACGGTTTACAGAATGTTCCCAAGGTTCACACTCACTGTCTGGTCTCCCTTCTTCCTCTCCACGTCCCTGTCCACAACGGGTAAGATTAACTTTTTTGCCCAGGGGCGTCGTCGTCGCGATTTTCCTTGGAAAAATTAACGGCATTTAGTGAGAAATGTCCTTCTGAGCGCCGAACGGTATTTTCTTTTCTTTCTCCTTTTGAATAGCGGCCTAATCTCCCCCACCTACAGAGTTTTTAGACCAATGGAATATAAACAAAGGTTTCGAGTGGGAGAAAATGTGAGCTCTTTCAAGGTGTTTTTGAGCGATCGACGTGGCGTGAAGGCCTCGGAAAACTGCTCATTCCCGGGGCTTCCTGAAAGGTGGATGTAAATTTTTAGAATTATCTGAAGTATTCTTTTAACAAATGATGAGCTTCCAGCCAATGAAAGCGGTGTTCATCAGATAGTTATGGGTGAATCGACCTCTAGAAATTGAGGTTAGCTTAGAAGCAAGTAGGTAACAAACAAAGATACTCGACAAATGAGCACCAACGTGAATAGTATGAACCGACACTCAGAGAGCGAAGCTATAAGAAGGTGAATCCTTGTTTAGAAATACAACGGAATCCCGTAAAAAAGTCGTGACTGTAAAGACTTCACGAGTGGCTGTGAGCAACCGAAGAGTAACTAATAACATGGAGGAGGTGGAAAATGGAGGAATATACGGTTTCAATTCCATATCTTAACCGAGAATATATATGCATGTGTGTCATACCTAGAAGATATTGAAAACTACTAATTGAACGCATTTCTCTCAAGAGGAAATTTAGAAGTCGCAATTAAAAAGTTCAAGATGTACCGAGGCACCAGTAGGTGTATTTCTAGAGGAGATAAGGGGATAAGGGTATTTTGGAAATTAAAATTAATCTAATATCAATCTTTCTGGTAACATGGTAATCGTTACTAAAAATTTAATACTCTTGGTAGGGTTGATACAGCTTTGACGGAGTTGTTGTTACGCGTTCGTGTTCTGAAATATGAAGTTCTAGGTTTCCCATTTAACAAGAATATACAAAAATATGAGGAGGCTGCTTTCTCTTTTATTTCATTTTGGAAATTTACTTCGTTACATTTATTTCTCAGTTTGTCCATTAAATTGCTCTGCTGTACAAAATGATCCGTAGCATTGCAAATTTTTATCTTTATACCAAAGGCACGCACGTTTTGTGGACGACTACATAATAGTGGCCTTGAATATTTTGACTCGTACCAAGGTCACTTACCATGAATTTTTGCGTACTATTCGTATGAAAAAGAATCACAAGCAAAATTTTGAATGCCAAAATAAAATGATAACGAAAAATTGACTTCATAAACACACCGCATTCTTTCCTAAAAGAAGTCACATATGAAAAAAATCATTTCCATCCCATTGCTTAAGCATGGTGTCCAAAAGATTTCCAAACTGCCAGAAAATCAACTTCTCTTTCACACACAATATTGAAGAACAATTTGTAATACTGGGGAATGCTGTACTAAAAACAAGGCCTTCAGAACAATCTGGCTTCAACAAAATAAACTTCAATACTAGACAAGACTAATAAATAGGGCAAACAAAACGAAACCCGATCGTGAGCTTCCAAGAAACACTTTTACGAACGAACGTTTCGCACGATCAGGAGCAATAAATACATGACCAAGCAAGAATGCTGGGGAAAAAAATGAAAAATCTTCGTTGGATTCAAGGCACATTTAACGCAATCAAAGTGGATAATTGTAGTCCACCCATCTCCGAATAGCTAAGTTTTTGCACTTACAGCTTTGGCCTATATTCTCTTCTATCCGAGGGTACTACATGTATATTTTAACGAGAACATCTGTTATATAATGAAGATATTTATGTTTCATTAGTATTGTTTTTGTCAAAAATTACATAACTCTTATGGTGCTATTCTTTAATGCCTTATTTATGGTCTGAAAAGCTGCCAAATAAAATATTCAACAACTAACTCAATGTGCAAAATTACAACCTTGACGTGGTGGAAGGGCTTGTGCGTTCCGATGACCCCTAGAGCTGTGCTGGCGGGAGTTAAAATAAATGCTCCTGGTAGGGTCGCCCATGCCAGATAGGTCGAAGGTTAGGAGCCAGACGAAAGGTAGTCCACGCAGCGTCTGTTCCTCTGTGAGGCGGCTGCAATGGCGTCTGACCCCAGTGGGGCGGCCAATAAGTGATGGTGTCACGTTAAAAACACTAATGAGGAAGGCAACGGGAAACCACCTCAATTATCATTCCCAAAATTAACATGATGGACTATACAGAGATTTTGAGTCCTGGCAACTACGGGGCTCGGCCCAATCGGCCGTGTGTCGTGCCCGGCAGCGGGGGAGGCAAGGCTTCCGCGGTCGTCATCCCACGAAACCCTTGCATGGGGGAAATATATATATATATATATATATATATATATATATATATATATATATATATATATATATATATATATAATATATATATATATATAGCGGGTCGTGGTAGTCCAGTGGGTAGAGCGTTGGACTGCTGACCGGAGGGTCCTGGGTTCGATTCCCGGGCGAGGCTCTCTGGGCACTTGCAGCTCCACCCAAGCTAAAGTGATTTTTCGGGTACCAGGTCTTCCTGGGAAACCATAACCGGCACAGGGAAAGGAAGTGGCCCCCCTACCCTGATGTGTGAATTTCACACGGCGTATAGGGGTGATCTCTACCATCACCTACTAAACTGACCTTCGGGTTGATTACTGTGTTTATGGCTATATATATATTATATATATATATATATATATATATATATATATATATATATATATATATATATATATATATGTATATTCATACACATGCATACGTACATACAAACATATCCTTTTCACCTATCCCTTTCCCTGTGGCCACTATCAAGATAAGTTGAATTTTAGTTTACAAGGGATCGAGATGGTGCGGGGGCTAACGTACTGGCTTCCCACCATGAGGGCGCGGGTTCAAATCCCGGCGGTGTTGAATATTTTTCAGAGGTATCTCGATCCCTACTTGAGGTGTTTTGTGGAGGGCACTTTGAGTGAGTACGCCGTCCGTCGGATGGGACGTTAAACTGCGGACCCCTTGGCGCCTTTCGTAAAGAGTAGGCTAATGCCGACGCCGGGTTTCTCTCCACCCTTCATCCTTTCCTATCCATCCCCTATGGCGCAAATGACCTTAGCTGTCGGTCGCCTCCCCTCAAAACTACTACTACTTTAGTTTACAATAAGAAACTAACTAAAATTTGTGGTGTGGAATAACAAAGTGGACTAAAAAGTGTGTGTAATTACAAAGTTAATTATTTCATTTCATTAAGAAACTAACTCTTACTAACGTCTTTCGTACTGTAGTAATCATGCATTGTTTTCACTTTATGAATATATCATACGAGGGTCATCCGGAAAGTAGTACCCGTTCGTGCCGCATGAAGTGCTGACGACGCGAGTAGCCGCTGGACGAGGTCAGATAGCTTCAGTGGCTTGTCTGCCTTCTCTGAGCCAAGTTGCGTGACGCTAGCATTGCCTGTGTTGTTTCTGTGATTGTTTACAATGTTTAAAAAAATTGAGAACGCCGCCAGTTGTGAAGTGAGGGCAGTGATTAAATTCCTCAATGCAAGAAACGTTCGCCCATGTGATATTCATCGCCAATTAAAGGAGGTGTATGGAGACAATGTAATGGACGAGTCGTCTGTTCGGCGGTGGTGTCGCAACTTCAACATGGGGAGGGGGAACACACACGACGATGAGCGTTCGGAGAGACCGTCTGTCATTACAGACCAACTGGTGAGCTCAGTTGACGAATTCGTGAGGAACGATCGGCGCGTCACAATTGATGACATCTGTGAGCATTTTCCCAATGTTTCTCGAACAATTGTTCATGAAATTGTTAAACACCATCTGCATTATGCAAAAATTTGTGCAAGATGGGTCCCTCGCGTATCTCAATGAGCTGGCGGCGAAGGACTATGCAGCAGGAATACACAAACTTGTCACACGTTATGACAAATGCCTTAATTTGCTTGGAGATTATGTTGAGAAGTAGTTTAAAGTATCCTCTTTCAAATAAAATTTTTTATGTTTGTTAATATTTACTTTTGTGTCTTTATTTCACGAACGGGTACTACTTTCCGGATGACCCTCGTACATTGGGCGGGGTCAAACATTCTTTTCTCTGTTTCACCCTTCCTCTAGAAAACCATTTGCTCTTGTCTCAGATAGCTTCTTAGTGATATGATTCTCATTTGCTCCCTCGGAATGACCAAAGCAGCCAAGTAAATTTACTTCTTCAAAAACAGGGGAAAACCCGCTGGAATATTCTATATTTTCCGCAAGTGAAAGCTTATACATACAAGTGAGCCGGGACAAAATTATTAACAACGATCTTTGCATTAGCCGTGAATATATTGAACCTAAAAATTTAAAATACACTCACGTGCCAACACACAAAATATAACGGGTAGTGCGCCCTTCCACTATTTTCCGGTTCCTCCTACTTCCCTTCGCTCCCTCACTACTCCGCCACATACACACCGAAATTCCCTTTGCCAATTTGGACACTCAATCGATAGCAAAGAGTGGCACTGCATTGACCGATTCTCTAATTAACCCTACATATTTTTCTCACCCTGAAGATGATCGTAGATAGAAAACCCGCTATTATGCTTCTAAGGATTGAAGGAAAGGTTACTTGAGGAGTCAGAAGAAAATAACTAACGACCTCGAAATCTGGTCTGAAGAAAGAAGAGGAAAAACAAGGAATTACCATACGGAAAATAGGTAGATATAATTAGACTGCCTGGGGAACTAATGATTTTGTCAAGCTCATAGTAGATGGGATTTTAAAGGTATATGAGAATTCATATACGATGGAAAGAATGGGTGATTATTCAAAACTTAAAGGCTTAAATTTTTAGGTTAAACTGTTTAAATACTTCTTCACAATATCAGTATCTCCTTTATATTAGCTTCAACTCTCAGCTCAAACCCCTCTTCAATGGCAATGTTTTTATGCCGTCATTCCGCTTCGCTCCCATCTGCACCAACAAGGCGAGTGAGGGAAATTTGAGTACCGCTGTCAGGTGGTTGCAGAATTCCAAACTCTCTCTTCTCTTTTCTCACATCCGTTGGGAGTATATTCTGCTCATCATCATAATTTGCCTCGGGAGATAGGCGTGACCTGGGTCACTCTCACGAAGTGAACTCGCGTCGAAAATTATAAAGGCGCGTCTTCGTTTCCATCCGCGCGTTGTTCAATCCTGTCGTTCGTGGGAAAGATAACGGGAAGGAGAACAAGAGAGATAGAGGGGAGTGAGGAGAGAAGGGGAAGAGGAGCGCTAAAGGGAGAGTGGTTAGACGCTGTTTGTCTGCCCCCCACCTCTTCCTCCCCTCGCGGCCCCGCACCAAAAGGATTGCGACGACATTCTCTCCCTCCCCCCCCCTCTCTCTCTCTCCGTGGCAGAACAATTTCCCGTCGACGTAAAATGGAACGCGGAGAGGGTGGCGTCCGCATCCCTGAGCACGAAAGAAATTCTTGACCAGTGCGCGAAACGAATTTAATATGCAACCACTACGCGCTGAGGAAACGGTAACCGGTTCTATGGGTGAACCAGAAACACACTCTCCCAAGAGCGAGGATTTCTGAATAACTGAGAAGGAAGGAGAGTCGCGACCGTCATGAAAACATGTGCGATGCATGCTGATTCCGTGTTTCTTTTTAAGTCTTTTGACTTCAGGTATTCTCCAGTTCCCAACCCAAAGCTGGTTGGTGGTATCATCAGCACTTTAATACTCATGTTTTTTTTCCTGAATTGGACTTATTATTTTGTGCATGTAAAGGGAAAATTTTATCATTCCAATTGGCCTTGCGCTCATGTAAATGAGTAAAGTATTCCTCTTATTAAAGCGAGATTAATGCAGGTCTCCTGCTTCAATCGCACCATCCGTTAAGTTTTAATAGCTCACCTATCTCAGTGAATTTGATTTCTTATTGCCATCTTGTGAGCGTATTTTAATAAATATTCAATTATTTAACATAAAATATAAGCCCAATCAGAAGAAGATTCCGATTAAACGTTATTCTGCACCACCTAAGCAGGGAAAATACACCTTATCATGCTGGAAGAGTCATATTGCTCGTTATTTTAATGTCAGCGTAATATAAAATTGAAATAAGAAATGAATGAAGAATTTCTAAGAGATTATTTTCATTTATGGAAATAACTCTTCAATTGGCAGAAGGAAACTCGAAGAGTTACTCGAAGCAATGAATAACTCTCAAGTAAAGGGCCATACCTGTGCATACACGACCATTCATTGGACTATGCAAATACAAGTTAAAGCTAGTTGAATGAAACAGGATGGCTCTTATCTAAAACTCTTTCATTAGCTGCTACGTGAAGACAGTCTTTACTAAATTATATTGCGGCAGTATGATTTTACACAGCATTCAAATTCATAACTTCTTTCTTCCAGTACCTACGAGGGTCATCCGGAAAGTAGTACCCGTTCGTGCCGCATGAAGTGCTGACGACGCGAGTAGCCGCTGGACGAGGTCAGATAGCTTCAGTGGCTTGTCTGCCTTCTCTGAGCCAAGTTGCGTGACGCTAGCATTGCCTGTGTTGTTTCTGTGATTGTTTACAATGTTTAAAAAAATTGAGAACGCCGCCAGTTGTGAAGTGAGGGCAGTGATTAAATTCCTCAATGCAAGAAACGTTCGCCCATGTGATATTCATCGCCAATTAAAGGAGGTGTATGGAGACAATGTAATGGACGAGTCGTCTGTTCGGCGGTGGTGTCGCAACTTCAACATGGGGAGGGGGAACACACACGACGATGAGCGTTCGGAGAGACCGTCTGTCATTACAGACCAACTGGTGAGCTCAGTTGACGAATTCGTGAGGAACGATCGGCGCGTCACAATTGATGACATCTGTGAGCATTTTCCCAATGTTTCTCGAACAATTGTTCATGAAATTGTTAAACACCATCTGCATTATGCAAAAATTTGTGCAAGATGGGTCCCTCGCGTATCTCAATGAGCTGGCGGCGAAGGACTATGCAGCAGGAATACAGAAACTTGTCACACGTTATGACAAATGCCTTAATTTGCTTGGAGATTATGTTGAGAAGTAGTTTAAAGTATCCTCTTTCAAATAAATTTTTTTATGTTTGTTAATATTTACTTTTGTGTCTTTATTTCACGAACGGGTACTACTTTCCGGATGACCCTCGTATATTACCTACCTGGAGGCTAACTGTTCCATTATTAAGAAGGATTAAAATTTTCGGAGAGCTTGAAATTAAGGCAACGCTGGCATGCATATTCATGAATGCCTACCTTTAGCTTTTAACTTAGCAAGCCTTCATTTTCCTCCTTACGGAAACTAATGTTAATTGAGAACAAGATACGTGATAATTTTATCAATAAAATGAAAGCTTTCCTCAAGCTAAGTGTAACGGCATCTTTCAAAGATATTCAACACGCATCCGCGTTCTTCATTATTTTGTTTGAGAGTTATTACAAGAAATATGCTTCAAAATGTTTTATGTAGCACATAAAAACTTAAGTTTAAGAATTCGTTGGAACCACAGAAACCTAACCTTAATTCGGCAAGCGACGATTAAACAAGAGAAATAAGCACTCTACATGAAAGTGTTTTTTAAATTATTTGTAATAGTCGAGGGCTATCATAAGGCTCTAATGAGTAATCCTAATAAAGTCTCTGATGAGTTGACTTGAAAGGGAACTTTCGTTAACAATCAATGGTGTAGATAGTAATAAAACTTCTACTCACATAACATCATAGTAAATGTTAATGTATCAAGTGGGACAATGTATAACGCTAGGTTATGAGATGGCTCGGCGTCAGCCCATATAGGGGAAGAAGAAGGGTTCCGAGCTTCGTGAGTATTAAATTTTTAACCTTTAAATTGTTCATTTTCATTTTCAACTTCCTCCAGTAATGAATGGATTGAGTTAACATATCTATTTAAGATCTACATCTGCTCATTATTTTATTGATTCTTTTAGATTGGCATTTTATACGTCCACAGTTACTCTTTCAGTAGTTTTGCAGCCTTTAGACCCTGGCTAGATATTATATTTAAAACACCGCCATTTTGGTAGATTGTACTAGCATTGAAATAGTAGTTTTTCAATGTTTATTGTATGGATAAATAATAAACTGTTCAAGAAAGGACGTGTTTACAATGATTTGACTGACTGCCATGGGAAAAGAGTAGCATTTCATTCCTGTTACAGCTTGAGATCCTCCACATCGATGTAAGCGAAACCGCGGTATTAAAAGTGATAGTTTATTTAGTACCGTATATTCCTTGCGGTTTCTTTAGAGAAAGGAGGTCCTTTCAAGTAATTTGCTGGTGTTAAATATTGAAGTACAGCACTCATTTTTATCAGTAGCACTCCTTACTTAATCAGAAACCATTGATCAGAAAAAATTGTTTGAGATCTATGGGTGATATTAAAATTTTAATTTTGTTATCTTAGATTATCGAGGAATCCGAGATCAGTCGGTGTAGTGTTACTAGGCAAGTTTTAGAGGGCACATAGGATGTATATTTTTCAAGTACCATTCATCCACTCAAAATGTTGGGTTTACAGGTTGAGGTGTATAATGTATATAGACAGAGGAGGCAGGAGATATTGTAAGGCCTGGAGAGACCCATTATATATTTCATCTAACCTTTCGAATACAAGAGGAAGGAAAAGCTTCTTCAGTGAGTTAAACAGCAATTCCGTTTACACCTTCCGCTTTAGGCATCACATTTCCAACAATGAAAGCTGAATAGTAGCCGTCATAATGAATGTGCCTGTTTGCTTCCAGGTGAGATATTTCTGATAGGTTTAAGAATGTTGAACAAAAATATGTGCTCAGAGATACCTAAAAAAATAAGGTAATTTTAGACGTTTCGCGTGATTTTCAAAATTCAAATTTTTTAACCGTACACAGGGTGATTCGCAAACCATTCTTATGCTCTATGATAAAACAATAATTGGAACTACATATTTTGGCATCACAGATAAACGTTTCTTGTTGCTTCCTAACTAATTCATATTGAGATAGTATCGTGAATGGTATACTACTTCGGTAATTGTCGAGCATTTTTTTTCTTTACTTCCATAAGTATTATTTATTGCGGATCGACAAGCTAAGGAACTGAGTTACGTAGAGAACGAATTACAGGTATCGGTCCATGTTCATCAAGTACAACTAAGAAAAAAAAGTAATTAAAAGACATCTCTGTCGTTCCAATTAGGATCGGGAAATATCGGAGGCCAATCAATCACATTTATTGAATTTTGTTAAATCATTTAAAATGACATTTCAATTGTCCCGTTCCCCCCCCTGACGAGAAAGGTTAATTCAGTTCCAATCGAAACATGTGTTCTTATAGCTTAGAAATTGCATAAATAAAAGGTAAGAATCTTTGCATAGTTAAATTAGCTCCCTAAAATATAACATCTAAATATGAATAAAATGCAAACAAAGTACATCCAAATTCAACGCTACAGTGTACTTCGGCAATTTAATCTCTTACCTTCAAGCGTAAATGCATCACTTAATTTTCCGGAGGGTTATCTACTATGGGTCAGATGACGCATTGTTTAATGTGGCGATGGAACGCGAAATGGGCATCTCTTCCCCTCCAGGTGGGACACTAGATAACTAGAGAAATAGCTCACCAGCGGCGTTACGCGGTTATACTAGCGTTCCAGAGTAATGCTAGCATAAAATCTAGAGCATGCGACCCCAATAGTTCCAAAATATGCATACTTTTAAATAATAAGTTCAACACCACAGTAAAGGAACAACATGCATTATCATTGAAATATTTTTCATTTTTATGAGCATCATACGCCCAAATGTAGATGCAATTAAAAACTAACTGAACCAGCAAGAAAATTAAATCGACGAATAAGGGTAAAAGCCCGTATCTCTGTAATAGTTTCCAGTTATTTATATTTTCACAGGACCCAAACAAGCGATAAAATAGTCAGCTTGCATCATGTGTATTAGTATACGTACCGACATTTTCAAAAAGTTAGAAAAGACAGTTTTCTTGGAGCGCGGAAAATTCGATTGTGGGCATAAATAGTTTAAATCAGTAGTCTTAAACGCTTAAAATAATTATAATTTGCATTATATTTATACTAGTATTACATTTATGCTTTTCTGTCTCGGTAAATCAGAGCGCTCTGAGTAATGAAATTAAGCTAGAGGAAACACGTCCTACAATGGCTATTATAGCTATGAAGATACTATTTTCAATAAATTTATATTATTTTAAACGATAATTTTTGCTAGTAACCATTTTTATGAGAAATGTTAAAATAAAATGTCGAGTGAATATATATTCTCTATAACATTCGCTGTAGGTGAAAAATACATTTTTCACTGCAGCTACAAGCAACGAAAAGGAATTGTTAATCGATACAAATTGAAGTATTTTCTATAAAATTATAATATTAAAATATAAATGCATGAGATGATGATACCATTATGTAACATATGAAAATTTCAATTGAGTGGGCGTTCTGAAAAATATATGGATATTCATTATTTAAGATTTAAAAATAAACCTTTGGAAATGACATCCATTGAAATCCTTAATTGAGATTGATGTTGATACGTTTCTCATTACAGTTAACATAAACGTTTCCAACTTAATAGAACTTGTTTCTGCTTTAATAGGTCTCTCTTCTCAGAATAATATTATCTCTCACATCCCGAGTAAGAGCAAACAGCTTCTGCTTTTATTTAGGTATATGTATGCGTACTTTCATATCGAACGAAAAATGCATTTTTCTCGAAAAAAATCTTGAGGAATAACCTAAAGGGTGATAAAATATTTAACCATTTGTTTCTGTGTGCCCCATAAATTATGTTAATCATACTGATTTTGATACTATTAGTTTCAATGATATAAAATCAATGTCAGATTTTTCTGCCCGGTTCAAACTGAAAAGTGATATTTTTCTGCATAAAAATGTTTTCCAATTAAATTCATTTGTAAAATAACACCCTTAATGAAGCATGTAGCATAATATTCTCAATTGTGGGAATTATAGTTTTATTAATGGATTCGAACAGCCTCCGTAGATGTGTGGCACTATCTGAAATACCTTCCGTCGTAGCCATAACTGACTGAATGCTCAGAGTTACAGATTTGACAATCACGAGAAGATATTTTAATCCACCTCAACTATCATTCTTGATGGAGTGACTTAATATTGGAGTGACTTCCCCAGCCAATGGAAACTTCACATTCCTGCAAGACTAAAATGCCTCCTGGGCGAGACACCTTTTGTTGCGTGTCGTCTACGTTGCACTGCGGTTTAATTATCCACAACGGCGGAATATTTGGCCAACTCCATGGCTTGTTCCTCCGTTTCACTCTCCAGACAATAAGATTCTCTCATTCCATCCTCAGTCAACTATTCCTCCTCAATCCTCTCCGAGAGGTGGTACCAACTCATCGAAAATAATTCTAACTTAAACCCTCAGTCAACGTTTTGAGAGACACCACACTTTAGCTTAAGTCTTTACTTGCATTCACTTACGTGACGAAAATTTTGTAATGCTTCATTCAAAGTTACATTTTTACACCTTCCTTCCATTTTTTTGTCGGAAGATTCAGTGTCGTCACTTTTTCGGTTGCATCACTGCGAGGGTCGCTGATAAATTCCCAAACACACTCCACGCGAACGAGGAGCGTGAGAATTTGGTTTCCACGTTAATACCCGTTTAGTTAGTAGGTACATTAAAACTTGTGAAATATGCGTATGAATATTTATGCTCCACGTTGGATATGCATGAGACGCCTCCCTGAACTTGAGCGCTCTATTGCATTCGGGGCACAATAGAACGCACAAAAGCAATACCGACGTTTCGGGTGGACCCGCAAAATCGTCCAAGCGTAATCCGTCGAGCGCGCTTTAAGTTACTTAACTATCTTCTTGCGTACTCATGGCCAGGTTAAAAATAAATAAAAATCGAAATATAGCTCGGCGATGGACGGGTTTTTAGAAAGAATTTCGGCCATCAGGTATTCCGGATTTGTTTATTGTCGAAGAACCAGTTGAGTAAATTCGTGACTGAAAATGGCTGTCGGAATCCATCAAAGCGTCGGGACGACGCCTCGATCTGTCGGAATTAAACGCGCGATCGTCAATTTGCTGCCCGGATAGCCGTTGCGGGCTGCACGACCAACTACCCGGCGAACAGGTGGGGAGGAGTTCCGATGGGTTGGCTTGGAGCGCCCGGGGGTTGGGGGGGAGTTGTGCGACAAAGTGGCCTGTGTGTATGTATGTGTGTGTGTGTGTGTGTGTGTGTGTGTGTATGTATGTATATATATATATATATATATATATATATATATATATATATATATATATATAATATAGACACACATACATGCCTTGCTCGCAGACAAGCGATTTTCATCGGAAACGGAGGCGTTTGTCGCTTGTCATCATCGGGGCTCTGCGCGAGCGAACAGGCGGCGGCCGAAAACACGGCCGTGCATTCGTACAGTGGATTATGCGCATGACAAATGCGGCGTGAAATAATAAAGGGGACTGTTTGCGTCGCCGGGAATACTGATTGGGCATTATGATCGAGGGGAATTCCGCGGAGTCCAGGAGTGTAGTTTGAGAGAAAGAGAAGAGGGAGAGAGAAAGGGGATTTTAGGTGCGAGGAATAAATCGACAGACGTTTTTTGTTTTTTTCCTGGCGGATTACTAGCTCTTGGGGAGGACCCAAGAATATTTAACCAGACATGAAGAATATCGCGGAATCGATTTTTACAACCCAAAATCTGGTGGTTGCGGTAGCATTGGACATCTGTGCTTTCTGAGTTATCAACGACAAAGAGGGATCCTTCACTTGAGTAGCCACGCATGAAATGGCCACTAAGAGACCCATTAAAGCAAAACGCTGAGAATAAGGAATACAAAAAGAAATTAAATATTAATTTCAATCCGTTTCCCTTCAAAATGTCATGTATTTCACCATTTGGAGGTATCCTTTACTAGTGTAAATCAAAATATGTAAAAATTTACGAGAGAAATCGATGAAATTACTCGCTTACTTAATTCTTATTGATTACTGAAGTATAACAAATAAAAAAAATTCTGTTACATAGGCCAATATTCTATTATGGTACAGATTTTTTCCCAGGGACATGGGATTACTAATTTAGGGACTAAAGAGATATCTTCGTTTCAGGAGGCTAATTGCTATATCAAAATATCATTTCAAAATACTCCCAGGAATAATGGAACTCCGTCTCCAGTTGTTCTGCACCATGCTGAAAATTTCCCTAAGTTGCTCTTTCCAATTAATAATTACACATAAGACGAATTCAAGGAATTATATGAAGCTACGTACTATACGAACGGCATGGTAACTTTTTGCAATATGCATGAATTCACAAGGCGCATAAAACACCCAGGCAGCTGCGACTTAGCCATCTCGATTTTGGCATACAAATCGCATAAATTATTTTGGTTGCAAAAGTGTATTTATTGTAATTTATTTATTTAATGTATTTTTATGGAAGTGAGATTGAGACTATGTAGTCCCTTTTTCCACCTAACCCCTGATTACAACAAGGAAGATTCGTCTTACGTCCAATAATTATGTCAATTACAATTGCATGAAAATACGGTTCTAGGCACAAAAGCTCTTTAAAGCACAAGTAAAGGTACAACAATAATATTCTCTTCTTGATTCCCAAGGTTAAAAAAATTATATCCAAGGATATGGAACCAAATGTAAACAACAGCCAGCAGCCGCCGCCGTCATTATTCAGATAAAAAAGTAAAACTGAGTTAAGTTACAAGCATCATATTCATAATCTACATATTGTACAGGGTAGAGAGAAAAGGGTACTAACGGACTTTAAATTTGCATTAGCCACTCCCATTCTCGCTACCGATCCAGCATACGTTAAAAGTATAATTTGGCATTATTCAGATGTTTCCTGTTTTTCTTCGAGCGACAATTATGGCCGGAGAGCCGAGAATTGAGCCAAACATATATTTACAAATGATGATATGCACAAAAAACTGTCAGTTACATCGTAAATAATCATCAAAACCATCAAGAAGAACCTGATTAATGATTCAAAATGGTTTGCTCATACAGTACATTAAGCAAGGGTCCTTTATCCACGTGGATAAAGTTCCAATGTTCTCTTATCCACACGTACTACCTCCATGAACACCATTGATTTAATTTATAGCATCAACGATTAAATTTAGTGCTTTTTCGTTCCTCCAATATGAGGCATTAGTGATCACTAGAAAATATTCCTTGGCACAAATATAATTGTTAAATATTTATTTCATTATTAAATTCAAATGATTCTCAAATTTTCCAGTAAATGTTGCATATTATATCCATCAATTATTAATATCAATCATCAATTAAATAATTTCAATCATCACACTATTATCTTAGGGCTTCCATATGAAATTAATAATCAACGGTAAAGTAAAGGCATGCTAACATTAAATAAATTATATATGACTCCGATGTAACAATGAATAAAATAATTACCCCGAAATTGAAGCCGTAAAAGTGTTGAATGATAGTATAAAAAAGAACAGAAATATTCTATTTAATCATTTTCTTTCCATTTTGTCACAATAAAATGAAACCCATACAACGACCTGTGCGTATTGAAATTTTTATCTGCAAGGTCTGTTCGTTGTAGAGTGATCTTAAAATGTTTATCCGCATAATCTATTTTAATTTCTTTAATTTTGTTTTATTCATAACTTAAACCGTCATGTATACATTTTACAAGTTTCATTGATTTGACTGCAGTATTGAATCAGCGGCAGCCAGTGAAATTTGGAGCAAGTTAAGGTCGTGTACAGCATCGAGGAACATGTGATTGTGCAATGAAAGTATACTTTTGGCTGAAAGGATTGTCAGCTCAGGTTTATTTAATGACACAAAAGACTTATGGAGAGCTTAATTTTCCTCATAGCATAAAAGGAAGATGATTTTAAGTATTAACCAAGAGGGAAGATAATACTCGTATATTTTGAAGGGAGGAATAGACCTGGAACTTCAGTCACCATTCTAACGGAAATAATCATTTACATCGCTGTTGACATTGCGTGAGAAAATCGAAGAATAACGTTTAGAAGACAATCAGAGTGAGTGAAATTGAGGATATCGTTGAGTGAGATTCGGATTGAAGATTTCATTCAGGTATATTGATAATTTCAACCCACACGTTGGCAACAGAACAATTTCGCACGAGACCTGCTTGTTCCAGGACCGTGGGTTCCGCGTTAACCCCCACGACATCGCGAATTTCTCGAGTAAATAAATGTAAAGTGTATTCTTCATCCTCGCAATACTTTAAATCTACCCTACATGACTTCTTCCTGATCCCTAATGTAAAGATACACCTTCATGGCAAGAGGGCTTAAGGGAAATGAACATGCTCAGGTTGCCGTTGACGCAAGGCGGGGAGTTAATTCCATGAAACTTATTACACCTATAATTTACATCTCAAGCTGACGATATGTATGTGTTAACAATAAAATTTTGTAGAGTAAAATATGGCAACAAAATGATTAATGATCATTAGTGGTAATAAATAAGATAACATCTTGATGATAAAATAATGAACAAGATAATTGATCATCTTCAAATGTGTCCCACCCCCCAGAGACAATTCAAGTATGAGCCTTCATAAAAAAACTTGCTGTATAGTTCACACATTTGACTTAGTTATGTTAATAATACCTTCGTTGGAAGAAATCGATTCTGCACATTTCTGATTTATGGGCTAAATTAAAAATAAAGCGGACAGGCACGTGCTTCTCTCACTCAGTCTTGCTTCCACAATAGAAGCACACGGAGTGTGCCATTGTCTGATGTGAAAAGCGGTCTGTGTTTTGTTTACTCTAATATGGCAGTTTAGTCATTGAAAAGCCAAATACACAAAACAAAGGGGAGCCCCATGGTTCTGAAGGAAGTAGAGAGGGTTGTTGGGAGAAATCCAAAGTAGGCAGAAAAGATGGATGCAAAGCGCTGTTGGCAATGGAAAGTTGAAGACTGATAGAGGGGAGGACGTTGGGCCAGCGAGGTAAGGGGAGGATATTGATAGGAATGTTGGACGAAATGGTGAGAGGCGCAAAGTGTGCGGAATTGAAGGAGCTAGCTGAGAAAGGTGTGCCGTGTTAAGCGGGGCTCAGAACTGTAGCGGTAATAAGTCTGTTTGTCATTCCTAAATTACCTGAAACGGTACACAGCCATTAATAATAACTGTCACGCAGACTTACATTCTAATCATATTTCTCTACTACGTAATAAGCATTATTTTACTTAGTTGTTAATCACAAGAAGATTGAAAAACAGGCTTCCGGTAAAAAATTGTCTAGAAATTTTCCGTGAACTTTCTTCAGAAAACCGCAGTTTTCAATCCGAAGGTTGGTTTAAATGTGAGGGTAGAGTTCACCTAGTTCAACGGATTGTGTTTAGTTCAAGTCCAATAGATTGTGTTTAGCCATACATCAAGGTATGGGGGCAGTTTCCTTTCCTTGTGTTGACTATGGTTTCCCAGGAGCATCTAGAACCCGAAAAATTACATAGCCTGGGTGAAACTTAGGATTCGTAGGGGAATCCCCGGGAATAGAACCCAAGCTCTCCATCCATCTAGCCATTGAACTAACAAGTCCTATATTTGGCCATAACACCCAATAATATTTTGTCCAATCGTATGATTCATTATCCCAATGAATAACTTACTTAATTAAATTTTACTGGAATTGTGCTGTACTGTTGTTCTATCTTTGCCTGTAAACTACATGATACCCGTTGGATTCAAGGGATGGACTTCCATTAACAACCACTGTCTCGATGTGAATGTTTTGCATCCCTGTAACCCATTCTAATCGCTCAATAAAATAAAATTTCGCAGATAACGCGTCAGTAGCACATCACTTTACCCACTGGAATACCATGCCCCTAATGGCATTTAAAAACATGAAATTATGAACAAACTTTAATTCGCATAGCAGGTATTCTTGAATTTCACAAAATACAAAGAAATGTTGAATGACATTTTTCCAATCCAACATGAATCTTAAATCTTGGACCCATTTACACTAGTAAGCATTTAAATTTGGGGAAACTTCGGGTTTCATTTTTCCACGTTGAGTATAGTTTTTACGCAGAATTAAAAGCAACGTATTATTATTTTCATTATTCACGATAATTTTCAACTTTTTATGTAACTATTAATTATATACAAACATGCTGTAAAGGATAATAATATGTTGATATCCCTTTCCATGATTAATAATATATATTTGTAATATAAATAGCTAAATTATATATATATATATATATATATATATATATATATATATATATATATATATATATATATATATACACACACACAATAAATTTGTAATATAATTTTTTAATGTAATGAAACAGAAGTCCAACAGGTTTAACTATGTTCTGATATCGGGATAAAACTTTCAAAAGCATCTTAATTCGCAGAAGTAGTGCAGACAAGGTGAACCGACCTGAATTCACACTATGCAATCGCCAATAAACTAGCGCAATGAAGGAGTGTCCTTCGGTCTCTCCATCTTCAATGGGAACATTCCCACCTCCATGATGTGACGTGGAATGCAACTCTCCACGCTACCTGTAGCGCTACCAACCAGTGCTACTAGAGCGTGACTTCTGCCTAATGGTTCTCAAGAAAGTTTTCACTTGTCTCAAGACTTAGTAAGTGACGCTGACTCTTGACGCTCAAGACCTATGGCCAAGGGGTATAATGGGAGGAAATGTAAAGTACCCAAGGCGATAGGGCACAAACTATTACTGCAAGAGTCCTTTCGCATAATCATTCAGTTTTATAGACGCAGTGCCACGTACCTATTCCGTAGGAAGTGTTAATTAAGAAAAGTTTTCCCTCTTCCGTCCGTAGCGTCGCAAACTTGGCCATCCCTCGGCTTTTCCATCAATTTCCTCATTAACCGTGGGTGCCTAAATTTGGAGCGCTTTGTAATTTAAAAACGTGTCTTATTACGCTTATTATATGAACACGCCAAACGCTCTTTATGTTCCCCACTCCTACCCCCCGGCTGCTCCTTTCTTTTATTTCTCAAAAGGAAACCATCCCTCTCCCCCATGATAGATGGGTACACCCCAGTCCCCAGGATCGCTGTTCGTTTTAATCCGGAAGGAATAAAGAAGCCTTTAGGAGAAAATATTTTCAAACGGGACCTACGGCCCTGTAATAAGGCAAGGATCATCATTAGAAGAGCGCGTGAAGCGTAGTTTTATTGCCATGATAAAAAAGAGGGGTGGGGGGTTGTAGAGAAGGATGTCCCAAATAATCCACCTCTTCTCATTAGCGAACGGACGAAATACCTCCCCCCTCCTCCCCCCGCCTTACGACTTCTTCGCCTTCTTCTTCTCCGCTTACCTGCCCCACTCACGCCCCTCCGGTTTTCCATACGCATGAGCTTCCGTATGTTTTTCCGCCACCGCTCCGTCTCTCCTCGGTTCGTGCCGGCGCCCCCTCCTCGCCACCGCGGGGTAGGGACCGCGTCGGGAGGAGGGAGGGGAGAAAAAATTGGAGCCGGGTGGCCGGGAGGGGGGAGGGTTGCTTGTTGAGGGGGGGTAGGGTAAAGGGGGCGTGTGGGGATCGTCTTTCAAAGAGGTCGGAAGACAAGGGGGAGGGGAAACGAGCTTTGAGGTGGGTGCCCGCGCGGCGGAAAGAAATAAGGAACGACACACGCGAACTCGCACACGGAAAAGGGAGCTTGCGGGCGGGGCAGGGTAGGGAGAGAGGGAGTGGGAGGAGGACACCACCGACTATTCGAAATGATAAAGATAGCTCAGGAAACGACCGGATGTTACAGTAGCTTGTTAGTTGGAAACACATCTCTCTGGAGTCGGGGAGGTGGGAGGGGGGGAGTGGGCGGGAAAGAGGGGTGTTACGGTGCGGGGGAGCCAAGTTCATCATCTTTTGCTCTCCAACCTGTCCTCCCCCCGCCCCTACCGCCACCTCCGTACCCCGTTTTTTCCGCGATCAATTTGAGTCGCGGAGGAAGGGCGGGAGAAAGCGGGTTTTAGCGAGCGGCGGCCCCGACGCCTCCCGCATTCGCGCCAAGATCGGCGGACTGGCTGACGTGTGTGGCGCGCTCTCTCTCTCTCTGGGAGGGGACCGCTGCGGGAGTGTCTTGCGTGGTATTATTTTTTCTGATGCGGGGCCACCCTTTCCGCGGTCCCACCTCAGCCTATGACTGTGACAGGTGTTATACGACAACATACTAGGCCATCGTCTCTCTCTAGGCTGTCGATTCACAGTAGTCGGTAGATAGCTACAGTTCTAGCCCTAGGGGTTTCATATATGCCGCGTAGAGGGACATGGATGCCATATGTTGATTACATACAGGTATATCTCTATTAATCTCTGGGGTATAGCGTCTTCAACTGCACTCCTAATCATAAACATTCGACATATCTACTCATATATGTCCTACGCACACATGCGAAAATACTTTGCATGTATAGATTTTCAATGAAGTAGTGTATCTTCATCTGCCCTCCTAGTTGCATAGGGAAGGTATAACACAGCAGAACAAGTGACATATTTGTGAGTAATAGTCATCTCGAACCTAATAAGGGATTAATAAGCAAGGAACATCTGTAAAATTAAAATTAACCTACCTACGTCATCTAAAAAATGGGGGGGGGGAATATTAGAATAAACACATTTAGAACAGATGCTATTTCCCATCGATTAGACATCCTTTGGAATATCTAATGTAGATCATGGACCATGCATAGAAGAAATTGTATTTTAATTGACAAGATGCACAGAAAAGTTTTCCATTTCGTAGAAAATTGTTTTAAAGAACAGAAAGTACCGCTCTAATATTTCCTGTATAAGGGCTAAAAGCTGGAAGAACAATAATTGCAGCCATGTCTTAAGCTACTAAATACTTGGTAGCTTGCGACTCATGCAAACCGTATAAGTCGCAAGCTAGCAAAGGAAATAACTCTATTCCTGCATTACTTTGGAAACTAAGACCACGATGAGAAATAAAATTGACTACGGTGAAGGACAAAATTTTCTGGCCTAAAGTGTGGCGGAAATCTGCCTAGTTATTTTGATCTCTCAGCCACTTTGCCTGAGTTTTTAGTATTAGCAATTAGGTGTAGGTCTTAACTGTGTAGTTTTTCCTAACAGGGAGAAGAACAGAAAAATGTTGACCAATTTTGAGAAATGCACTGGTCCAGGGTTATCTGAATTCAAATTATATGTGTACATGTTTATATGCATTAATTTCTTGAGGCATAATCTTCACAATTATTTTAATTGATAATTGGTAAATAATTGCAAAATTTAGCAGTTTAGAGGTGAATCTTTAACTGGAAACTCTTAGTGTAGTGTATTTAATATTGAGAAACATTATTATATTGGAGCTTTCAACTTACAACATCGGAAACCGATATAACGTTTCACATTTTTACCCGCCGGAGGACTTTATGGCACGACATTCCTGCTGTATACTTAAAAATAAGTAACATACTACGAAGTTTTCCCACATGATGGCAAAATCACAGTCTCTCAGACATATAATCATAAACGAGATCATTTAACACCGAGAACGAAGGTAGAAAGGCAAATTCCGATTTCCATTGCCTACTTTCTCCTCGGTCAATGCCCTCGGATATATGGCTGTGTTATCAAACGGAATAACAACATCAACGCTCGTCCACTGAAATAAATAACGGCTATCCAGGCCTTCAGGGAAATACCAAAGATTTGGATTCGACTCCCGGTTAGCTCAATAAATATGTTCTGACATTTGACGCACATTTTCCGTGCTTAAAAACACAAATGAAAATACTATCATTAGAATTATCAATGGAAAAAAATACACTGTCGTTCATCTTAAGTCTGCGGGCATACTCTGCGTGTCACACAACAAAGGACTTGTATAATATCCAATCAAAGCTATGAATCTAATTATTCATTCTGCAAAGCGACGACCTCCGCTACGTTGTTCCGGAAATGACCACTCCCAAATGTTAACGGTGCAGGGTACTTGAGTTAACGGGTTGAAGAAGAGTTGCGCGATGAAAGAGTGGTGTTCTTTGTTTACCGTGCTCTCGTCCCCTCTTGTTTCATAGCGGTCAGAGATAGCTAGTGGTAATTGGCAGAAGTGGGGTTGGGAAAGGAAGTTAGAGATTATGTGACAGCTCCACGGCGCAGGAAAAAGGACGGTGGGGATGGGTAGGTTAAGGGACAGAAGAACTTCTTCGTCTTCGATATAGGCGGTCATAACTCACAGAAGAAATGTACATGTGAATATGTTCGAGGGAAAACAGAAACGTTATAACTGTAGTTTATATCATACTTCAACAAAGCCGGTCATGATTGCTACGCAGACTTACCTGTGAAACAACGAAAATAATCATTGCCCGCAGCATTACAGTGTTTAAATTTGTATGAAATTTAATTAAGATGCCTGATGGAGTAGTGCTTAATATTAAATAAACGATATTCTTAATACAAATTAGCATTCAACTCGCGAGAAATGTGTAAGAATCTATTTCTCTTTTAATTTAAGTGGGAACAGCGATACATTCAACTTTGATATGCTCATGTCTCATAGACAGTTCAGCAAAAAAAAATTGTATCTAGTTTCTTCTGTTGATTTCATCGCCTCCTGAGGAAATTTTGTCGTGCTAAGATTACAGGATCTTTCAGTTTAATGGATAAAGTTAGAGCATCTAAATAATTATAAAGATTTATTTAGTTACAAATTGAGTAGTTTCAGGCGTGATGTGGTGGAATTTGAGCATAATGAAGAAAAGATAGTCACAATATTCCGCTGGATGAGTTTAAGAGTACGGCCGAGTTTCGAATTATTACATCATCTTCAGATCAGGGAAATGGGTCCCTAGTCATTATGGTTCCCAATGTACCCATTTAGCCTAAAGTTAATCGAAAAAACAAATGCAAAAAATTCTCGGGGCCCACAATAGTATCCGTCTATTTTTTTGCATTGAACTATAAGGCTCCTGCTTTATTTTGAAGGGAAAATATATCGTCAATGTACAATTACGAGGAAGAGAGTACAATATTGCATAAAATTAACACAAAAGAATTTACCTTTTGTCGACATGTAGAGGCAAACGGAATCAAATGCGAATCCGTATGCAACGTTCGTATCATCCCTCGAAGCGAATGAATCAGAGCTGCGGAATCATCCCCTCGGAAACTTTCATATTAATGCATGTGTGTGCACTTGTACATTTTTTCCTAGAGCGCCCTCATGTAAATGTACATATGTAGGCAGCTGCGAAATAATAGACACAAACGAATGCACGAAGGCTATTCAATAACTTGATCATAATATTTTTATTCAAATAATGTATTGTTCAAAACTGTTTCAATATTGCTAGTTTAATATTCTTTGTATATGAGGTGATATTTTTATTGATTTGACTCTAGTATTACGCCAGCGGCAACCGTTGCGCGTGAAAACATTTAAAGTTCCCTTACGTCTGCTTCTGATGATGAAAAACGCTTTCCAGGAAGTGTTTCTTCACTTTGGGGAACAGGAAAAAGGTCACATGGGGCTTTGTGGTTTGAATTATAAGGAGGATGATGAACATTCCAAGCATTGATTTTCGGGAGATACTGAACAACACTTGTGATGCGCGACCGTGCATTATCGTGGTGCAGCATCCAGCCTGTTGCTTTGAAATACAGCCTTTTCCAATTGAAATGCCCTTGGAAAATTTTCAGTGTATACATTCCCATAGTATGCCCCATTTATAGTTGCTTGTGTTGGTAAGATATATTGATACCTCATTCCCTGAATACTTAAAAATGATATGACAATTGCTTCCTTAGGACCATGATTATTTTTGGCAGTGATAATGCCAGAGATTTCCACACAGTCCTTTGTTGCTTTCTCTCAGGATGAAAATGATGCCAGAAGGTTCCATCTGGAGTGATAATGTTTGAAAGAAACTCCTCATCTTCCTGTAATATCACCTCAAATTGCGAACAAGCCTGCACGCGAGCGTCCAATGGTATTCGTCATACCATTAGACGCTCGCGTGCAGGCCATCTCGGAACCTACAGCGCTTATAAACAGAATTTGTAGTTTTTCTGCTGCCAACATTTGGGCGCCATCCAATGAAATTTTCAATATTTCTAATGGTGCTTTATTATTATTCGATGTTCACAATGTGCACAATGACAGCAGAGGTTGTAAAATGATTATTTCCGTAGCAGTAGCGACTGGAGCGCCAGGTCCACATTCCATTGAAATTAATCATCTTCCGTCGTTGACCATTATAAATCATCTTTTAGTTGTGCGGTAGGGAAGATCAGACTCTCCATAAGCCTCCAATAGCATTGCATAGGCCTTCGCTGACAATAATTGGGCGAAAGCAAAATTTCAAAACAGCGTCGCGGGTTGGCCCCACCATTGCCGCAGGCAAACGGAGCATGTTTCAACTCGAAACGGCTGCAGCTAATGCAATACTCCAGTCAAATCGATGAAACTGGTACTAGTAAGACATCGCACATGGAGCTAACATTATAGCATAAAATTAAAATTTTGAGCATTAAATTATCTGAATAAAAAATGCACGATCATTCGTTATTGAACAGTCCTCGCATAACTTTGAGCTTGAGGCCCTTTTCGAGTGGGGAGGGGCTCTAACCTGCGAATCCTTTTATCTTTTTCCTTTGCCAGTGTCACTGCTGAAGCGAAGGGGGAGAGATGGGGAAGCGAGTGGGGGGGGGAGGCCTGGGAGAGAACAAAAGGCTCGAACGGTCGGGTTTGGGGGGAAGGGGAGTTGTGAGGAAGGGCGAGAGGAAAGCATCGGCCTTGAGGGCGCGAGAACATTCCCCGTCGGCCGGGCGCGGAGTGAATGAAATTTCTCAGAGATCCATTTCCGTCGCGGAGCATGTCTGCATATAAATACGCCCCTCCCGAGGCTTTTAAAAGTCTCTTCTCCAGGGTGTGGCCCTTTCTCTGGGTTCTCACGTGGCGTAATGGGTTGCGCATCTTAAAAATCGTCCGCCGCGATTCGTGCCAACCGAGGTGGGTGCGATCTGGAGACCTGACGGAGGCAAAACACAGCCGGTGACACCCGCTGCAATGATATGCATGTGTCATCGGACTCATCGCATTCGCCGCAGTGTTTCACGGTGAAGAGCATGACACACGTAGGTATTCTTTGAATGGGTGTACACAATTCATGAAGTTTTAAATCTGACCCAATTTGTGAATGAACGAAAAATATATATATACGAGAAGCACCGGTTGTTGCACATATTCAAACAACACAACGGTACATACCACATATATGGCTTTTTTCACAGTTTTAACTTTCACCTTAAGGTCACGGTACAAGTTTTAACTACGCACTGCTTTTGTTAGGTTGTTAATAGGACAAGATCCCAGATTTCTGTTGAATAAGCGTAATAAATATTCAATTATTAGCACATTTCTGCAAATAAACAAAGGAAATCCACCAGTTTTATCTTAGTTATTTTACAGATGTCATAAACAAACCTTATTTTCACTATTTAACCGATAATGATTTAGTATTTGATAATATTAATACAAGCGGTAAAAATTGGGTATACGGATTTAGGTCACCTTGAGTAGAGGCAGTAATTACGAAATACCATCAGTGTCAGTGAGGGAAATGAATCAGCAAGAGCTGTATAAATAAGACAAGACTATTAACATGCATATAAACTTGTTTTGATACCTTCGAGATCACTAATACTCGCGTATACTCTTGCGTTTTGGTAACAAGTTTTGCGCAGGTACATACCTAATCAAATGATATCACAGCATTTAATCTTTATATGTACACTGGTGCGTACTTATAAGGAATCAGGGAAAACAGAACACCGGGAAAAAATGTTAATGGGCGGCTTCACTGCAAATATTGAGGGTTTTCATTGCTTGCAGAAAGACGAACATGTAGCCTCTGGTCGAATGTTGGGAAAATTGATATCCAAAAAATGAGCACAAATTCTGAGCGTTAAGGCCTGTGTGTCCTAAGGAGGCATCCAGTAAGCATAAATAAAATATGTGGAAATGAGCATACAACTTTTCATTCACATACAATTTTTAATCTTCTAATGAGAAGACATCAAAAATTTGAAATTTTAATTTAACCTCGTTCCAATTATATCAGACATATATATGTATATATATAGTATATATATACTAACATACATACATATATATATTTATTCACATACACACACACACACACACACACATATATATATATATATATATATATATATATATATATATATATATATTGTTATATGGTAATCTACCGGTTAAGGTAGGTTTTTGGATGGACAAAATTCAACAATTTGTGACCATCAGCAAAACACAACATCCCACTCTACATCAGGTCCCTCTTCATCTCTGAGTACTTTCTTCTTCCTCCCTTCATCCCGTCCAACATCCCTATCCTGTTCCTTCCCTTTCCTCGTTTGCCTAACATTATCCCCTCAATCACAGTCTTCAACATCCTACTGCTGGTCAATACACCCTTCATCCACTTTTCCTGCCTCCATAGTATTTCTCCCAACAAACCCCTCTCTTCGCCCACCAAACCAAGTAATTCCTCATTTGTTTTCTCCTCTGTCCATTTCACCTTCTCCATTCTTCTCCACACCCACATTTCAAAAGCCTCCAATCTACGTCTATCCTCCTGCTTCAATGACCACGTTTCCGCGCCGTACATAGCTACGCTCCATATCAAAGTTTTTACGAGTGTTTTCTTAACATCCTTACTCAACGTCCCTGCCATCAACTCCTCCTTGCCTCCTTGTGAAAGCCTCTTTGCCTAGGGCATTTCTTCTCCTTACGTCCCTACTACTTTGATCGTGTTGGTCCAAAACACTACCGAGATAAGTAAACTGTTCTACCTGCTCTAGTTTTTGCCTTCCTATTTTAGTGTTTAGTTATAATATATAATAACTATATATATACATATATATATATATATATATATATATATATATATATATATATATATATATATATATATATATATATATATATATATATATACATACATTTGAGGTATTAACGGTGGAGGAACAATGAAGAAGAAATGAAAAGTGTTGGAAGACTATTTTATTATTTATTTTATCTCCTGGTTGCAATGTCCCGACGAAGGTTTTTCACCCGTGGAAATTATATCTTGTTCATAATTTTGTTAGCTATTTAGTTTTTTTATTCTATCAAACTAATTCCGCCTGAGATTCGCTTCTCAAATATTACAGTCATGTACATGTATGTACAGAAAATTCTTGCGAACAAAATCTAGGCTTGACGTATTATTTGTAATATATTATATGTATTTAGAGAACTAAAATGACTGATTTCATCGAGTTTCAAAAACACATTGTCCTGTAGTAAGTGCAGCTTTCCGCTTCCTTAAATCGAGATTAATTTCAATTGTATATCTGAAAACGCGGCATAAATCTTCCAAAAGCTATTCATCACGAATGAACGGCCGTTATAGGCGCTCTCAGTTAGCAACTGATTAAGATCAATGTACCCTCGGATGTGATTTTAATTTTTGATCAAGGAAAAAGTGATAAAATGTATGTGCTTGTAGATAGAATCTATGTGGAATCGTGTGATGTGCGTATCTCTTTGTTTACAGTCCACAACTTTTCTGTTGTTATCATCATCAATTATCTTCTCTATCATTTTCATTTTCTGTTTATGAAATGGACACCTGGAAATGATTTATATAGTTAGACGTCAAAGGGATCTTTAAAGAGAATGATTTGATGGTTAAATCACGGATTTTTATTTATAACTAATTTTTGGCATAGACAAGATTTACATAGGCAATCATATGAAAATGGTAAATTAACGTTTTCCTAAAAAATCAAAATATATAAAAATGCCTGCTTTAGCATTCATCATCAGTACGTCAATACAAAATTGGTGAGCAGCCACTCTGATTTCATTCTTCCCTTGCTGATACTGGTTTATATGCAACCTTATATTTTTTCCCTCCAATATTTTCTGACAATGTGGCCTTCCTTGGTCACAACAAATACTCAAGTTCCCACGTAAAAAGGTTTCTAATTAGGGTTATTTTTGTGAGAAACATTGTTGATTTACAGATATTTCAGTACCATTCATTTTTCAAACACTATAAAGGTTCGGTGGCGCTGTTCTATTATTGATTCAGAACCTATCTTTGACCTTTCTATGATGGAATTTATTCGCACGTAGAGGATTTTCTTATTGATTCTTTTCGTTAGGAAGTTGCTAATAAAAACGACAAACTTAAAAATTGTGATAAAGTGTCCTAACGAGTTACAGAATAGCGCTACGGTTGAGAGTGTGTTATGCTCTTCACATCATAGTCATAATCAGTTGACGAGTACCAGCTCAAATTTGCAAGGTGTGGATGGTTGATGGTCATCTAAGGTGCTTTGGACTAAGATAAACCTGTTAGTTTGAGAGAATTTTTATGATTGCTTTCCCTTACAATCATTTCCTCTTGTGTCGTCTATTTCTCCTTTGGTGGATGAAATAGCTCCCTACCGCCATCTCTCCGCCAAAGAATCGGGGCACTTAGTTGCATGAAGTCCCCGCAGATTTCAGTGTAAATTACGCTTCCTCGATAGGTCAAAGGGCTAGAGTATCAGTCCGGCTAGTCGAAAGACCCGGTTTTCAAGTCCCGGTCAAGGAAATATTTTTGAGCTTGTGAGCTGCTCGATTCCACCTTCCCCACCTTCAATGTGCTCGTCTTTTGTTTGTTCCTATCCCCTTTCCGAATATCTTTGTCCATACGAATGAAAATATTTTTTTAATAAAATTTGTTGTTACAAAAATAGAACTAGGGAGATTCATATGCGTATACATGTTAATATATATATATATATATATATATATATATATATATATATATATATATATATATATATATATTCATATATATATATATATTCATATATATATATATATATTCATATATATATATATATATTCATATATATATATATATTCATATATATATATATATATATATATATATATCCATATATATGCAACTTCAACTTCCGAGTTCTATTTTGTAACAACAAATTATTATTAACAATAGGCCACCATATTAGGCCTTCCTTGACACCAAACAAGACAAATTCTTACTCATATAGCACAAAATATCTTTAAATCCTATGGTGCATACATACTCCAGTGACAAACTCCTTGGTTTTGAGCACAAAAGAACTAAGAGTAAACTGAAGACCTTTCACCCCGAAATGCGGTATATTAACCGGTCATAAAAGGAATCTTCATTTTACAAACTAACAATAAGGTTTTTTTAGAAAAAGAAAATATGCCTCCAAAACTAAAAACATATCTTCACGCAAATTAATGCGGTTGTGAATCTGTCATAACCCAATATATATTCAACGTTTTTTCTATGATAATGACTAGTTAAATGAAATACTTGGCAACGGCTGCTAGTTTTAAGAATCATAAGTCGTTCCTTTAATTATTAAGTGAATGCATTGATGAAGGAAGACAAATCATGAACATGCATTGACTCTCAGGGACCGAAATATCAAGGAAATTGATTATATTTCCGGTTTTGGTAGATTAAACATCTTTAATAGAGGAAAATATTGAATGATTATCATATGTTTTTTATCTGCAACCCTCCGCTTTAATTTCCTGTTTGCGTCACTTTTACGATTGATATTGGCTCAGTTTCATTCTTTTCCCTTTTTAACTTCCGCTCTCTCTCCTTCATTCAATTTCTGGAGATTCGTCAGATTGTTAACTAACACACGGGAATGGGTAAAGGAAATAACGAGTTTTTAATGGGAACGAAATAAATTAATGACGCCCATGGTTTTGCGTATGCACATGTGTAAAAAATATATGTTTCGCGGTCTGCGGAGATAACTGCGCTAAACCGAGCTTTATTGGGGATTTCTATAATTTAAGGGCTCAAAAGTTAACAGTCGCCCGAAAGGCGACCGTGGCCTGAAAAATCAATATCACAGTAAGGCGTTGATTCCGTTTTTATTCCCTTCACACCTAGGTAGATATGTTATTTCCCTATTATTGCTACCCAGAGGAGAGCATTTATCAAGGCGGAATTTCGCGAAAATATGAGTTTTACACGTCTCACGAACTCTTAGTGATTCAGCGAGCAGCCAAGGAAAAAAACAGAAAAGACTTCGTTCCTAGTCGCCCAGAGACCTATGATAATACGATTGATGCCACCGACACCTGCACCGCTTCCCTTGAATTGATCTTTTTGTCTCTACTTTTCTCCATTTCTCCGTAAATTTTGCTCCGCTTTTTGCCCTCAAGGTCAGCCAAAAAGACAAATCATGGGAACTATACGTATAAACGCCTTGACTGAGTGCAGGCCCACGTCCAATGCGTCTGTTTCACCCTCCTGCTCTTCTAGACCGTTTTCAACAAATTCGAACTGCCCACTCCGCTGACATTTAACCAACTTTTTTTATTCAAAATATTCCCGTACAGCACTCCGAATCCGCGAAACAACTATTATTCGCGAGCGCGTAATATGCAGAACAGTCGGGTATATATGGTACACCACAAGAGTCCACGACCTCGGCAAAAATATAAATCTTTACGAAAGGAGGAGTGTTTCACGGTTATGCAATATATTATTGAAGATTTCAGTGTCACAGCAAGAGCGGAGGGCACATTTTGAACCAATAAGAAGTGAGTAAAGCCCGCCACTTCAGTCATTAATCAAGGCGGACAATTATACGAGTTCTTCGAATCCGGGATCGTTTGATTGCTCGTAACCCGTTGCGGCCTTCTGGCCTTGCTCTGACGCTGTAACACCATTGGCACTATGTGAACACTTGCGGAGATAGATTGAAATGAGTCGCTAACGACAGATAGCTCAAAGGGGTGGTGTCAAATCCTGATGGACCCGCTGGGAGTTTGGTTGAATGATTTTAAATGTGGTCACTAATTTGAAACAGCAGCGTTCGTTCCTTCCCAATTATTTTGACATTACTTGCATAAAACTGCTCCCAATCACTTCAGAGAATTATTTCATCAAAATTGAGAGTTAATTTGAAGGTATCTGCGTGGTCTTGGGAAACGTGGATAAAACTTGAGAAGTCTGAATAAATATTGTACTATAGGAAAGCCTGTACATTACATTTTCAAAATAACTTATGTAGGGTTTAATGATTGTAAAATATACTTCGTAGTGAATTTTTTCCTCCGATAAGAACATATTCGTATAAAGTGCCGCAATTTTCCAGCGATTAGTGGAAAATTCTGGACATAAGCATTCCTTCACGTAGACTACGACAGAGATTAAGGCGTCCTTGAAGCTCTCCCTGAAGGTTAGACAGCAGTACTGATTTTCCAGTGCCAATTAGCAAACAGTTGTAACGCCATGTTGTCATCACGCCTGTGATCTATGTTTAAATGTATTCCCGTATGCTAAAATCATTTTATTAATAAAGAGTTCTTAGGTAAATGTGCCCAATGAATTTTAATATTAAAAAATGATAAAACTGTGATAAATTTCCCTAAATTGTTAATATATAATTAAATAAATTCTGCCTCGCGTCAATGTGCGGTTTTCTATCGGCAATTAAAGCATTTCAATTAGTGATCTCACAAATAGGGAGTTTCATCACACTCCTAGTGTGTACTCGTATATTTTCTCGATATTCAGTAAAAATGCGTAAAAGAATTCTCTACTTAAGAGGTGTACTGCTAAGGATTTCACAACTAAAACGAGGTGAAAAAGTATTTAGCAGAATGTATTGATTTTCAATTTTCCATCGAATAAAAGAATTACGAATTCCTCAGGTAAATTTGAAAGTGAAATTTGATGAATTTTGGTCGACTACAATTTTACAGAAGCTACTACGGTTGAGGTTTGATCTCTCGAGCAGAAATAAAATTCTGCGGCATGGATTCTTTGAAAAATTCAGAACTTTCCACATAAATATAATATTTGTATACAATCACCACACATAAAACAAGCACAAGCTGCTCCTGTGGTTGCTAAAATCGACCCGGTTCATTGTCACGGGTTCGAGTGACAATGAACCGGGGAGTGTTTGCTGTGTTCGTCCTAGAATTATTTGCTTGGGTAAAAGTGTAAGATAGGATTCTATCCGTTGGAGCGCCAATTAACCATAACATCCTACCACTGAATCTCGAGCACGTCATAACCTTTCCGCTGCAGAGCAAAATAGGAGACTCGCTGAGTCAAAAATGAGAACCGCTACTGGGCATTTCTGTCCAAACCCATTTAGGATCTCCGTCGAGGAATGTGAATTGTTCATTATGTACTTGGTACCCAACATAAAGGACGACAAGATAGTAGACTGTTTTTTTTGCGCACCAGATGGGGATTTCCTTCCCAACGGTTATTGAGCAAGCCAAATTTCCAACCAAGTTCACACGGAACCTCCGAAAATGAGTGGATTTATTTAGCAATGGGTACATGAATTCAGGCTCGCATCACATTCCTGAAACGAAAGTCGGCAAATGACACTTCTGATGGAAATCACACGTTGTGGAATAAATATGGAATCCATCACGCCACCTAATGATTCAGAGATGACAGATGGGAATCGTAAATTGATTTGAATTATGCCAGCTCTTTGCTCACGTCCTCTTCACACGTCGAGCTGCTGTCATGTGGCCCAGAATTGAATTTATTTATTTAATTTTCACGCCTGGATTGAAATAACCCGTTCTAATCATGTCTCGTCGTGGTGGATGAGATTTTTCAAAGGTGATCAGTCGTCGGGTAACAGCATTCCAAATCAATCGCTCGTAGGCCTCTACACGCGCATGCCTGATGAAGACGCTGATAATGAGAATATCGATAAACTGTCAATCCGTCAACACTTTCCTTATGTGCATTGATATAAGTGAAGATAGGACTCGATCTAGGGCATATTTGTGTTGTCAAGGCATCGTTTTCATTTTCATGCGATCAGCTGTAATTCATCTGAAATTTTATGGACTTTAAAAGCATGGACTTAATCTGACTTAACGCCTCCTTGATCTGACCAACCCCTAAATTTTCATTGTAAACTACTCATCTCGTACGCTGCTGAAGTAAATGTTTCATTACAGTGCCATACATGAGATCCAGATTTCACGCGTTTTATCAGGAAATTCATGTATTCCTCTTCACTCACAAAGTTGAATTTCTTAGTTGTGAATCTCATAAGAGTTCATCGTTTGATAATTAATCCGATGAAAGTTCAAACTTACCTGATCCCACTTGCCAGAATTGAATTGGGTCCACAAGGAGGGCAAATAAACGTGAAATGAGAAAACGAGGGAAAATTATTCTCAGAGGTCGTATCAATATCAATTCCACGGATATTCTGTATCCTGTTATCATGGCGATATGGACCAATTTAATGTTCTGGAGGGAAAACAATCTTTCCTTAACGCGACCACCGGTGGGTGGGCGGACGCCACCCCCCAGATAGTCCTCAATGCCTTTGCCGCCGTCGGCCTTGGCCCCAGGTACGACGAACAAACCCTAATAACGCCCCGCTTAAGACGGCAGGAAGGGGACCAAAAAAAAATAAATGCCGGAGTCCCATTTCCGTCGCTCCCCACGCGCTAAAGGCCGTCATAAGCCCCTGCCACGTGCCATTGGCGCGGAAGGTTAGGGGAGACGGCGATAAATATGCGAAGGAATGTTTGCTCGCACGAAATTGAAAACCGTCTGGACTGAAACCTCCCACAATGATGTCATGCGAGTACACTGGCGGTCGGGTTAAAAACGGTAATGGGCTCTTACTCCGTCGGGGTTCGCAATTTCCGTTCTCGCTCATTGGGAGTGGGGTGAGAGTTAGGGTGTAGGGGGGGGGGGAGGTTTAGGACGCCTGGAAAGAGATGCTGCGAGGAATGCTGAAGGGTCGGCTTAGGTGTGCGCCCGCGGGCCGCGGGAAGAGTTTTTGCGGGATTTTTGATGCCCCTCGCGGGAACATGCGCGCTCGCGGGGATCCATAAAGATGTTTACGAAGGGAAGTCCATCAACTGTCATTGCTCAAGTAAAAAAGAAAAAGGGGACTTAAAAAATTCAGTAGATGTTGAGTCGTTCTCCCCCTACGAGCTCATATCATCGCAGGGCAGATGCTCATTTCACCTTCGCAAGTCTGTCCCATATTTGAACCATGCTGTGGGATCCACATAATGAATTTGGTGCGAATTCGGTTAAATGCATGCATTGAATTACATGATTAAAAATATGTCTTATGACAAAGTGATACAGATTTCGGGGCGTAAAGGCTAAATAAGACTACATAAATTCCCTCCTCTAGAACAACCAATGTGAACAATACTCCTGACCGAGTATAATCTAATGCCGACGCCAGGTTTCTCTCCACCCTTCATCCTTTCCTGTCCATCCCCTATGGCGCAAATGACCTTAGCTGTCGGTCGCCTCCCCTCAAAACTACTACTACTCCCGAGTATAATCAAGTTTTTGCATACTTGCTTGCGGGGACAAACTTAGTGTTTAAATTATTCGACGAAGAAGGGGAGATGCTTTTCCGAAATATTTCAGAGCAGCTCTTTCCTTCTATTAATTTCAACTGAAGAGACACACTAACAGATCCCTTCTGAAAGAGCCTTCGTGTTTGGGTCCCCTTCATTGTTAACGCAGAATATTTATAAAATTATCATTATGCAGTTAAACTACCTTAGAATATCGAAAAACAATCAGATAGGAATAAGATTGATGCCATTCAAATACTATTTCCAACTAAGAATATTAATGATTCTCTGTATGCGAAATTGAACTGAACCAAAAGAATGTGCTCTTTTTAACATTTTTTGCAAATTAATATTATTTATCCTCTACCCTTTCATGTATGGCATACCGAAAATTACCCAAGAAGTATTAATCGTTCTTTCATTCAATATGCTCCTCCTTGGTCTTTTTGACCGGACTACTCCCATAGAAAAATGTTTTTAATGAGACCCATGCGCACCTAGTGGTGTGAAGCTCGTTTCATCTTGTTCGTTAAATAATTATTCGCGAGGGGACCGCGCTGGCTCGAGTTAAAATTGCCAGAAAATCGTTAAATGAGCAAACCTATTTCCAGCCTGCAAAAATACTTACACAGGGTAAAGTCTGTTTACAAAGGGACCACGTCCACTGGGAGTTTGACCTCAGCAATGTGCTCATAGCATCCACGTTAAATTTATGACACGGTTTTAAAAAATGATATGCGTTCTAATTAGTGAAGTGACGGCAAAACAAAGGAATGGGCATAAGATTTAATAGGCGGAGGGAAATGGATTGGAGATGTTGAAGCCATGAATCTTGATTGCAATGAGAATCAACTTCGCATTAATAGTTGTCACATTTGAAAGACGGCATTCAGCCGAACATAAATCGATCTCTAGGAATTAAACGCGGAAAAGTCTCTGAATAAAAGGGAAAGGTTGGTTGCGATATTACGAGTATTTCCCCCACCATACGCACTTGCGGTGACTTTAGGAATATTATGTAGATGTAGTGACTTCGCCAGCAAATCTGATAGCTGAGGCATATGTGCCAAATAGAAATGTAGTCCACGTGCCCTTTCGGTGGATCGCGGGGTGCAATGTATATGTGGAAATATTAGAGTAGAAGCAGAAACGCTGCTAACTAAACACTCCCTGCCATACGTTCTTGCGACAGCTTGCGGGGTAGTGATGTAGATATAGTAGGTTTGCATGAAAGAATAATAAGTTCTAAAATTTTACTTTTATTGGTGGTGCAGTATGGCTGTTCCGTCAGTGCGACAAGTCTTTCATTACTTCGCGTCTATTGTAAATCACACGTTTTTAGGACGAAGGGAAGGAGCTTCATTGTGCCCTGGCTAGGAAAAAAACGAGGGTCCCTTGACAGCTCCGATATGGTCCGCTCTATTGAAATCTTTGCGTGAAAGAAACCACTTGGGTCACTGGGTTAGGGAGCAGGTTGCGACTGGAGGGAATTTGCCCGCCGTCACTGGGGCACAGTCGAGACTGGGTCGAGAAGAAGGGCCTCCCCCTTCTCCCTCCTGAGGCATCAGGGATTTAGCGGACGGTAGGGAGAACCAGTCATTTCCGCCCCAGACGGAAGAACGCTTGTATTTTTCCATTGTGGTCATCCATCTTACCTGGTGCGTTCAGGGCTCCCCTTCTCGGTCTCCTCCCTCTTGCGCCGGTCGGCGGGCCGGTGCGCCCGAGCTCGACGACGTAGCCTCCGCCGCCCCCGGTCTCTCTTCCCCCCTTAGCGGGCGACCGCCACAAGGCACGCCTCGGGCCCCTCTGGCCTTCAAGCGGTACCAATGCTGGCACGTTCGCCCTGAGTTCAACGATCTCCTTTCTCTCTTCTCCTTTCGCCCTTCCTTCCTCACTTCACTTCACTTTCCACTCCCCAGTGCCTTCTATTCCCTCTCCCTTTCGTCCCCTCTTTCCACTTTTATTTCCTCCCAGTCTTGGTGGCTACTTAACGAACGCACGGCCACGGACTAACGCACAATTTTGGCGCGACTGCCGCCTATTCCTCTCTCTCTCTTTTACTCAGCCGATGAGTGAAAAAAAACAAAGCCTAAAATATTTTTTCCTCTAAGTTTCCTTCCTCTTTTTTTGCACTCGGAATTTCAGTCCTTTTCCCTCCGACTGCGACGGGATTTTTTTTACGTTCTCCTTTCGGCCAACTCAACACTACTGTCCGCTGACGGTCATACCAAGCATTGTCATGGAGGGGACGGAGAGAATTTGATTGGACGAGGGGTTGGTTTTATTATTTTCTCTCGAAGAATGCTTCCTTTTCCGTCTCACTATGGTTGTTTTCATCCAAGTTCTTCTCTGATTTTTTTCCTCTCTCAATCCAGTGCTTCACGACAGTGGATTTTCCTCATAAGATCACTCCTATTCCTCCAAAGAATGCTCTCAAGAAGCGCTCAATGTGAAAGGGGAAATAGGTAGAGAGAGAGGTCATGAAACTTTCCTCTGGAAGCTGTGTTCTTTATTGAACTTCGTCTTTGTGACCTTTTCAACGCAAAACTCTCCCTCGGCTCAATGTTTCGAATATCTCCAGCACCCTTACTTTATTTACGCCGGTAAAATTCACCGAAAGCCTTCCTTCTCCCCAATGCCAATGCAAGTGCCACTTTACCCGAAGGACATAGACGACTAAAAGAAAACACACCGTGGCAGAATAATAAATAAGACTCACCCTTAATGATGGAGCGTAACCATCACTTTCCTGCTGATCTACGTCACGCACACCACGATGGCTTTGCCCAAAAATAATACATATCACACGGAATTCGACGCAAACACAATAAACACTTCCGGAGGGATCCAAAAGCCTAATAGCACTACACTTGTACCATAAAATAAACGCCTAGAAGTGTATATATTATAGGATGGAGGAGAGCACTTTGTTATGGAGGTAAGACAAACAAGCGTTGCAGGCACACAGGGGCAGAACACACGAGAACACGCTTGTACTCCCCACCGGGTAGTCACTGAATTTCTTTCGCGTTTTACCGGAGCGACGGCTGGTTAAAGCGAAGACGATTTATCTTTCGCGGGAGAAGGGTTTTAAAGGAGCCGCGAGAGCCGGTAAGTCTTCGAACTGCCTTCGGGCTGGTAGCAATGAGATATAAGATTATATGGTAAGGTATTAGAAGAAGAAATAGATCGAAATACGAAAGATTCCCGAGAGAGAATTAAAATGTGTGTACAGAAGTCACGGCAATCTTCCACCTTCCAACTTCGGCTATCTCGACGCCGGAGAGCCTCGCGTGACGGAAATCCTTCGCACTTTGACCTCGCAAAGACTTTTTGAGGCACAGACTTGACAGGGTGTTGGGGCTGCTGAAATGGTGAGATATTACCTTTTATTTCTGATTCCGCTAATCACTACGCACTTCACGACGCCGATGCATACAGCACGCATGCATACCCTCGATTCTCTCCTTTGACACACACCGAGTTGAGGAACTGACCCAGGCGTCTGGGCGAAGTCTCGGTAAATACGCCACGGGACAGGAATCTTTCGGAGTGGGATGAGATGGAATCCACGTGGGCCACTCCTTTCCCCCCCAACAAGCGACGAACGAAGCGAAATAAATAGCGGCGGCACTCAAAAAAAGACAATCCTCTTCCGATTCGGGACGCGACGGAGTTTCTTTTAAAATGTTCACTCCTCCGAGGTGGTCGACACTCAAATCTCGAGGGTCACGGCGGCACGGCACGCGGTTCGGATCGCGACACTCTTCCTGGAACGAAACAGAAGAAGCATCGACAGGCGGACGCTCGACACGTTTAGCGCGCACGGGAATTACACTCTCACCCACTTTCCCGCTGCCTCACCCGACGAGGTCTGCGATGCTTCTGATCCTCTCTCGCCGTGGATACGGACCCCTCTTCTCTCTCCCTCTCTCTTTCGCTCACTCCCTCTCTCTCTCTCTCTCGGCACAGCCGGCTGCCCCCCCTCCCTCTGCCCGCCTCATCCCCACCCTTCCCCTTCGCCTCCGCCCCCTCCCGCTCCCTCAATCCCAAACTACTCCCACCTTCCCCTCTAAACTCTCCCCCACAAGAGCAGGAGGGAGAGAGAGAGCGGGGGAGAGGAAGAGAGATATACCTGACTGGGAAGAGTGTGCCCGCCTATCCTCGCCCCGTTCGTTCTAGAAATGAACGGAGGACCGTGGACGATGATGCTGCTCTACACACGCATATTTTCTGAAGAAAATATAAATATATTATTTATACATAAAATTTGTTTTTTTCAATCAAATAATCTTGATCAAATTCAACTTTACGGTGGTGAAGACTTAAGTCTCAGAAGATAAGTGACATACGTTTCACCTCCGGAACTGCTTCTAGAGAGGCAGAAACTTTTTTCGAGGGATTGTTGCACCTTGTGCTAGAAGTAGTTTTTTTTCTCAGCGTCGATATGAAATCACTCAGGCCCGTCTCAAAACAGTGTTCTCGATCTTCTCTCTTCGTTATTTATCCCTCTTTGCCTGTCTGCCTGTCCTTTCTGACTTCGTCGATCCACTGTGACCTGCCCGTCGCTAGGGTGTTGTATTTTTTTCACTTCCAAGCTGGAAATAAAAATATCCTCGGCGAACTCGCATTGGGATGTATGTGGGAGCCGCTGCTATGAATCGCGATGTGTGCTCACGAGGTTTTCAATGAGCGAGGCGGGCACCAGGGGGCCCTGTGGTGTCCAAATGTTTGTGCTATTATTCGCTGTCGAATCGAGTCTTTTGCATCCCTGCCTCGGCTAATGTTTGTCCTCGCCTCCCGCGTGTTTGTTTGTTTCGCTCAAATTTCGCGATAAATGGGAACTATGGGAAGGCGAGTCCCTGGCGTGGTATTTGGAGAGGGTGCCTAGAGTGTTAAGGGAAGGCAAGGAAAAGTAGCCGAGGTTAATGGATTAGTGTCTTTTTAAGCGTGAACTTTATATCCCTGTGTCAAGAGTGCTGTAATTTCAGGCGAACTAAAATGGGGGGCTTCCAGTAGATTTACTTCGTCGTTCCTCGACCCCAAGTTGAGGGATAAGTTAATTTTCATCGCTCAAAGCGTTTCCTCTGATGATGGATGGCTTCCGATACTGTTGTACTTTGGCAATAATTTCCCTATGCGTACAACGCAGAAGTGTCCCTCTTTTGCCAAAGAGCTGACAGAAGTTTCGTGAACGTGGGAAATGGAAAGCGTCTTTATGCAGTGCTCTGGAAGATATTTTTGATTTTTCTCTGAGATATGGGATTAGGAATAAATTACCCTAGCCGTAATCAGCGGCGTTTCTTCTGTATCCTCTGACACTTGATGGTAAATGTCAATATCTATACAAAAATATTTTTCCACACCGAGTAAATACGCCATAAACGTGCTAAATGTTTAGTATTTCACAATACTTCGCTCATAGAGGGTTTTAATTTTTTGTTCACAGTATTTACATCGGTAATCCTTGAATTCGGATGTCTTTCTCTGAGATTACGAAGTAGTATAACTAATTATCTATGTCAGCGGGTTCAGCTAGCACTCGATAATGTCCGTAGAGAGGTATAAAAGAATATTTTGGAGACAAATCTTTCATAACGCGTCGTGAAAAAAAGGTAAGGGAACGCGTTAGTTTATATATTCCTCTTTACCTAGTCTTCCTTGATTTTAATTAAAATTAAATCTACAAATGCCTCCTCTTAATTTAAAGAGCTTTACGCTCAGATCCGCAGCTAATGCTAAGAATTTTCACTTCGGTTTTAAAGAGGAAGCTCTCCAAGAGTGCCCAAGCGTGAATTTATGTATGGGGCTTCTTTGAAATTCAAAAGCAGCAAGAAATAGCAAGATTGTCTCATATATCCATGGCCTCGCGATGATGAGAGAGATATTAATCACTTTTTCGAGTCATGTGGTAACACTGTCGCAACAAATGGCTGGCTAAGCAATCGAATGGGAGACGAAAATTTATGAATACAGCACGCGATTTACCAAAACCGCGGAAACCTCAAAATTTTCCTATGAGGGCGTAAGACCAAGAACAAAAGTGACTGTCATTGTTGTCGACTTAATTTGTCCATTTGGGTGGGCGGGGGGGGGGGTAATGGTGATGAGGTTTAGGCGTGTTAAGAAGGGTGTAAAGACGTCCCCTCTCTCTTTACCCCATGCCTGTCATCTGGTGTGCCCGTGTCGATCGCTTAGGAGGAGAGATCAAGTAACCCCCGCCGAATCCAGGGGGAGTGAGATATTCTGCACGCGTTTCCCCCGACCCCTCCTCCACTTTGAAACTCCCCCACTCTCCTCAACACCTGCGACGGCACTATTTTTAATCTGCCACTTCCACTCTCATCTTTCGCATCCGCGCAATCCAATTTCAAAACCGCCGAAGCCCCTTCCACCTGCACCGGGTCTCTAAACAGCACCCTCCCACGAGCTCGGAGAGGAGAAGAAAAAACAAGCTTCGGTGCGATCCAAAATTAAATAAAATTAAAAATGACGCCGCTCCAACTTCTCTCACCTCCCTATAGCACTCCACTCCGTGTTAATTTGCTGGAAGCGGGCAGCATTTCCCCGAAGGGCGACAGGGACGAGGAAAGGGGGCTCATTCGCGAAGGCGTTTTCAAGCTTCGACAGACGTGGCGAACTTATTTGAACGTTTCCTTCTCTCTAGATTTTCGGTCAAGAAAGTGACGCACGTGAGCTAATGTCGCCGTCGCTATGAAGAATTCAGTTCGTCTCCCTACCATTGACCAATTTCCACTTCCCACCCATGGGAACGATGAATGTGCGCAGCAGTTTTTGGCGTTAGGTGCGCGTTAAGGGTGACCTGTGGTGGAATGCCAAGGGGTGGGCCAAAATTCAACAATGGATTCGACTCGCCAGGGATGGTGGTGAAAAAATTTCCTTTCACAGGTCACTGCGGTCCACTTCCTTTTCCCCTCGGACCGCGAGAAAAACCTTTATTACGGAGGGAAGCGCAGGGAATATGCGAAACGGAACGCACTCCACCGCTCTTAGGTAGTCACTTGTTTATCCTTCCCTCGTAGTTCTCAGCCTCTCCCCGCGGCACAATGACGTGGGGCTGTGCGGAATTTAACTGTTGAATGATCACGGGAAAATACTGTTTTCTATTTGGTGTGCGCAACTTTGTACATATTTGGGCAAGTCAGTATTATAACTTGACAGTCCCGTCACGATTCACTGGCTTAGTCAGCTCTTTCCTCGTGTAGTTCAGGGCTTCTACGGTTCTACACCGTCAGCCTTCTTGTCTATCACTCCTGATAGCGTTTCACCCTTCTGTCACTCACTCGTCCTCTTACTTTTCCTTTACGCTCTCTCCTTTCTGGGGAAAAGCAAAGAAAACGAGGTTATTCCTTTTTTTTAAAACCTCGCTACCGTCCTTGCCGCTTCCCCTGTAATTCTCTCTCTCTCTTCTCTTTCGTGCAACCCGACGCGGAGTCGGCACACTGCTGAGCGCAATCAATTTTCGTGGCAGTGTGTGTGCCTTTGCTCGCCGCCTTCTCTCTCTCCCACTCTCTGCTCGCCTTCCTTCCCTCTTCTCCGGTCCGCAGCGCCACCCCACGGCGCTCAGACACAACACCGCAACAATGAGCGAGGAGGAGAAACGAGCAGGAGAGACGACGGGTCTCCGAGAGTAAGGGACCCGCGTGAAAACAATGAAATGTTCGTCGGTGTGTGGGTGTGTGTATATATATATAGATGTGTATATATGTACTTGTGTACACCACACCACACACTTAATCGAAGGGTTGTCGTGTACGATGAGAGGCAGAGTGAAGGAGAGAGTTCCCTGTCCGCCCTTGCCAACCGCAGGGCCTCGCTTTTTTCAACCCAACAGCATCCTCTCCTCCAGCGGACTCGCTCACCGCGATATTTTTTTTTTTAATCCTCGCCCTGCCTTTATCAACGCGGCATCGACGGAGGAACGGCAGGCGCGGCGCGATGATGGGTTTGTGCCATCACGTGCGGCCGAAACCACGGAATCCGTCTTTTCTTAGCCCAGCACGTAAACACAACACCGGGCTGCCTCTCGATTCCCTCCCCCCTCCCCCGTCAGTTATTTCCGTCGTCTCCGTAGGGGTTTTGAGGAGGGCTGGGGGTGAGGGTGGTGGTGGTGGGGGATGACTTTTAAAGGTGCGAGGCAGAGAACCCCTCCTCCCGACTCCCGCTCCCGTTTACCTACCTATTCCTCTTACCCCCCCTCTGCGTGTGTTTTGGATTCGAGCCGGGGAGGGCGTGTCGGTGCACAGATGAGAATTCGGCCAAAACAAAAGGGCCGATGGGGTAAACAGCTGAAGGTCGTTCTAGGAGGACCGTGCGTTGGGGGGTGGGTGGGGAAAGGGGACTTGGGAGAGGGGTGGGCGCAGGGGAGAGGAGAGGGAGGAGGGAACGAAGGAATATTTTTGTCGCGTGGGCGTGGTGGAGTGGAGAGCGGCGACCTATCCCAACCTCAGGATGGAGGAAGCACACGAAAGAGGGAGCAGGATGGGAGGGGAAAAAATTAACTCGGGTGATTAGAGGCAGGAAGTGTCTCCCCGAGGATACGGAAAGACGTTTATGTGACGAGCGCCGTCTTTCCCCCCTGCCCTCCGGCGCATCACACAGAAGCCCTCTCGTACCCTCGAATCACTCGGACCGGGTTCACCACGGGATACCGTCTCTTCTTCCTCCCACACGACACCTCTTTCCCTCCACCGCGGCGCGACCCTCCCTCTCCCCGCGGCTCGCCCCCTCCTCCTCTCTCTTCGATTGGTGGGAGGAGAAAGTCAAGGTCAGTTAGTCAACCGCGGTGTGAGGCTGGCTGGGAGCATGGGAGCACAAGGATTCATACACACGCACTCGAGAACACACACAATCACAAGGCAAGGTCGTCTCTAGCGCTCTCTCTGTATCCCTCCCTCTCCAGGAGGAAAAAAGGGGAGAGGTGATGCCGGCCAGAAAAGAAGGCCGGGAGTTGTTTGAGAGCTTCGGAAGAAATGGAGAGGGAGAAATGGAAGAAAGTGTTAAAGCCGCACACGGTGACCGTAAAGTGAGGGGACGTCAGCACGTTAGGAGCGCGGTCGTAAACACACGCCCTTCTAAAAACCGAGTCCGCGGAGGCGCATATAGCCCCTGCTGCACGTACGTACTTCTGCTCGATAACTTCCCAGCGAAGGCTCAAATGTGGTATGGCTTCATCTCCCGCTCCTCCGACGCGCTCTTCTTCGCGCAAAACCCTTCACTCCGGGGTCATGTGCCACAATCTCTCGCGTCGACCACCGTAACGTGGGGGAGGTCGTGTGTGTGTGAATCGCTCCCCCCAGTGGTCGGTGGTCACAAGTTATAAGAGCAGCAGCGGCTATTTCCCGAGCGCACGCAAATACGTCTTCAACCGTTGTTGGCAACCGTGGAACTGAGGGGTCGGCCCCTCCCACCTACCCTCTGCTTCTGCGCGCATCGGTTCCTGCCGCCCCCCTCACCGCTCACCCCCATCGCCCCTGACCCCTCTTCCCCCGCCCGCGAAAACATTCCTCCCTCCTCCCGCTCCGACGCCTCCCCGTTCCCCCGGCCCGTCCCTCTAGAGCCGCGTGTTTCCCCCTCGCTCCCTCACCCCCTCTCCTCTGGGGCCTCCCCACTCCAGGCCGGGTCACCAGAGGAAAAAGCTAGGGGGAGGTTTATTTTGGATATCTAAAACACCCCTATTTCTCGAGCTTTGAACACGCTTATCCTCCTGCCAACCCCCTCGCGTCCGTGACGTGGGGGTGGGTTGGTTGTTTTATGGGGTAGGAGGGGTGTCCGGTCTTTTGGGCCGGAGCACAAGGTGGGGTCCGAGCCGAGGTTTTCTGTCCCTCCGCGGGGGTCCCCCCGAATGCCGTGAGCGGGGAACACACGCCGGGACGTGTGGGATGAATTCCGGCAGACCGCGTGCGTCCGGTCTGTGGGGTGGATGGGGAGAGGGTGACGTCGATGCGTCGCTATGGATTCCACGTCGCTACGCTACCGCGGAGGACGGTTTTTCGGAGAGCCGCCTGGCTTGTCGGGTTCGATCGTGGAGTCTGCGGCGGGCAGGAGTGGGGGAGGGAGGTGCGGTGTAGGAGAGGGATTCGGGTGGGAGAAGCGTTTCGGATGCTAGGGGGTGGGTTTGAGGAGAGGGAGAGAGTGGAAGAAGGGGGGAGAGGTTTGATAAGGGGGGGACGGGATGAAAGACGGGGGAGAGAGAGCTGGAGGAAGCCGGGAGAAGAGCGTGGCTCGGACGTCGCTACAAGCAGGCAATTTCTTTATTCATTTTTATTAAAGGGGCCCTGAGACCCTCGTCGCCGCACCGCTTCTTCCCGTCGTAGCCGTATCCTCCCCTCCGAAATGATTAACTGCCCTCGATCCCGGGTCCATAGCTCTCGAGGGGGCCGCGGAGTCGGACTCCCCGGAGAGATAAACATTAAACGTCGAGAGGGACCTCCTGCGTGAGCGTCATCCAGTTTGTATGCCCAAGCGCATAGGGCTTGTTTTGTTGCCCTAATGCTCGCCGGGGACCTCGGTCAGCGATGACTCGACAGCCAGGGTTTATGCAAATTTCGTGACCGTCTCCCGCAAAATATTTTCGTTGCACATAAGGCGAGCCGCTCTCTTCACTTGGCTGCACCGAGGTAGGACTTCTGCCGGAGCAGGCCATGCATGCATTTATGTTTACCTATCTGCGTTTGTTTTCTTGCCACTCGTCGTCGGGAAGCGTGCTAGAAGGGGGGATGGAGAGGGGAGGCCGAAAGGGCCGGGGGGGAGACAGCGGTGTCTCGTTCGCGCGGAGGAGTTGCATGTGCAGCGCTTTGGCCTCGGTGTTGCGGTTTACAAAATTTTTGCGGCTTCCTGCATGCATTGCCCTTCGATTCAAATTCCATGAATTGCCGTCCTTCAGTCACGCCTTCCACTATGCCCCAGGATACGCCGGCCTTTTAAAACAATCGCAATCCCTCCAGTGAGATTTCAGAAAGGAAATGTTTGCCTCTCTTCGTGCGGCCATTCTCAGTGGATTTCATTTTTTTTCACCTGAAATAACCATTCCGTATACTCTTGCACCAGACCCTAACCGTTTACCCAGAGGAATGAAATACTGAGTATCAACTTCCTTCGTGGAAATAAGAGACATATGAAGCCAATGCACGTATGAATGGGCAGGCATTTTCAGTTAGGTAAAGATTGTTTAGAATATGTAATGTAGAGGCTAGGAGGAGGCGAGGTTCTAAAGATTTGGAAAAGATTGTTTGAGGCGACGAAAATATATTGTTAAAGGAAAAATGATTCGGTAAAGTTGGAAGTGATTAAATTCCATAAAATCGATGGTCCCTTACACTCCTCTAAATACCAAAGTACCAATATATATCATTGCTAAGTGATTAACGTCAATGAGAAGTTGAGTTACTCAATTTATAGTCACCCGTTAGTAGTACCCTGCTTTGAATGGGCTTGAAATTATGTAGTATGTGTCAATGTAGAAAATATAAATCAATAAGTCAGCAAAATTTGAAAGCACATGTAGTACCTTCCGAGGTAAAAGCCTCGTACACACCCTTGAAGCGCCTATGCATTTTTGTAAGGGTGTTGATAAAAACCTACCTCCATCTGAAAGAAATTGAATGTCCGTCATTCAACCAGCAGTTTTTGTATTTTTCTGAGTTGGTACGTTCCCTTCCTACTGTAACTTACTTGGCTCAAATCCTCAGCTACATATAATTAACAAATAAACAAAACTCAATCAACTAATTTTGAAGCAACCTGGCGTATCGGTGTTATATGTATTTTACTCGTATAATTGATTCCATGCTTTCCAGCAATTACTTTCAATTCAGAAGATATCACGGTATTATCGCGCTTATTTCTAGGAATTGCCAGAAGCGTATTAATAAATGCTGCCATGATAGGGTCTTCAGCTACATCTTCAAAGTTACTAATCTTAATAAGTTCCATGTGCTAATTCTTGTTGGTCCCAGAAAAGAGGAATGTTGAGATCTAACTTCCTCTCATGTATGATTCATAACATAACTACCCTCTATGGCAAATTGACGGATGTAAATCCTCAGTTGTCCAAAGACGTGAGGAATAAATTTGAAAAGCATCCATGCGTCCATGATGACTTCATTATCTTCAATAATCTCTCCTTGGTCAAACTCGGGTCATCGGACCAAAATTGTGTTATTCACGGTTAAAGGCGGACGTAATTTAATTGTAATTTGTTTTTGAAGAATCTACTTTTTCGTTTTTGATGCCATAAAAATTGTTTTCGGCATTACGTTGTTTTCACTTTTAAAATGTTAAAATCATTATTAAAAAGGAAAACAACTGTCGTTTAATGTTAAAACGTAAAACCGGGCGCCGTAAAGGGATACGTTTTCATGAAATATGCTTGCTTTCATTTACATTTTCATTTGTCTCTCATTTTACACTCGTGAGTACTTTAAGCTGCATTAACTGGAGTTGTTGCAGCGCGGAATCTATAAGTAAACTTGAACTTTGGTTCAGATTTTTGAAATTTACACTCGGCCTATTTGTACCATGGTGAATACAGGAGACATCGCAGTTTGAGGCTAGATTTGGTAACGTTTTGGCGTCAGTGATGAGTTTTGAAATATAAAAACGAGTGCATGATATTACATCTAATGGAGGCAGTCATTAAGAAGTAATTAAATAAATATTATGCATCCTTATGACGTAGGGTTGCCGTTTGCGAGACCAGAGATACGAGAAAAGCAGATTTCGTCCTCTCTCCCTGAATTTCGTCATGAGAAGGGCATACTTGGAAGCTTTACTGGAAGAGAATATGTAAAACATTTATTGATTCCTGGAAGTATATCGCCTCAGTGTTCGGAAACCAATGACCCGACCAACCCAACAACAGGAAGGTAGAGAAGTATGCGGCGGCGGCCTAATCGAAGCCACACCATTGGGTCTTTCCGTTCACGTTATCGATAGAATCTGAGTGAGAGCATTTCATCATCAGAGAAAATCCTGCTCTTTTCATATTTTTTAAATGAAAAAACTATACACACTTTGCTAAAAATATTTCATCAAAATTAGAAGATTTACCCAAATAAGGGTTTAGTTACAATCGTTGATTTAAAATTAACAGAATCTTTTTCCGCAGAAGATTTGACATTATTCTCTGACTATTTGAAAAATGAGAACAAACTTGAAGATTAGATCACATTGTTGAGGGTTTGTCCTTCCCATCTTTGTACTTTAATGGTATTTTATCTTCGAATATGTTCACTGAGTAAGGAAAGTTTTCCAGTACCGATCCTCAATTCAACTACGAACACGTTTTTTATGGCATCTGGAGTATAGAGAATTGGAAAGCATCCGAAATTATCAATTTTCTTTCGATTAATTTTTAAATTGACAGAAGTTGAAAATCGGACAGATCAGCAAGGCTGATGTTTCATTACAGCTTTCACAAAAATTACTTCTTCCAAGTCTTGATGAAATTATGTACCACAGATTGGTCACTGGAGGATTAAACATAATTTTGCGGCAGATGTCTATCAAATTTTATCAATTTTACGCGTCCTTAAAAATTTATCTTATCGAGCCATTGTGTTTCGATATCCGACGATTAATGTGGACAAGTCTGTGTTGGAATCAGTCTAGCCTTTAGAGGTACGCTTTAGGTAATTTGCTTGAAAAACCAAAGAAAAGGTGGGTCTTCCAACTCCACTTAATCCTGGACGAAATGAGGGCTCCTTCCATGCATTCAAATGCAGCTAAAGAGCTGGTGTGGAATGAAGAGATCTCATAGGGTTTAAAATACTCGTACTTCTTTGAATCATTCCTCTTCTCCTCCGTAGGGGAATGTCATTCTAATAAATTAATGCTTTCTAGGTTGTATATTAATTATAATAATATATATTATAAATATAATGTGTATTTCTTATAATATATATTATATATAATATATATTATTTATAATATATATTATTTTTATAATATATTATATATAATATGTGTCGTCAAAACTACACATGTGAGTGTTCTTTCTTTGTGTTTCTATGTTTTAAAAATCTACATCTGTGTTTATATATATTTTACATAATTTATGACTGGGGGTCGTGGTAGTCTAGGGGTAGGTCGTTGGACTACCGACCGGAGGGCCCGGGTTCGATTCCCGGTCAAGCCTCTCTGGGCACCTGCAGCTCCACCCAAGCTAAAGCTATGCGATTTTTCGGGTACCAGATCTTCCTGGGAAACCATAACCGGCCTATAGAAGGGAACTGACCCCTTTCCCCAATGTGTGAAATTCACACGCCGTCGGGCTTAGTACTGGGTATACTCTACCATCACCTACCAAACTGACCTTAGGGTTGATTACTGTGTTTATGGTTTATATGTTTGACTGACTATATATATGTATATATATATATATATACACATATATATACATATATATATATATATATATATATATATATATATATTTATATATATATACATACATATATAAGAACTGGGGGTAGGAATGAAAGTTGGTGGGTAATACGTAAAATCAGTTAGGTTTGCTGAAGACCAAGCCCTAGTTTTTCAGTCAGCGAAGGGGAAGCAAGCATTGCTAAGTGAAATGGAAATTCAGTACGATAGGGAATGGGATGAGAGCCATAATTAATAAAAAGAGTTTATACGGTTTTAAGGAATGAGAAAGGCTAAGCTTAGCATTAAAATAGTAATTACTAAACAATAGTAATTTAGACGAAGTTAGATACTTTTCAACGGTTGTGGGGAACCTAATTTTGGCCATACCAGTATACAAGTATTGACTTATGTGTACACTTGCATTGTCATTAATGTTAAGCAGTTGGTAGCAGCGATCGCATGCAGTGGACGGCGGAGAGTGTTAAGATTACTAAAATTTCAGTCTTTCTTTTAACTTAGAACGTTAAGCAAGGTGTTTTACGTCTATTTTTTCAACATCATAATTTTATTTCTTAGCGTACTCTGCTCTCGTTATAATAGCTCTATTACTTCGTCTTTACAGAAAAATGAAATTTATCCATTTTAAAGTTGCGGCTTCTACTTGAAAGATATTTTCTAATCAATGGAAATAGCACCGAACAAAATTGTTTATCAATAGCCTAACTGATTATTCTGTCCTTAATTTTACAGCTTGTTTTATGACTCAGCTTAAAATTACTGAAAATAAACTGCAATTTTGTGAAGCGGGTTGATATTTCTAGAAATTACATATTGCATTAAAATCCTGATCCTTGGTACAGTTGGAGAAGGTGTATGTGTATTCAGGGCATAGTTCTCACACGTATTGAAGTTAGTAGAAATAGAAACAGCGAGAGGTATGAAAATACCTGAATAGATGTCGAAAATTAAAAAAATATTTAAAATGCCTGAGATTTCTACTTATTAAAATTCGGAAGAATCAGTTATTTTTTGAAATTTTCTGTTAGCGTTTTGTTACGAAAGCAAACATGCTTTCATTATGTACTCGTACGTCATAATTTGCTTGCTCATGTGCACTATTGCCTCATTATTCCACGCTATGGAAGCCAGTCATTCGATATAGCGATGTTTTTTAACGTTGGATGCTTTTTTAATGTTGTTTTGTTTTCGAAAAAGCAAAACAATTTATCAATAGTTCATTTTGTATTAACATTCAAAAACTGAGTCATAAGGATAATAATCCTATTTTATTTTTATTCGCCGCGATGTCAAGAGTATGAATTTATTGTTAGGAACCATACAATTTTCATTTCATGGAAACCATTTATGAATAAAGCTTAATTAAAGTAGTTTAATGAAGCCGGTCGAACATAACATGTTTCATATACCTTTCTATAAATTTTTTATTGGTTTGTGATTGCAGTCTGTAGCAGTTTGCCAGCGCACCTGAATATGAAGTCACATAAACGGATTCAATTTCCCTTCCAAAAAGACTTTTTTAAATAAGAGGGCCGTTATAAATGTATTCCTCAAAACGTGATTACTAGTTTATTCATAAAAAAACCTTCGTCTCATTGATTAATTGATGTAATTAATATTAAAGTTACGATCCATATTACCAATTTATTTATGAAAAATGCGTTCCTAGCCTCCTCGTCATCTTAAAGTATCATGAGATGGACTCTCATTTCGAATAAGTTGGCATTGCCATAGAGAAAGCACATAAAGTTGGGTGGCACGAAATATGAGAAACATTGAGTTTTCCTTGAAATGAGAGTTTTCTTCAAAAAGTAGAGGTGCATTTGGAAAATCATGATTAAAATACACTAAATATATAACGTTGATGATATATCTATATATAACATGCAACCAAGTAAGTACAGGTATAGTAAGTACAACTTGTATAACCTTGGTACAGTAAGTAAGTACAACCTGTATAACAGTTTTTCAAATATGTGCATAAATGAAATCTGGTCTGGCAGAAGGATACTTCCATCCAAATCGATCGGACGATTTACCACATGCAGTGCTGACGTGATAACGCTGACTGACCGATAGAGCCGCAAAGGCTCTTCGGTTCAAATAGGGTGTTGTAAGAGAATCACTACTTTTCAGTTCATAAAGCTGTTTCTCCCGCTCCCTTAACAGCTGGAGTCTTATACTAATAGAAAAGTACTGAATCTCACCTCTTCATTTACGTCGATTCAGACAGCTACAGCTGAGTGGCATCACGTTCGTCACCATGCCCTGGAGGTCGTTGGTCAAAGAATTGCCTCGAGAAACGTTGTTGCGAGTAGTCTTGGGTGTCCAGGAAAACCGACGTCAAGCAAAACCTCATCAAGATCCGAGGGGTATGCACATATGAATAGAAGCGTTTCATAGCCAAAGATGAAAGTTCACTTGAGTGGATGAATTCCCTTGGCCTTCTTATGCTCTTACCTTCAATTTTTTCTTCACATCTCATCTCGAGGTTCCGTACAGTTATTTCCTTTTTCCAACTTTTTTCAGCACCTCATTTCTCCATTGATTCTTCCATAGTCCCAAGCTTTGCAAACCGAATGCTCTTCCGAATAATCATTGGCTACTTTTTCAAATGTACATTCACTGAAATAGTCATAAAATTGTATTGGAGTGATTCTTATCCATGGGATATTAAATTCCAGACAAAGATATTCACATTGTACTGTTTTTTGTAAACACATTAGTTGCATCTTCACCATGAATGTGATGTTTGGTGTAATGCAACTACAGTATTCCACATTCGTATTCTTTGATTATCCTGCTACAAAGAAACGAGGTCGGCTAGCAGAATGTAATTTCGCTACCTCAATAGTATCACACGTTTTCAGTAATTTTAGTGCTAACTTTACAAAAGATAACGTCAGCCAAAAGAATGGTTTGATGGGCGAGCGAAGAGTTCACCTAACTCCGTCAGGCGAACTGAAAGTCTATTGGTATGTGAAATCACATAGTAGGATAAGGGGGACAGTTCCTTTTCCTGTGCCGCATGAGGTTTCCCAATGGTCCTGGAACTAGAAAATTCATACAGTGTGTGTAAGGTAGAGGATGTCCAGAGTAGTCATCCGTTCTCGAACTCTCGACCTCGGGTCAGATTTCGATGTCCTCATAGGCATTTCGCTACCCATTGGACTATTACGCCCCTTCGTAAGAGAAAATGAGAATAACTTTCATGCGGACGTTTTTCAATAGCTCCGATCCATTTAGAAAATAGGTCTTCAAATTAATTTCTTGTTTAAGCTAATCATGCGCATTTTAAGCATTCAAAATATTCTAAAATTCAAGCGCTGTCACACATATTTAATCTCATCCATCGTGTCTTTGAATTTATTTTCAATCTCTATATTTTAATGCATTTTATGGTGCATGCACTCCCAATTGCTACATTCCAATCCTGTATTATACTTTTATTTGCTTTTCCATGTCGGGTCATCTTTAACAATATAATTTCTCCAGGTCCTTCCCTACATACACTGCACATAAAATCGGCCTAAAATACAACACTGCGCGAAAAATGATTTCCACAGATTTGAAGCGTCTAATTCGGAATTTCTGGAGGAAAAATGTTTCCGCCCGGGATCGAGCCGGGGGCCTTCCGCGTGTTAGGCGGATGTGATAACCACTGCACCACGGAAACACTTAAAATATGTTTAACTTGTACAACTTCATGTTGTGTGTTTAATGTCATCAACGCTGTAATCGAGCAGAATTTTGGCTGTTTTCGAAAAGGAAATTATGTAGAACCAAAAATTATAAATAAGTTTCCATTGCAAAATTATCCATTCATGCGAAATTAGCTATGTAATTTCGAAATAAAGTGAGAGAAAAAAAACTGTTTCCGCCCGGGATCGAACCGGGGACCTTCCGCGTGTTAGGCGGATGTGATAACCACTACACCACGGAAACAAGTGAGAGGAAATGCGCTCCCCTTAGTTCTAGTATAATGTTAAAAATTTTGGTACCGTTCCGCAAGTCACATTTTCATTAATAAGTAGCCGATCTCAAACTTTAAAATGTACCGTATGTATGCGAATTTTTCACGTTGTTAGATTTCATTGACAATGGTGTTATAATTTTTTTTCGAGCATATACAGCGAACCATCTGATACAGGAACGTATTATTGTTATTTTTATCAAATTAGGTTCCGGAATTTGATTATTTTCCCGTAATTATTCCAAATAAAGACCTACATATGTACCACACAGTTACTGTGAGGATGTGGTAAATGATGCCTTTTTTCTTACTATTATTCGAATTCCAATAATCCTATCACATGGTTTATCGAAATTCAAGAAACAAAATTACGGATTAAAATGTTAATATACATGCAGTCACATATATGCAATTTGTTATATTTTTCTGGCAGTGAAATCTTCAACTAATTCTTCGTTTCCGCCTTGAAATGAATTTTCTTCCCCTCCGGATGTCATATTTTCCAAATAATGTCTAGCTATTGACTTGAAAGTCTCCGAGTCATATCTGGTTAAATCTCTCTCGATATTATCTAAACCCAGTGTAATTTTCTTGGTATTACCCACTGAGGTAAATGTGGTAGCTAGGAGAGGAACTCTCTCCCTTCTTTCAAGGCTCTCCCCTCTCCTAAGGCTACCTTCGCGCTGGGTTCTGCCATAACGATCCAAAATCTTAGGCCTGTTTTGCAATATTGCTTTAAGATTAAAATTTAAAAAGGTTCTCATGAAAGGCTTCCAACGTTATCATTCCGATAAGTCCAGAACTGAACCAATGTTGCGAATTCTTGATGACCAATCGAACTCGCCAGCAATCAAATGGGCAATGGTAATTTGAGAAATGAACGAATTTTCGGAAATTGCATTAACAGAAGCGTAGAATGATGAAATTTAAAGCCGGAAGTTGCTTTAGCATTTTTTCCTAAAACCGGGAACCAACGTCAGCCCAATAGACTCCTTAGGGTTATGCGTGATATTCTGCGGGCTCTAAAGTTTAATGCCATTCATGGTACAAAATTCCATTTATTTGCCTTTACTTCCCTTGGGCAACAAAAGGGCCCCTCAAGAGCCTAAGTCGTTTGCTCAATTAAGGAGATGCATATGGCTCCGCAAAGACTAGGGGAGTGAAAGAGACGTTAGGGTGAAGTGCTTCGGTAATTGCCTAGTCATCATTTTCCAACAATCTTGTCAAAACCAGGTGTAAAATAAGAAAAGGGGAGTCAAATTTTAAGCATCAAAATGGAAAGTTCCGGCAAACTTCTAAGGGGATGGGCGGGGGCGATTGAGGACTATGTACACCAGGGTAATTTTAATCTGAAATAGTTTGGCAGTTAACGCATTTCGTGAAAATTTGTCTTAGATTGGACCTAGACTATTTTCTATCAATTTAATGTGCATAAATATTGTAATTTTAGTATTAGTGTTACCGCAATAAGTTTTAGGTCCATGATCAATCCTGTTGCCTGGCTCAAAAATTATGGTAGATGGTAGTGGCGTGGTTACCCTCATCTTCTCTTTGAAGTCAGTCTTGATGTCGAAAGCATACTCTGCAGAGTTACGCCTTTGTATCGAGCGAGTGCTTTGAAGAATATTTTCAATAGGCAAACAGCGACCTTCCTCAACCCTTGACAGTATATGAACATTTATAAAGTAATTATTTCAGACTAGCTAAGCAGACCCTTATTTATTGGAACACTGGAATATCAATTAAAGAAAAGTCACACGTAGATTATCAGTCATACCGAAGGTAAAATTAATTTAAATTATATATTATACTTTGTTGATAGGTCATTGATAATGATTGATAATGTTGGTATAATTTAGCATGCGTGTTCATACATTTTCATTTGATTGAAATATTTCTGAAGATTTCACCTTCTGCAAAATACATGATGAATGGTATCATATTTTATATATTTATATTTGTAAATAAATGTACGGAATTATTTATTTATGTAAATGTGATGTAAACATTAGAATTTAATTACAGTCGGTCTTATTTAAAAAATAAAGGTAGTCGAAAGCCAGATTCAAGTTATAATAGCATCGTTAATTTGGGTTCCATCATAAAATGTAAATCAAAGTTGTTTGCCTGATACACGCATATCTGACCTATACGTCATTCCATTTAACTTCTTTCTAATGCATAGGACTCGCACGAAGTCCATTATCAAGTATGATTTGCTTTAAATTCCTCAAATAGACCTAGAAAAGCATAGGCATCGACGTTGAGTTAAAAACTCCCTTGCCTGAAAGTATTTTGCTCCAGCTTAGGTTACTTAAATGTGTCTATCCACAGTGCAAGTACCTATCTACGATGAGCTACAATTCATATCACTAAAAAAGGAAGTGTGAAGTGGAGGAGATGGCTGCGGTGATACTTCTGATGCTTCAATCCAGTGATTTAAATAATGTCATATCGTCAAGCAAATTGACATAAATGCCTGATTCGTTTATCATGAAATTGTACCAGTTTTATACTTTAAAAATCTCTGCATGGAATCATTAGAAAAAATACGGTGTAACGCATAATTTAAATTTGCACAACGCGAGATCTTCCATGAAGCGCAAAAAATGTATTCGTCAGAGAGCATATATTTTTAAAAAGCGACATGGAATTGGAGAAATATATGCCCGAACTAATGGATTTGAGGACGTACTTAACCGAGATGATTACCTGATAAGAACGATTTTGCAGCTCCTAATCCATTGGCATAATCCTCTTTCCCCTTCATCATGCTTGTTCAATGAAACTCGCTCTCATGGAATGCGTGATTGGATGGCTAGGGTGTATGCATGTGAAGCTAAGCATAAAGCTCCCAGTAGAGCATGTTGTTAGTCCGACGATTTTCTTATCGAGATTTGGACTCAACGATCTAAGGTCGTGGCGATGACTAGTCGACCCGAAATTATTATTATCACGCCGGCAGCTAGTAAGCCAGCACGCCGCGTCGCATGCTTGAAGAGGCGTCTCGAGAAGATGAGACAAGAGTTTAGACCAGTCGGGTTGGCTCTCCTGTCCCGACTCAATTTATTCCCCGCGCTTGTGACCCTCTCCGCAGTTTGCTCCCCGTCATTCCCTTCTGGTTAATCTCGCACTTCCCGTCCTCCCCCCTTGCATTTTTCATTTTCCGTTTCCTCCTCTTCCCTACTTAGTCTCCTTTAACCCCCACAATTCATCTTTTCTACTTGTGCATGCATATGTTATGGGTCCTGACCATCAACCTGGCATCATTGCTGAGCCGGTTTGGGCCTTGCTGTATGTTTACCTTATGAACTTCTTCGTCTCCCACTCTCTTCGCGGATACTTCCATCTCTTCTCGTCAACGTCTCATAAGCTCATCTTGAAACATTGGTGGTTTTTTTTACTTTGGAGAAGTTTTTACGTGCCCATGGTATTTTTCACTCCGAATCTTTCATGATAAGAAGGGCCTTGAGAAATTTCAAAAAACCTATTTAAAGTTATAAGAAAAGTGGAAAACCTTTGTATTGCAATACGTTGACCTTGTGTAATCGTATCTTTCTTTGATTGACGCACGCATAGGTTAGCGATAACCGTAGCGGTTGGGAAATGCTTTCAAGAATTATCTTTAAGTTAAATGGTACTCCGAGGGTTCAAAGGTATATCACAAATCTGTAAAAAGTGTATTATGAGTGAGGAAAGTGTTAAAAAAAAATAATTTGATCGGTATTAGATTTAAACCGCCGCCTGCCCGATGCCACTTGGGTGTTTTAATCCATGAAGTCATCAATCAATGCCCGCCAAAAACGAAATTTCAAGTATTAGGAATGTTAGATTAAAGTGACAGTTAATTCAATTGGTCTATAAAAAGTGGATGTATTTCTTTGCATCACCGTTACCAAGGTACAAAAAGTATATGCAGCTTTTAGTAACAAACATTGGTTGATAGTCAAAGACAATTAAAGTAAAAACAAGAGGCATTTGAAAACCAACTCGAAGTCAGGGATACAGGACTATACATAGTTTTTGAGTAGAAAAATATTTTGCAGTTGAATTGGTAGGCATTATTTTTGTAATTAACGTCATCAATTGGTAAAGTATGAGTAGTTAATCGTATTAGTGGCGTGTCTATAGAATTGCCACTTTTATATTTCAGTTAATGGCTTGAATGAAAGCACTCGATCATGTTCTAAAATAGCATTCATAAGTGTTTCTTCTCGTTTTAATAATTTTTAATGACATTCATGGTAGCGAGCCACAGAGAAATACAAATCAAGAGTAGAGTATATCAAAGGTAATCGAGCGTACTATTTAGCATTCATGAAAGCGGCGGATTTGAAACATTTGTGACTAAATGTGGTGCGGATAATTAAATATATTTTTAATACATCATCTCCTTAGGAAAATATAAATTCTTCTCGTTTTAATAATTTTTAATGACATTCATGGTAGCGAGCCACAGAGAAATACAAATCAAGAGTAGAGTATATCAAAGGTAATCGAGCGTACTATTTAGCATTCATGAAAGCGGCGGATTTGAAACATTTGTGACTAAATGTGGTGCGGATAATTAAATATATTTTTAATACATCATCTCCTTAGGAAAATATAAATTATAAAAGAGCATTAAATAGAAAGCATTTAAACCTCCTTGACATCGCTATTCTATTTTTGTCCTTTCCACGTTTGCCTAACATTCTCCAATCTACGTGCATTAAAGTCTTCAACATCCCACTGCCGATAAATATGTTCTCCTCGATTGTTCCTGCCTCCTTAGGATTTCTACCATCATACCCCTCCCCTCGCCCACCATGCCTAGTACTTCGTTTGTTTTGTGATAATAGACAACCTCTCTTTACATCTCTTCCTAATACTACCTATCCGGGCTTGCCGTCTTCCCCTCGCACCCGAGAAGTCTGAGACATTCACAAATTGCGGACTTCACTCAATCAAATAGCTTTCCAAAATATACGAAACATGCAAATTCGTCCTGATTTTATTATATATTCCTCTCGATTAGAGATCACATTACTGCAATGGTATCGCGCATGCCTCTCCCCTTCCTAAAAACAAACTTATCATCCCCTGAGTATCATTTACCATGTTCTCCATACTTTTGTTGATGATCCTGAGAACATCTTTAGCTGCATATTAGTCGACAGGTGAAGAATTAGTGCAGCGTTTTTGGGTGCTTATTGAATATTGAAGTATTTTAAGTAATTAAAAATGCGTATAATTCACGAAGTTTATGAAAACAATAAATAATGAAGTTATTGTTGAAAATACTAGTGTATAAAAAAATTATAATACATTCGGATTGTACTTTCAACAGCGAGGGGCATTCTTTTCCTCTTGTAAGTGATTTTATTGTTATTTCCTATTCATATACTCAAGTATTGTTAAAAAAATACTCATAATTAGCGAAAAATTGTATATTATTTTTCATTCAACAGAAATTGTTCAATTTTAGATGATCACTTTGAGCACGCACGAGAAATTAATTTTTGTCGGATTTAAGAGACATAACGGGAACAGCATTTCTTCACATACCTACTCTTATTTTTGCACCTCTCTTTCCTCATTACATTTTCTATCGCAAGGATCTATGAGTAGAGAATTTGAATTTCATGTGAAAGGACGTCATTATTCCACTGTACAAGCAGCAATTGGGCATCCGTAAATCTTTTTTTTTATGAGTCAAGTGACCTCAGAAAATTCATCCGTTTCAGAGTTATCGGTGAGTTCTTGCCTTCGGTTTTCTATCGGTTGGCTTCATCCAAACTTCCACTTAAAGACTCCAGCCCTTTCACGAGAGGGAGATGTCGGAAGAAGAAGAAATAAAGTTGGGCGCTGCCGATGAAATCGCATCAACGCGAAAACGAGGTGTGTGCATTAAGACTAATTCGTTATGCAGAGATTTGATTCAATCTATCTCGCCGTTATCAAGGTTGACCCAGTTTTCCGCGGTTTATCGTGTCTGTCAGTCTCCCCTTCAAGGTGCTCGGTTTGTTACGTAAAATATCTCACGAAATTAGTGGATCCGAAGTGAAGAAGCCAACAAAAATTCATTGGTGGAAAAATAAATAAAATAGTGCAGCCGATCGTAAATTTCCTCCACAATGGCGTCTGCTTGCCTGCTCATAAGAAGTTCCCGATCTATGAGCGTTTTGCGTTAATGATGTTTTATAGTTAGTTAAAAAATCAATGTTTAATTACGAAAACGAAGAATTAAGACTCGGAAAGAAAACCGTTAAAACCTAAAGTGAATGAATTGGAGACTAATGTTTTGTAGATTAAACATATATTTATTTTATACTTTATTTCTTAATATTTGGAAATATTTCGATTGTGAGGGTAAAGTCCTTGTTATATGACTTATTATGTCTGTTCTGTAAAATTGAGAATTTAGGTATGCTGGAGTAAAAACAGATTGATGATCAATATTCAATAAAAGTTTGCAGAACACTCGGAAAATGGTGTACTTAGAAAATGTTTGGCATATTTTCAAAAATTATACTACTGAATTTACTCTATATAACATAAAACTGGTTAAAAAATTAATAAGTTAGCTCTATACTTCCTGGAATACGATTTGTGTATCACAATGTGACACTTGAAGTTTTGTGTTAAGAAGAGAGTTTTTATAGTGTCCACCAAAAACCCTATTATTCTTCCTACCCAAACTTAATAAGTCGCTACCCGGTATGAAAATTACTTAGTTAAATAGTTGAAACTTAGCTTTGGTAGTAAAAAAGTTTTTTGTGGACTGTAATAAGATTTTCTTTTCTTCCTCATAAATATGTAAAATAATTTGCGCAAATAGACCCGGAAGCGCAGTACTGGAAATGGCAATGAATGGTAGAGCACAGAATTAATGAAAAGTGTACTGTTGTGGTTGAGAAAATTAAGGAAGACGTGGAACTTGACGTGACGCTTCATATGACCGAAGAAAATTAACTTGGGAATTCATCAGTACCATTAAAATTAGTAAAACATTTTCTTTTGCTCAAGAGATATTGTTAGTTTCTCATTAATTCCATGAAATTAATATTAATATCGTTAGGCACCATTCAACAGCATGTATTTGCAGCATTCAGTAGTGCATGCATTCATTCGCTATTGGGGTAGGCAAAGTCAGAAAAGTTTGATTTTATTTTTCGAAATGAACTTACCCATTTTTAATAACTTCCTCCATATCGTGTAGATGGAAATTAAACCGCATTGGGAGGGCAGACCATCGTGCAAACAAGAAAGCATTGATTAGTTAATTCTGCATTTTCAGATTTTCAATTATATAAAGTATTTTTTTTATTGAGCATGATTTCTTACGAATAAACGGGCAATAATAGAAAATATCGAATATGCAATGTTAAAATTAGTAATTGCGTATAATATTACGCAGTAAAAAATGTTGGAAAGATTTTTCTGGGTCTGCAATTTTAGGCAGGGAAAATTAATATTAAACGAACAAATCATGCTTCGAGCACGTTCCAAAGCTCTAGGATGCACGTTATATTGTTCTAACTTACTTTTATTTCAATTGCAGAATATTAAGCAAAATTGAGATAAAAAATAAACGGAATATAATTGTATTCAGATTCTTTAAAGGTGACCTAGTATTGATACTAAGTCACCTTTAAATACTATACTCATCTTGTCAGTAAGTCACAAAAATATTCCTACCTGTTATTAACTCAATCTAACAGGACAACTCGGTACCAATGAAAATGTAGGATTTGGTAAGGTTTAAAGAGTTTTTTTATACTGCTATGGTACTTATCACTTTATTCTTTCGGAATACGTTACGACTATTTAAAAATACTCCACTTTTCACTCCTCTTTCTGAGAGCATCATCAACGAGGCTCTTCCTATTGTGCTAGACAAAGAGGCAGCGGAAGAATCCACTTTAAGCGTTCACGACCTGAAGATCGTGATATTTTATTTCCAATTTAAATACAAATGTCTTTAAAGCCGAAATAAGTTCCAAAAATGAGAATAAATACGGTTTCCGCGTAACACTGGGTTATTAAATAGCATTCATACAATACATGGATTGAAAATATCCTACCTATTCAAGGTAGGTTTTTGTATGATCCCGCTCGGCTATATGTAATTTGCTAAGTATTGCGAGAGCTTCCTCCTTCTTGCCTTACATTATGTTCTTCTTTATTTCTTCTTACCCTCACCCTTCGTATCCTTCGTGCCAACATGCTGTCTACAGAAATCTGTTTTCTTCCCTCATCCATCCCAGTTACCCATCATTTTCCCTTCTATCAAGGCCGTCAACGTCCAACTACCTTCAAATATATCCTCCAACGACAATATCTTTTTAAATAATTTCTACTTATGTCGTTTTCGAGTTTTATCCTTAATCTCTTTACTCGCCATATTTAAAACTTCATCGTCAGTCTTTTTCTATTTCCAACTTAAGATGCTTTCTCTTTTCTTCTTCGCAACAACTTTTCAGTAACCTCGATTCAATGCTCATCCTCTTGCCTCAAAGATTATTTTTCAGGTCGGTACAGTAAGCCCTACGCTTCGCATTAAATCTTCGGCTGATATTTTATTCACATCCATACTCATTGCATCTATCATACGTTCCCTCCTTCTTACATAATCTTCTTTAGCCAGCGGTTTTCTTCTCCTATTGTCCCCGCTACCATGACCAATTTCCTCTAAAATATTGCCCAAATAAACAAGATTCTCCAAATGCTTTTGGTTAATGCATCCTTCTGTAAAGGTTAGCTTAGCTTTCCTAAATCTAGAGAATCTCATCGATTCGCTTTTTCTGGTTCGTTTTCTCCTTTAAATGACATGAAAACGTATAAATAACATTCTGCTATGTTTTGATGTTCATGTATTTAAAACTTTTTCATAAAATGAAAGAATTTTCGCTTATTGGTGAAACATTTTTTTTCCAATTTATTCCCTTCCGTTTGGTAATGAGAGGGAACTGGATTCGGCCAAATCGGGTCAGAATTTCTCCCATTAGAAAACCCTTTGACTGCAATCCCTAAATGCTCACTTTGGTCCCCTCAGTCATTCCAGTAAAACCTCCGTTTCAAACTCCTCTCGCCAGCTTCCTTTCTTCGTTTCCCTCCCTTCCTCTTCTTTCCGCTCATTATCCTCTTTTCTTCCCTCGCTATCATTCCGTGCTCCTCTCGTTTCTTCTCCTTCCCTCTCTCAATCCCACTCCCTCCCCTCCCCAACGCACACCCTCGTCCATTCAACATCCCGGGCCTTTCTCTGGGCAACCTCTCCATAATCCCTCAGAGTCCCAACGAAGTGGGCTCTCCCCCGCCCCGTTCCACCTCTGCCGCCCTTCTCCACCCCAGTCGAGCGATTTTTGAAGGGAAGGAAAAAAGAAAAAGATATTCTTTCGGTCTCCCCCCCCTCCACCTCCCAACACTTCTTTCCCCCGAAGCCCTCTCTCGCACTCTTTTTCTCTGCTCCTTCGGGCTCGTTTGCCACCGAGGGCGGGGAAGTGCTCGTTCGGCGAGGGGAAGGGCTGTGCGGGGAAGGGGAAGGAGCGGCGGTGCTGCCTCCATTCAGTCCGGCGACCGATGCGGGAACTGCCAGTAGTTCCCGCCGTCACCGTCGCGTCGGTTCCCGTTCTCCGACGTTCGCTCTCCCGGCGGATTCAACTCGCGTGTGTGGTGAGTGTGAGTAGGAGAGAAGGTTTTCCCTTTCCCTTCTCGCTCGCCGCGCACCACTCTCTCATCGTCCATTTCAACCCGAAAACGGGCAGGGGGGGGGGGGGGTTCGTCGAAAAACTCGCGGGGAGGATCCACGCCTCGAAAAACACTCGCCGCCACAATTTTCGCCCTTTTTCTCCGCTTGCTTGAGTCTTAACACGCGAACAAAGTCGCCGCAGAGACGGGAGCGCAAACACGGGAGGAGGGGGGGTGAGGGTGAGAGACCTCAATGGGGACGAAAAAAAATAATGATAATAATGATAACCTTTCGTTCGGTAAGGAGCTTTATCCGCGCGCCAAAAGCGTCCTTTCCCTCCTTTCACTCGAAAGAATTATGACGCCTAGTCGAAAAATGTCCACCCCTCATCCCCAAAATCCTTCTCGGCACCCCTCCCGCGGCTTCCCTTCCCCGCACCTCTCTCTCGAGCGCCAGGGACAAATGAAAAGAGGTGCTTTTTTCACCTCTTGTGAGTCTCCCTGTCTTCCTCTCTCTCTCTCCCTCTCTGTTCACTCCTCATCCCCTTCTCTCTCTCTGTCTCTCTCCACCCACGCGCATTAAAAGCGCATTTCTTTCCCGTTCTCCCGTTGTTTTTTTATTTTCCATCTCACTCACCGCAAACTCACCCCCTCTCCCTGGGTGGTCTTTTATTTTTCTTTCGGATTCTTCCTCAAAGAGCAAAGAGAAGGTTCCCTGGACTGGAAGGAATCATATATCACGCCGTTCATCCAAATATGAATAGCGCTGCTACCTTTTGGCCATTGATTGACCATTGTGCATCGGCACGCTTTGTGGTCCTCAAGAAGCCCATTCATTCTCCGCGCCCCTTCGCTCTTTTTGTGATTCCCGATGCATTACCACGGGAGGATTGTCTTACCAGAGGCATAAACGGCATTTGCGGGAGCGTTTGCGGAACGGAACATTAAAATTTTCGCGGGTAATAACAGGGGCTTTCTCAGCAGTAAGGTTTTTTACGCCTCTGATATATCCTTCTGAGTGGTATTTTGCTTGAAAGGGTTTCATTTCCCCCCCTCCCTTCCAGTCTCTACGAAATGATTCGTGAAAACATTTCTGTGACGCCAGATCACTGTTGGTCATCAACGAACTCCACGAATAGCGTTTATTTCATTTACTGTAAGACCACTATATTCTCTATAAGTAATTACCTCTGTTTATTTCATCAGTGTTTTTAATTTGTTATATGTTGAAAACTGTGTAAAAACATAATTTGCAGGAGATTAAAGTGTGTAATGTGAAAAAGTTTATTTAAATTTACATTTATTTCAAAAGGCTGCATCGTCAGACGTTACTTAAAAGCTACTGATATAAAATATGTCACAGTTTTGGACGAGCACTCCCCCAGTTTCCTTCGTCAGTCGTCACTTAAGGTCACGTCATCCTTGATGTTTAGATATGAAGACAAAAGAGTCGAAAGGTCCTAAAAATAAAAGAGTGACTAGGACATAATTCGTTCCTTTCAATCTGCGGCAATGGCGCACCTACACTTAAGTGATGAATAACGATACGGCACTAAATCTCGTTACGATACCCCATTCGTTTCATGATTATAGCCATTAGTCTGGACTAGGTCCTAGACACTGAGATACCGTATCCTACTATTCAGATAAATCAAGAATCGAGTACCAAAAGCATATGAAAAATATCGCCACGAGGAAAGCAAAGAAACTAAAGAGAAGCAATAAACTGAACCAAACCACGAGGAAGAAAAAAGTAAAATCAATGAAAAGTGGAAGTTTAGGAAACGACTTGCCAACTGAAATCCACTATTTTTTTATCTGAGTAATTTAGCGAAGATTTTTATCTTTATCACTCTATAAACAGTCGTTAGGCGCAATTTACCTCTAATTTACCAAGGATATAACTTGAGGTGGCCTTGTGCCCTCGAGTCGAAGGACGTGGAAATATTTACGTGATTTAACTGTGATATCTTGGCCAATGACCAGTGTCATTCGAATATATTCCTAAACTTCGCCATATTTCTACATATTCCTATTAGCTAATTATAATTTTTTGCTTTCAATGTTATGTTCATAAGAAAATTAATAGCATATTTTTTTATTTGGATACATTTTATATTTCCAACTATATGAGAGCATGTTAGTCTTTTGGACGTGAAGCGTTCAGGAAATTTTCTCACGCAATTAGCTCCGTCATTATTAAATTATATTTTAAAATTTCGTATCTTGATACCTTTAACTGCAACCAACCACTCCACAACAGACTTCACCTCGGTCGCACCGTGGAAATATCCTTTGAAGTATAAATTATATTTTAAAATAATTGCCTCGTGAGAAAGGTAAATAAATCAAATTCAATGCAATTATTTTGATTCTTTTTTAAAGCACTGAAAATTGAGGGATAGCAGATCAATTTTCCTCAATTCTGGAATTCTTGCAACCAAGTTAATGGACATTTTATTCTGTCTCTCACTGTGTTGGTTGCCCTGTCTTAAAAGTAAGCAGCAGATTTTTCTGTATGCAGCAGATTTTAGAGCGCTTATCGCCGTTGGCTTAATTGTTCCATGTGGTTTACTTGCTACGCACAATCGATAGATTCAGCGCTTTCGCGAACGTCATGTTAGGGTTGAAAAATTCCGTGCTGGTCGAATGGCTCTTTGTTTCGGAGTCGGTGCAGGCGCGGAATGTGCGGAACGCTTGGTTTCTCTAGCTTTGTCTCGAAATTCATCTCACTCGGTTGATTCGAATCAAAAGCGTATTATTGCCTCGTTCTCGTCTGCTGTCTTCCCGCTCAGTTGTTGAGATCGCTACGCGAATTTGAGCTCGGATCTCCGCGAACGTAAAGAGGGACCGGACGGGGGAATTCCGATGGCAAAAGGTTCGTCAGTGCGCCTGCAATTGTTCTGGACCACGTGTAATTGGATACAACGGACCTAGAACGGCTCAACGGTGCGAGTTGATTCCTTTTGTCGGGTTCCTTTTCAGCAATTCCGTACTCCTCGGTGCTATCTTCGTCGAAGAGAAACTCTTTGTGATTCGGAAAACACCAGATGCGATATTCAGGTCGATTACGCCCCCACCTGGCAGGCTAAGGTTTGAGGGTTCAAATTCCTTCTCACTCTTAGGTACTATTCATGCTCTAAGATTAGTCCCCAAGGTTTTGCGATACCCTATGGCCTTCACTGTTTGATCGGTTAAAAGTGATATCTACTGTTGCTTGGGAGAGACATCAAAGGTCTGACGTGAAGGTATATCATCGCACGATCTCGTGAGAAAACCCGATTTCTCAGCGTAAAACCCACGTTAATTTTTCGCATTTTCTCATATTTCTCCCTGGAGACACCTTTTTCATATCTATGAAAGTAAAATCTGTTAGAATAGAGCTGCAGTGACCCATTAAAACTCTTTTATCAAATTTCACATTATACGGTCATTTTTAAAAGGTTCAAAGGAAAGAAAATGTCAATAGCATTGAAGTAAACAAAGGTGATATGATAATAGCATTGCATAAACATCTGAATTAATATATTTTTATGCCGGTTTAATTCTTATCTAACCATTGATTGTAATTTAACTAAGCTCAGGAGTCATCAAACTTTGCATTTATTAGAAGTTGATTCACTGAAAGTAAATTTATTTAACCGAGTTTTTACGAGCAATCAAAGAATATATTAAAATATTTTATAAAATTCATTAAATTTGATATGCATATTTCTCTGATAGGTTAACATTTTTCTATTGCCATCTAAATGCAGAATTGATTTGCTCTTGGTAAGAATATTTTCCATAAAGGGCATCAACAAAAACTATAGCTACAATAGTTCAATCAGTAGATGTATCTGAGAAGGAATGTAAATATCCTGAAAAACGTTTGAATGAAATCAAAGGGTGAGAACAGGAAGAATGATTCTCTGTCGTTTAGATTGTATTGCACCACTTAGGGTGGTATTCTCTTTGAGCTTGATAACATATTTCAGTCACCAACTTCACAATTATCTTATCTCTTACCTTGAAATCACTTTAAAAAGTTATTTTTCGCCAAATTCCTGTAGGAATTAATTCACTCACAAGCACGGGTCTGTTAGAATAAATGCAATCTGTTTGGAAAGATAACACTGGAATTTTCATTTCGCAGATTCGTTACGACATAAATGCTCATTTATCTAGTTTAAACTTTTCTTATTTACCCTTGTATATTTCATTTCTAGCTATCCGCCAATTTTACGCAGAGCATTTTTTTCGTCCAAAGACGTAATGCCGACAAAATATGCATGAGTTCTTTTCCAAGTTATGTTATGTTTCTGTTTTCTTTTACTACTCATGCAGTAAATTTATTTAAATACCTGATGAGGACCTAAGAGAAATCTATTACAAATAGGGGAAGCATTAAGCAAGTAGATGATCCGGTGCTTTGTTTGATTATGCTTAAAAACGTTTCTTTTCAGCAGTTACCCACACCTTAAATAGGCGCTAAATTTTCTTGCAGAATGAACGGATAAAATATTTCGTTCATATAATTTTTCCTTAATCTCTGGAAATATCGCTGGGTGAGTTATGGTTACACTAGTTTTCACTTCTCATTTTCTAAATATACTTCACTAATTAACATCAGGCTATGATCTCTTAGCCCCAAATCTGATTAGTTTGCTAATAATAATGGGAGAATACTTGTATATATATGTTTCGATTTCAATTGTTTTTGGCACTTTTCGTGTTGCGATGGCGTCAAATTTCCTCTACTGCAAAAAATTTAACATTCGTTTTTTTGTGAATCTTAAAAAGGTTGATACAACGCTTAATTGTGACTGCAGACATTTATGATAAATTTAAAATTAATTGCATGAATTCTCTATGACGGAAAGGGTGAGAGGCATTCATATCCATTAGTGAATATACGCTGATGAAAGTTAATGACTTATATTATTTTCCCTATATGCCAGTAATTTTATGTGTAACATGTGACTTTGAAGTAATGAGTAACGTGAGAAAGAACGAACTTCCACAACGGGAGCACGACACAGAAAGTCCCCTGCATCCCTCATTTTCTCAGATAAGACAGAGTGCGTGTTTGTAAACCTCATTGATCCTTATACCTTTCTCCACGGGTGTCTAAGACCCCGAGCCCCATAGGTTGGCCTCCATAGCCACTCCAGCCGACCTAAGGTCAGAAACGTGATGAAGTGCTTTAGTTAAGGCACTGACAAAACCCCCCTAAGACAAGATCGTCCAGTGGCTTTACGTCAAAATAAGGTCTTGAAATCTTCTAAGAAGCTCTTTCCTTCAAGGAGTTATCTTCACAAAGAGATTTGACGTTTCAATATTTCCTCTCACCTTCTACCTAACATCTCATCTCCTCCGACCATTTTCATTTTTAATGCAAAATCTACGTAGCTGTAGTTATCATTTCATGTTCTTCTTTTATTATCTGCATAATCGGGACATGATAAAATCGTCATTCGCCAATTAAAGCTTCGGAATAGATGAAAAAAGGCCCCTCTTCCTGGGGATGATATTGTATTCCCTCAGTAGAAGTATTTGGTCAATTTTAGCATTTAGTTTGCGCATGCCAATCTGATTTTACCCTATCTCCTATGAGCTGCGTATTTCACACCGAAGGCTAATCCACCCACAGAAGAAAATTTTGAGGACGAGTGATGGATTCAATTTCAGTTACCAAAACGGGTACCATGATGACCTTAAATCTTAATGTAACTACCACTTATTGAAGGGTTTACATTACAAAGTTATAAACTTAACTAAGGACTTAAGGCAAAGAATAAAATTGAATCCTTACAGCTAACAAGAACCGTTTAAGGACTATAATCGCGATAATTGTGACAAATATTTCTCAGGGGCAAGGATGGACAAAATTTACCACGAACGTTGTTTAAAAAGAATAAAGAATATGATAGATTCAGATGTATTGTTAAAATTTTTAATCATTATCTAAAATTAGAAAAATATTAAATAGTAATGGAAATTTATGTATCTTCTAAAGGAACTGTTGGCACCTTAGGGTGGAGTGTGCTTTCAACTGAGATTTAGTATGGGCCCTTGATTCGCTTAATTTCCCAATTTTATTATATTTGAATTTGTCATTCACTCTCTGAAACCATGCCAAAGACATAATTTTTATGAGTCTCATTACACTCTTTTACGTAATTAACTACAAAAATTCTGCCTCTCGGTTATTTTGAGCAACAGTCGGAAAACGTCCATATCGTTATTTTTTAACTTGTAATATATACAGGCGTGTTTGAAATTGCTCACTTGAACCTTCACAGTTGAAAATATCAATCTAATGATTTTATAATGTAATGTACCCGAAAGTGACCAAATGAAGTCGATGAGAAATGTGGAAACACTCATGTAAGAAAATGAAATAGAGCGTGCAGACGAACGTGACCCATTCTTTTGAGGTTCAGAACGGTGAAAATAATTTTAAGGCTTTAGTTACTAAATTTCATCGCCAAAGGTATTGGAAATGTCGATAACCATTCTATATAACCACTCGTAAAATGATTTACTCGAGTTAATTTTTTTTCTAAATGACTATATCAGGTGGATTGTACAAAAGGGAGGTTTATGTGAAGAATGGTTGCTTGAATGGTCAAGGTTGAACACTCGGTCGGCATGTAATAAATACCATGACGTGACGTCAAGCTCCGTTTCATTCTCTTCTCGAGATAATGGATTCGATATGAAAAGGAAACAAGAAATATAACTTTTCATAGTTTTTCCATTAATGGAAATTGACTGATTTCGCTTCACTCAGTCACTTTCCCGTTTCCAAATGATTGGCATGTCTATTCGTGATGCTAGATGAAAATAACTGCGGAAAAAGAATCACTAAGAGATATACCTGCTGCAAGTTTACTGATAGAATAATTACGCGCGGGAAGAGAAGAATAACATTTTGCTAGAATAGAAATGATCTAGATATACATCTATACGATACCCTCCAAGCCAAATCTAGGGTGAGTGGCAGGGAGCGATTCCACACTACCAGTGTCAATATTAAGTTTTGTTTAAATGTTGCGATAGCTACTAATAAAAAATACAAAATAGTTTTGCAAAATGGAGTTACTGTTTAATGCAGGTACATGCAATGCAATATCTATATTTATCTAAGAATAAGGTAAAACATTGCCAATAAACGGAGGTTTGGTGAGATAATGGTAATATAATAAGCTACTTAGAATGAAAAAGGAAAAGTACTCCCCCTCCTAGCGCGGCCGGATACAATGATTCTTATCCTGTACCTTTGCGGTAAAAATTACATCTTTTATCTGTTGGTACTACATTTGATCTCTTTAGTCTTATTTCAATGAACTCTCCTATCGTATAACGATATGACTGTTAATACATTTCCAGCAAGATCGCTGAAGAGACCAACTTCCAATTTTAATTTGGAGATTTATTCTGTTAGATCGAGGAAAAAGCAATGGGTAAGCCCATCTCCAAACAATTATAAAAACATGTAAAGTCATAAACCAACTAACAAATTCAGTATTTATAAATTTTTAGATAGAAAGTAATTCAAGCAAAATGTTATCAACAGTACAAGAGAAGTATTTGGGTGGTAAAGAGGCAGGTTGAATTTTTGACAAAATTAGCACGGAGATTAAAGATTAGCTTAAGCAAGGGATGCTATAGGAAGAACCAAGTACTTATGGTTGACAGAATTGCTGCAGTCATAAGTAAGTGGTATTTGAAGACTTAAATGTGGAGTTTGTATTTTAATAACTGTGAGACGTTGATGGAAGCAGAATGGCGAAGTGAAGAAGATCGAATGCGACAGCGCTCTGAGAAGTGTGATTAAATTAAATGAGCTTACTGATTGGCTATTGAAGACTTCATTCAAAGACTTTATTGAGAAAAAACCCAATGGAGGGCGTACGTACACGAGAAATGAGAAAAACTTATCGGTCACTTGCCAACACTAATTAGTTTATTGAAGATCGAAATGGAATGGAATATAGAAGAGAATGTGTACAAAGATAGATAGAGAATTAAATAAGGAAAGGAAATTATTAAAAGTCGGCGAAGATAAACATATGTAAAACGTTTGATCGAAGATACGAAGGAATTGTTTTGGAAAATATTGAGATAACTTGAACGGTTGCTAAACAGAAAAAACCGGTTTGAAATCCTATGATGTTAATCCAATTTTCATGTCTATTTCAAATAATCAGGTCAAAATCCCCTAATGAAGATGAGGTTTTTCCAAGAATTAATTATCCAAAGACGTCTATAATTTCTAAATTTTCAAATTCAATGCCGTAAATTCTCCGCAAATGTAATTCTGTGACCTGTGAAACTTTTAAATATGTTCTCGGTCACCTTCCTTTTAATATTTCAATGATATCAGCAACAAATCCTGAATCATTAACTTAAAATAAAGTAAGAATACCTCATATTATTTTATCTCCTTTTCTTAGCACGACTAAAGATATGCTTAGGCGTATGTAAACGTGAAATTTCTTATTTTCAAAGAATGTTTCTCGTTACACACTGTTTGAAAATACCCATTTAATTGAATTTTCGAGCGTTTTAGGCATATGGAACTATATTAAATGTGTTCTGGTTAGAGACGACATGGGTGGGTGTGCAAAGTTACTTAAAGAAAGGGGATTTTGGTTGCTTAACAATATTGAGATTTGATGTCACATTCCTGATATAAAGATATTTAATGGAGCGCGAGATGTAATTTTCTTCCTAGGAGGACATTTTACAGCGATAGAATTAGTACATAACGCAATATTTCCTTTCCAAATACGATAACTAACTACACAGAGGAGTAGAAAAAAGAAATTATAGTTAAAATATTGTTTTTCTTCATTGCTGCATATACTTATGGTCCTTATAACTAATTTAGTTGCTCTGTGGTTGGTGGGTGTTGGTGTTGAATTTTGAAATTATTCCATTTAATTAAAACTCTCTCCAATCCTGTAAAAAGATGTGCGTTATTTATTACGCATCAGTTATATGTTCCCCGTTCTTTAGAATTTCAGAATCTCCGTATCATCAATCTTTCCGTTGGATGAATTAGCATTTAGAATAAAACTTGATTCACAGTCTTAAAGCAGACAAATATAATAGAGTAAATAAGACATATGACGTTATTTCTTTCTCCTTGTCCCTGTTCGTGCTTGCTATCATAGCCAAAGAGCATAATTAGAAGAACAGTTGAAGAATAAAACCATTTCTGATAATAGCGACATATGCGTAAAGTACGATGTCAACTCGAGAGAGGTATGAATTGATTCTGGTTGGAGGTTGTCAATATCAAACTAATCTTTTGAACTCATTCTTCAATACTAATATCTTGTAGATCTAGGAATATGTTATCTAACCAACCTTCCATATTTTTATATTACTTACTCGTTCCCTTATTAAGCAGTTTCAGTATTCTATGGGATCGGGAGCTGGAGACTTGTTTTTATGTCGTCTAGGTTGGAGTTGGAATTTATCCAGAAAGTTTAAAAAGGAACGTATGAAGTTGAAAGGACTGAATTGTTTCCCTATCTGACGGCGATTTTCCCCTCATTTTTACCGGTCTCCATCGTTCGTGTGTGTGTGTGTCTTTTTTAGGATCTTATTTTCCCTCACCCCTTTCCCGAGCGAAAAGAGGTCATAGTACGCTTGCTGCAGGGTAACGAATGGCCCCGGCCGGTTTTTACTCCCACCAATCCCTTCTCGGATTCCGGCCCGTACGGGAGTCGAACCGTTTCGCTCGGCGCTCGGCGATCGTCTCTCCCGGAGAAAATCCCCCTCCCCCAACTCCACCTCTACCCGCGGGGCCGAAATTCGTCGGTGTGGTGGAGGGAGATGTGCCCCGGCTGGTCGGAAGGGAGGCGGGGGCACGGGAAGATTGGATAACTCATTTCGGAATGTATTACTTCCCACGCCGGGTCCATTTGTTTCATTCTCTCGACATCTCCGGTCCGCCGTCGGAAGGGTTTTTGGAGCCAGCATTTCGACCTTGGCTTCCTCTAAAATTGAGATCTAAAATTTCGAAGACGACGATTGCGCCCGTTCGTTACCGTGGCTTCCCTAATTGCGCATTATGTTCCACATACCGTGTCGCAAGGATATTGAGAGTTTACTGAGGCTTTTGCCCAAGATTATTTTCACCTCTTAGTATTTGATTGTTTAAGTAAAATAAATAATGAGTATTTACATTCAATTTTATTCGATGCAATTAGTTTTGACGCGTCGGTCTCATCCTCAGGTACAGAGTTACGCATACAGGTCGGTTATGTGTGTGTGTGTGTGTGTGTGTGTGTGTATATATATATATATATATATATATATATATATATATATATATATATATATATATATATTGGGGTTGAATAGTGGAAACTAGTTGTACCGAATAAAGTTGAGTACAAATATACCTTGTTATATTTACTTAAGTGATAATGGATTTCCACATAGTTAAAACTGAAAACATCCAATATATTTGTCGTTATTTCATCTCACTGTTAATAGGGATCAAAAGCAAGGTATTTAAAAGGAAACCAATTTTCAGGGTTTTCGATGTATTGATAGGCGACCGGTTTAAGTTCAGTTCGATTTTTTTACCTTAAAAAATTCAAAGAAACTTCCAGAGATACCGCGACAGTAAATTTTAACGGAGTCATCCGCTAATGTGCATGACAATGAAAAAATTTCAAAGAGTAAAAATAATGGAATGATTTTTACGCTTTGAAATTGTTACATTTTAATTCGGTTGTTAGTTCCATTTCAAATTTTTTCAGCTTACATATCTTTTGAGGTTCTTTTAGCGTCGACGTTATTAACAAATGCAAGGATTGATACGATAAGCTATCAGAAAACTGAAAGGGGAATAAAAGCGCCTGAACGAAGAATTGATATATATTTGTTACATCATCCCTAGTAGATGAGATGATTAAATGAGTAAAACATGAGTAAAACCTCGTTGTGAACCTAATTATTATATCTGCATATAATTATCAAGTAATTTAACTAGCGTTAATGTCAAATAATGTTGACATGGTTTCAGTTCCATTAATTCGGTGCCAGTGTACCGTAGTATTTAAATTGCTGGAAATACAAACAGAAACGGATGGATGACTATCCCTGGATTTGGAAACGACGGGTGAATTATCCATTCAAAATAGTTCTATTCGTGGAAAATCCATTAGTGAGAAATAATAAAAATTGAGCTTTTTGTTCAACACATGAAATTTGCGAGTCTCTTACGAGGCCTGCTAAGAGTGTTTCAGTAAAATCATTTTTTTCCCGGAAACCTCCATTCTTCGCCTTCCTCCCTTACTTTATTCCAAGAGCTAACAATGGAAGTCCATTCAGCATTATTTGCCATTCATTTTTTTTATTTTGTCGAATTAATTTGCTACCAAAGTAAATTTCGTCACTCTTTCTCTAAAAGTTTTTCCCACTCTTAAGTAATTTGAGCTTGAGTTTTAACTCTGATTTTTTTGTCTTAATTCAATTAGCTTTCAAATTATGAATGCTCAATGCACTTTTTTATGTTTCTATACCTACGGGAAATGCTTAAGAACTGAACTTAAAAACGTTAATAGATAAAAATAAAAGATGTTATTTTCCAACATCCATTCACGTATGTTTTATAGAAAATAATAAACGGAATTCGTTGGTTTTTCAATTAATTAAATTCAAACACCCTCAGGATGTTTTTTTAATTTTGGTCCCCGCATAGAGAAATAACGGGCTTGAATTTGTCTGAATGTATTTAACTCCAAGGGTTCACTCTAAATAAATATAATTGCCTGTCAAAATCAGTAGCAATTTTGCTTAAATATGGCATTCGTGAGCATTGAAAGAAAAATGTTCTCCTCATTATGCTCTTCAGCCTGCTTAAAATGTTTCATATATATTATGTAGTGAATTTTCCCTGTTTAACGTTTTGGATACGTCATTGCGGAAATATGTTGAGGTAATATTTATCCCTCTTTAAAAATGAAAAGTGAACAGTTTTCTCGATTATTTGAAGGGTTTTTTGGCTACTTTTTAACGTTATACGATAAGTATATTTAAAAGAATCGTAATATACTTATATTACGATTCTTACTTTTATATCACATTTTAATCTGAAAACAACGGTAAATTTTTAAATGAATAAATAATTGAAACCAAGATTAATCCGTAAGGCAAAAAAATGTCATTAAAAAGTATCATTTTCTGATTTTCTGGAACAAAATAAAAGTAGCATGGCTGCCACAGCTTGTTTCCTGCTGGGCGAGGTCTCTTCGAAAATTTCCCGAACGTTTATGTTGCAAAAACTACTTCACTCACAAGTTATTGGTCAGGTTCTTCTTCAAATTAATCTCCTCCTCAACGTATATACTTATCCCAAAGGTGTTTCCACTTTTTGAAACAGTCCTGTAACGGTTCTTCCGGAATGCTCATAAGCTCCTCCGTCGATTTTTTTTCTATCTCCGAAATGGTGGCAAATCTTTTTACTTTGAGTTGGGTATTTGATCGGAGAACAGGAAAAAGTCACATGGGGCCAGGCCTGGTAAGTATGGTGGTTGGTGGGGAGGCACAGCGGTCTTGATTTTGGCTAAAAACTCACGAGTTTTGAGAGACTAATGAGCCAGCGCTTTGTTGACGTGAAAAACTACTCGCCCCTCCTTCAAAGTTCAGACTGTTTTCACCTGATTATCTGTCTTAGGAGTTTTATAGCCCCCAGATAGCACTCAAGTTAGCTGTCTGGGCTTTAGGTAGGTATTTGAGATGCACAAATCCCTTTGCATCTAAAAAAACAGTCAACATCCCCTAGGCATTCGAGCGAAGTTATCGAGGTTTTTTGGGGCTGGAGGATGTTTCAACAATCTATTTTGAAGATTGCAGTTTTGTTTCGATGTCATTTCTATAACCCAGGACTCATCATCTGTTATGGTCTTGAACAAGAAGGTTTCATCCTCTTCGGCTCGATCAAACAGTCCCTAAGAGACTTGAGCTCTTGAACTGTTGTCTGCCTGGTCCGCTGCTATCAGACGAGGCATGGATTTGGCGGCGACTCGATGCATCTTCAATTAGTCAGTCAGGATTTCATAGCACGAGCCAAACGAGCTATCATACTCGTCTGCAAGTATCCTGATAGTCAAACGTCAATTTGTAGAAACGAGATCGTTCACTTCCTCGATGTGGGGGGTCATCGGTTGGCGTTGATGGTCGTCCAGAACGCTCGTCGTCCTCCACTGATTGCCGTCCGTTCTTGAACCATCGCTTATAAGAGGCGATACGTTTCATAGCATCCTCACCATAAGCCTTGGTAATCAACTCAAAAATTTCCATGAAGGATTTTTGGAGTTTCATGCCGAATTTTATAGATCAAAGATGCTCCTCTAAAGAGCTCATTTCTGCGGATCCTATTTTTCGCCGCAGTCCACGATCACTTAAACACATCTACCTTCACATAAACGGCTGTAATCAATCGTCAAAACAAGATATCGACAATGTGGTTGAAGGAGGTTAATTGGAATACCGCGGGTGCAACGTCTTCCCGTGGATTAAAAAATAACAAACTGGAGTCTCTATTCAAAAAGATCGGGAAACGTTTGATCAGATCTCGTATCACTGATCACTGGTGTAAGGTAACAATATGAAGGTTTCCCAAGATAAAGATAAGGAAGGCATCTGGTTTAGGGTATTGGCAAGATCATGACTTTCAGGTGTCAACTGCCACATACGAACCTGCCTCGTATGTTGGCGAAAGGATGTCAAGGAATCATTTTCTGCGCTACGATATTGAAGGTAATAAGAAACAACCGCCTTTCCTTGCATAGAATATATACGAATCTATCCATTACCTCATAAAGAAAGTAGTTTTTGCATGCATTTTTAAATTTATTTATTTACTTAGCCCTGGTCTGAAAACAGCAATTTTTGGTCTTTACATGGGACTTCTAACAATCTTTGCAACGGACACAATTTCAAACACCCAGGCCGGAGGAATACCCACCCAGGCGTGAATCGAACCCGCGATCCTTGGGATGAGCGACGAGGACGTTACTCACCCCCACTGGGGCCATGGGCACATTTAATGGTATTACACAAATTAAGGTAGATTTTGAATGTAGAACGACTGAAAATGATAGATTATTACCCTACTCTCTCTACTAACAAAACAACCTTGTATCCGATACTGCCTTAAACTGTTCATAAATTCCGCCTACAAATGGAAAATAAAACAAACGAAGGCACTAATGCTAGTTATGGTGAAGGAGGAGAGGGATCTGTTGACAGAAATCCGGAGGAGGCAGTAAATGTAGATGCAGAACATTTTAATTGGCGATGGTATGTTGAAGACTGTGATTGTAGAGACGTTATGCAGACGAGGACGGAGGAGGAGAAAAAGAGGGGCATGCTGGGTGGAATGGAGGTAGTAAGGAGATATCCCTCTCGGTCCTCTTTATTGTCTTCTGTGCTGCTGCTCTGGATTTCGCTTTACATTTAATCTCGTGAAATGATGTCCACTGATCCCTTTCCTCTCCACGACACACGGTCCAGTATGCTTAGTCCTGTAGTTGCTAGGACTACTATTTAAATCTGTATCTGCATCAAATCTATGTCATCATTTCTATCCATAGTTATCCATTATTATCATATTATTAGTATATCCATTATTAACTATAACTCAAATGACCATCTCGCTCTGGTTAAAAAATTCGCCCCGTTGAGGAACAGACTCTTTACGAACTACTTTTCTTTTGGATCCAGCTCTTCGACCTATGGGCGATCATACCGGTCCCAATTATCGTTGCTCCCATCAGCTCAGCTCTATGGGTCATCAAAATGTACAAGCACTTCCATAACGTCGATGAGGAGGGGTGATCTCGTTACCCGTAATCAATAGCGGAGTTAAAATGATACCAATGCGACCTGTGGAAGGAGTTCACTTGGGGAAAATTAATCAAAATGGACAAATATAGGCTTGACTATGGAACGTGAGATCCCTGAGATTGGATAGGAAGCTAAATAATGGGAAAATAGAGAATACCAGACTGAGTTTGAGCATCCTAAAGGTTAGGGAATGTAATTGACCGGGAAATACAGCTTTAAGGACTAGATTAGAATATTTATATTCTCAGAGGATAACCAAAAGATATCATGCCAGAAAATGGATGACAAGATGGAGAAAATGAGTAGGGCATGCTCGTAATTCTAATCACAATAGGACTCTCATCATAAAATTGAGAAGACTGATCACAGGCAGATAGTGTAAGTAAACATAAAAATACCTTAATAAGCGGAAAATTAGACAAAAAAAGTAGTAGGTACTTGAACAAATTTAATGAGTCTTCGGAGTAGTAGTAAGTGCACTAACCATAATGTGTGAGAGGAACTGTGATTTAGGAAACGATTGATTCAGCGTAAAACTTTGAGTGGGCAAGTCTGTATACTATGACAAAAAATATTGGAAATAGAATCATTGAGCTGAAAAATTTTGAAAAAGGTTGCAACGGAAGAAAATCAATCTAATCAACGCTCCAAGAAACAAGTGGAATCAACGTTAATTTAAGGTGAAAGGAAATCGATAGCAAAAATAAATAAAGATGCAACCAACCTCTCACTAATAATATGGAATGCACACGAAAGAAACCATAAAATGATTTGGAATCAAAGGATTTAAAGGTGGATGAGTAAAAAATGTGCTCCCTTTCTCAAATGGTATTATTACTGAAAATCAAGCTGGACTTCAGGTGTCCTTGTACCATGGACGTTAAATCTGAACTTGAAGGAATAGAATACTACTCGTATCATGCATCTGGAAGATAAAACTTAAAGAAAAACGGTGTGAATAGTCGGATTTTTTTACCTATCTTGAGTGTAGCATAGAATGAGATTAACTGTTTGACGAATATCCAGTGCAGAGTGGCACAAGAAAGCGTTTGTTATGAAGTTTTGACTGGATTCCAAGGACTGATAGCAACAGAAGAGTAATATGGGAAAACTTTCATAAGGGTCACAGTTTTGGTCAGAAACAATCGGGTATTTTAGAATTAGAAAAGTGGTGCAGGGAACATCCCTGGAGAACTTCTTCCAGGAAACAACGTCTAAGAAAAACTGGTCGCATCAGGATAGTAAATTCATCAGGATAGTAAATAAAAGGATATTCAAATGATATCGTTCGGATAATAAAAATTAATGAATCGATAAATCTTTGAAAGTAGTCGGGAGCGTTTTGGTAGAAAGAGCTTGTAAAGTTTCTTCGTGGCGTCGACGTACTCGTAGACCAACCAAAGAGGAAATTAGAATTTTGAAGGGATAGTATACAGGGTTCGTCCGGAAAATACGTGTACTGAGCTCAGGAAAAAAAATTATTACACTTTTACATATCTTAAGCTAATATTCCTCAAAATAAGATCCTTGTGAGTCGATACACTTGTTCCAGCGGCGTTCCCATTCCTGGAACGCTCCCGCGAAGGCATCATCGGGAACCTCTCGAAGACACGTCGTCGACCTCTTCTCTGCCCTCCACGAACATCTTGTGCCACCGAAAGATCATGTTTCTGGACATGGCTGACTCCCCGTAAGCCTGGTTAATCATACCGACAGTTTCGGTAGACGATTTCCCAAGCTTTACCGCAAATTTGATGGAATAACGCTGCTCCAAAAACTTCGGCATCGCGTTCCGTGACGTGGGTCAAGCGCGGAGGTTCGCGTTAACAGAGCTCCTCACTACACCACATCTCAGAGCCGACTGCTTTTTTCAGCATCGCTTGCCAACATACCCCCCTCCAATCGCAGCCCGTCAGAGCGGTGCTGGGCGCGCCTGGAGCGGCGCGCCCAGCCCAGGAGTCAGTACACTTATTTTCCGGACGAACCCTGTAAGATCTATTGTTTCAAAAGGGAACAGTGAAAATACTGGACAGAGCAGTATTAAATTCAAAGATTGGTTGAAGCAAAGCAATCGCATGGATTGAGGGGAACACATCTAAACCGTAAATGTTTGTAGCGGAGTGCTTTTCCGGATGCTATTTTTCCGAATATATGAGAGTGAATGATTTTACTGTTGCATTTTATTGCTACAAACGAGTATCCCATTAGGGTTTATGGATGAATATTTATCTTTTTTCTTGAAGTTTGAGTTTATGTCTGTCAAGAGCCCTCGTTTCTAGACCCCTAGGAAAAGGGTATTCTTTTCATCAAATTAATATTTAATTTCATCCAGTTTTATTTTCCTTATTCAATGACGCATTTTATTATTTTCAAAAGTCTCTTTGTTTATAGTTTGGTTCTTCCATGGCGGGGCTGACCTGTCTGAAACAAATGTCAAAATCATCAAGAGTCTACTCGGAACTCGATTAATTCATCAAGATCGCAATTATTTTCATAAAACCATCCCTTCCGAGTTTTTTAATTCTGCCCCTCCTTCCTCGCGTTAGTGCGTTTTTTGTTCTGAAAAACTCTACGAAACAGTGCGTGGCTGTTTTAATCGTGTCAAATTTTCCGCTTTATGTCATTTAATTAGTGATAAAAATGTTGGCATCGTTACTGCTTCTGAGAAAAGGCTAGCTTCTTTCATGGCATATATGATTATGCCGGACACAGTTTGTGTCATCAAAACCTTGTTAGAGCCCGCTCCAAATTTTCCTGGAATATAATGACTGAAATGAATTTAACGATAAAAACCGTTTTGAGCGTATTCTTTCATGAATTAAATGAAGAAAAATTATGTTTACATAACGCATAAGTTATTTCTATATTGTAGAAAACTCAATTATTTTTTATATTGTAGAATCAAATACTATCAATTTTTTTCCAATTAAGGTAAGTATAAAATTAATAATAATGTTTTTTCGTATAATTTCAAGGAATTAATGATGCGATTGGGAATTTTAACAGCTGAAGTTGAATTGAATTTAAAATTATCAATTTAATGTACTCTTTGATGGAATGGTGTCAACTCAAATTAATAAACCTTCATAATCTTCCAATATTTGATAAAAAAATAAGATATTAGACGACACACAATGCCATAGTTTTCTTTTTACTATGAGGTTTTATAAATGTACAGTCTGATATTTCCCTTACTTACTTTTATAACTTACGCAGTTATTGAAAAGAGCCTTTTCAATAGGAAATTGACAAATTTTATTTATTTAAAGTTCCAATGAAATATTAATAAATGTAAATATGATAGATATGTTGCATAAATTTAAGCTTCTCAGTATTACCTTGAATGACATTGATGGAAAGAGAAGCAAATTTTTAGTTAATTTGCTAATAATGGAATTTTAATATGGAACGTTGCATGAATGATAAACCTGGTCTTTGCGACAGGAGAATGAAGATGGATTAGAGGAGATCGAGAATTACATTTGGAAAAGAGGAAGACTAATCTACTGGTTTTTCATAAAAGAGGAAGTTGCTAGGTAGAATCCGAAGAAGGCAGACAGAATACGTGGAGGGATTAGGAAGTTTTGATGGATAGTGTACTGTCTTCACAACCCGAGGGCCCTGGTTTATAATCTCGGCGGTGACAGAATCATTTAGAGGTATCCAAATTCTAATTGAGTGCCATATGAAGATCACTTCATGTGCACTACACTATCCGCCGAAAATGGGCGCGATTAAATAAACCTTTGCACATTTACGCGTTTTCCGCTTCAACGAATCCTTTTGAGGTCACTTGATGGCAATTATAATTTTTTTCACTCTTCCTGCATTCTCAAAAAATTAGCTTTACCCAACTACAGACCTATAACTAATGATCTAATCACTTTTTTCGTCATTCGTCTTCACAAAAACTTCTACCGGAAGAAGTGAGTGGAGGAAATATTGGTAGGTAGCGGAGTTTTCAAATTCGAAGGGAGAAAAACACGGATCCCTGAGTATCCTGGTTATGAAAAATCAAGGGAAATATATACCGAGTGAAAACGTTCTGCAATTCGGTGTAAAACATTTCTTTTAACACAACTTAACTTTACCCTTTTGTGAGCTGTTGTTTCAACTGCCAAAAATCAGCCTTCGGGTGGAGAACTAATGCGGTGAGTCAGTCATTAATTTTTCGAAACGGAGTAATTTTCTTCAACTTTAATATCCCCTTACACTATCATATGAGAGACATATAAATACTGACCGAAACTCTCAGTTTATTTTTTTTTGACAAAAGCTAATCAGGACAACTAATGAGATTGCAAATTTTATTTCATATAATCCGCTACATTTGAATCGCTGCTGGAAGAAAGTTTATGCTCACATTTGAGAATGTTGGTTTTCGCCTGGAATTAAAAATGCTGAAAGTTTTGCATTGCAACCACCATTCATTTGGATTGCTATTCTTCATTTTGTAAAATTGGTGTCCCAATCATCAACACAATTAAAAATGAAATTTTTATTGCATTTTAGAATTGAGGTTGCCACATTTTTACGAGTATACGTTGTCCCTCATTTTCTCGGTTTTCCACTCGCTTCGTATGTGCCTTTCATTTTTTCCCTATATTCCATCGATTCTTGTTTTCATGTCTATCATTCTAGTCTTCAACTTTAGTTTTTCTGCCGCTTCTATTTTCTTAGTTGATTCTAATGATATAAGGAGATATATCCAATGAGGTACCCCGTCTTAACAGTTTCTGTTTTCTGCATGTTTTAACTGAATTTTCTCCCTGATGGTCATCTTCGTCAATTTATTAAGTTTCGTCATTCTTCTGTAAAACTCAAGAAACTGTTGATAATTCTTCGTGAGTATGGCACAATTTCTTTCCGGGTGAGAGGCTATCTTCCAGCTGTGAAATTTCTGACTTCATCACGCACCATTGACCTTCATTCCGCAAAGCGAGCAGTGAAACCATAGCGTGTGAGAATCATTATGTAACATCCTTAATATAACTACATTTTGAATAGCCACCTCCGTCAACCATTAATTATATAAGGATAGACCATCGTAAGTAGTAATTAGTAGTATTTATGGAATGAGTGTAAACTCTTTATTTATGCACACAGGTCCCAAAAAGTGTTCTCTCTTGTAAGAAAGCCTTGTACGTTCGTTCGACTAATTAGTAGGATGATATGATCTAAAACTTAATGGAATGCTAAAGAACCAAAGACTTGATGCTCCGATTTCTCTCAGTAGTCCGGTTCTCCCAGTAGTCCAAGAATAATTATTTTCACTAACAGTTGGGCTTTCATTGTTTTCGTGGATCGAAGAAAAATTCAAATTTTTCAAAAGAGTTATTTTATTGCCACAATTTTCAGTTATCTCTCTTGATATTTTTTTCGTTTTGTTTCTAAAAAATGAATAAATCGGAGCGAGGTTTTTATGGCTAAAATGTAAATCTAAATGTAAACGTAAATGTAAATGTAAATCCAAACGCGCATTTGGATAACGGCGACAAGCTCTGTTGGGGATACAGTGTGACAAATACTTATATATATATATATATATGTGTGTGTGTGTGTGTATTAATTATATTGTATATTGTTTAAATATATATATATATATATATATATATATATATATATATGTGTGTATATATATACATACATACATATACATATATATACACACATAAATATATATACATTTAAACAAAATATTTATTTTCCCTCGCCCTCCGATGTTATTATGGATTTACGCATTGGACTCCGTCATAGTAGAAAACTTTGTTATATGTACGTGTATAGCTGAGCAAACAAAGTAAATTTTTTGCAACAATTTACAGTGGAATATCCAATAATCGCGTTGATGGTTAATATATTTGGTAAATTCTCCATTTTTTTGCTGTGCATAATTACGTTTCCTAATATTTTTTTCGTTATCTAAACACAACTTCTCACTCATGAGCACAGAAAGGTAGCCAAAAATATATTTCAATATTTCGCCAGATTATAAATTGCACGCTAATGATTAGTAAGTCATTTAATTCATGTAAAAAAGAGTCAGCCACTTTGTTTAGTATATGTTAACCACAGTATACTATATGTTTTTATTTTTCAAGACAGATTTTGGAAATATCATCTCATACACACTTATTCGAAACCAATTTTCATTGAGAATTCTGTGAACTTCATTTTTCATGTGAAATATTCGTCGGAACTATTCCGGCTGAAATCAGAAACGCTCTGTAAGATTTTGACCAGGCTACGTAGAGCAATCTTCATACAAAGAACATTTTTAACTATCGAATATTATTCATTAGTTAAATTTTGTTTGACATCATCACTCGATTTGGATGTGGTAATATTTGCTTATTGTTTCATTCCCTGTTAATGTGGGGTTAAGATTTTGGAGGGGTAATTTTAAAACATTTAATACACATTTTAACATATCACATCGCTCTAGTGAATTTTAATTTCGCCAACATGGTATAAAAACGACACTGAGCTCACTTTTGTTTGGCTCTGGGTACTTATTTACGTACGAGCAAAGTATGGTCTCATGAATGAACAACTGGTTTATTGCAAGCAAACTTGAGTAAACCAAATAGTGAATTAATAAATGAAAATTGGTGTATATACCGCATGATGTCAAGATAATGACAACTTCATTTTTTGAACGTGATCAATAGAAAATAAATACGATGTAATAGAACTTTCTCCGACAACCTTGAGCCATAGTTGGTAGTCAATCGTGGCATTTCAGACAGTAAAGTCTTTAAATTCTTTGAAAACACAGGATACTCATGTATTCATAGCGGATACACTGATCCATCTCAGAACGCAAAAACACGATAGAATGACACGTATCCAATAAAAGTGGTAGCGTTGAGATTTTTTTTCACCAGTGGGTAGCAAGTGACCACTTAATAATTTATTTCCCGTCGCTTCGGGAGCCTCAAAGACTGGAGCATTAAAGCAAAAGGAAAGTTAACGACTGCGCCTCCCAAGTTGACGTCATTTTATTTCCACCACCTCCGCCATTCTATCTACCACCCCTCCCCACCCTTTCCCCTACTTAACCCACACCGCTCGCATAGCCTTTATCTACACCGTAAAAGTCATATCCATAAAAAGCAACGGGAGTCCATGCAGCCGCGGGGCGAAGGGGGAGGACCCGCGGAGATTGCATTAATTATGCCCGCCAATGCCCGCACTTTGCCCAATCATTAAAAACAAACGAGTGTGGGTGGTTGGGAGGGGGATGAGTGGTGGGCGAGGGGTATTTTGCGGCCAGGGGGTGTCAGTGGAGGGAGAGAGTTGTTAGTGGGTAGGAGGTGGGTGGAAACAGGCTTTGAAGTTTATCCGGGGGCGAGGGTTGTGAGAGTTTTTAGAGGGCAAGGAAAGGGGCTTGGGTGCGCTCCGAGCGTTATAAAAGCACCATTAAAAAGAGACGGTGACGTTTCCTCGCGTGACAAATGTAGGGTTTCGTCAACGCCTCATATTGTCCCACCACTCCGAGGGGGAAATGAGTGTTGTTTCTTCGCATTCGATTAATATTCCTTATGTTTCACCCCACGCAGTCTCCAACCTCAGGCCTCATTGACCAAAATCCATCCCAAAGACCCTTCGCTGCTCTTTTGTAGTCTTGCGTCTCCCCGAGCCGCGCTCTTTCCACTCCCCCCGCCCCACTATGTTCAGCTTTCGAATCGCGGCTTAAGAGGAGAATAAGAGCTGCTGAAATAATACAGATAAGTGTGTTTCCCAAAGCATGAAATGCCATTCCGTTTCGACGGCAAAAGACGTCGCACAATCGTTGTTGCTTCTTTATGCTATCTTATGTTGAAAGACAGTTTGCTCACTGGGACGAATGGAATAATTTTCTCAAGGGTGATACGGGAATAGGAGATGGTGAACGCATGGGTTGGGGATGAGATAAGGCCGAGAGAGAGACAGAGGGAGGTAGTATTACGCCCCGACGGGATAGATAGAGGTAGGAGTGAGAGGTGTTAATCCAGTGTTCAAGTTCCCACGGCGCGTGGCTTGGTGAATGAGCGAATTCTGGTCACATGTATGCGTGATAAGACAGGCGCAGACCATTCCTACGAGTGCTGATGTAAATCCCTTGTTGCTCGTATACATAAAATCGTCGAGCTGCTTGCTTATCAAAAATACGCATGGAGAGAGTTGGAATAAGATTAAATCAATGTTTGTGCTCATTACATGTCGAGCTGTAGTTTATAAAAATCCACAGCGTAAAAATCCTTGGCGCAGATTGTTTAGGCCGATCTTCATATTTGCTAGCATTACAAGATTCACTGCAAACGTTTTACGTCGCAGTTGATAGAGTAGCGGCTCACTTCTACCACCCTCTTTCGCCTACTTTCGTAACTTGAGTATTGGTTTTCTTGGACAGTGGGTTGTTGATATTAGGTAAAGTAGAGAAACACGGTGAGATAATGTATTTATTATTAGGTTTACCTGGATCGGGCATCGCCGATCCCTATCCCCTCAAGCCCAGGGCTGTATACTAGACTTAACGAGAAAAGACAAGCTGAAACAAATATGTTGAGTAAAAGAATTGGAAGTTCAAAAATATAATTATGTGAAAAATGTTCATGGGAAATTTGCATTTTTTAAATGACCGATAATTCGTGTAAAAAGCTTAGGGGCAATGTGAATTAAAGATAAATATGCTAAAGGTGATATCCTTTGAGATTACGGAAACTATAACCCCTGATAGGTTCAATAGAACGTTCGCTAAGATTTTATTAATCTTAAACTATGACCAGTTAGTGCTGCAATTTTTCAGCTAATAAACGAGGATGATTTTGGCTGTACGAGTATATCCAACAAGAGCGTTGGCTGACGATGAAAGTAAAGACAAATGGGAAACTTTAAATCTACATATTATCATTCAAATCTTCACGATGTGTGGCAGGGGATGTTTAAGTCATCAGTAGTCATGATAAATGCTGATTAATAGTATTTCATATTGCTTAAGTTTCGAGTAGCTTGTGTTGCTGTTGGTGATGTTTTCTGTTGTTGCAGCCTTGAATTTGCAAAGGTTAAAGTATTACTCATATTAATATCTTAAAAGCCAATTTTTATTGAACTACTGTAGTTTTCATTCTTAATAATGGTACACGGGGCTAGAAATATTTCCTATGTATCAGCATTAAACTTATGCAATTGTATTTATCTATAAGTCGTGGATGAAAGCTTCGCTTTTGAAATGCTACCAACCCAAGATTTCCAATATTTGTGAGATGCTACGTCTTCAATTCAGAGAATTTTACACGAAACAAGTGTGCATTTTTCATTTACAAGATTAGGTTCCTAAATTCTGGACACCAAATACTAAATGCTTCTTCAATACTTGGTCTAATCAGCGCGAAATAGCAACTTTTCTTAAATTTTTTATCTAATATCTCCATACCAGGTTTGGTTTGATGGAGCCAATTTTCCTTAAAGCAGCTCTGCAGATATTTCTAACGTGTCATCCCCATTTGTAGCCGATATAAGGGATTGCTTATTTTATATTTGCGATGATTGCAGTATCCGATTCCCTTTAGTTTTGTGATTTTTGTATTGCCAAATGATTTTATATTGTTTCATAATTCACTCCACTGACTTCAAAGATACTTTGGAAGGCTATGATATCCTTAATCCTGTATCATACATTGAAAAAAACCATATTAGGAATCTAAAAGAAATTGCTAGGTATAAATCCGGCTTTCATGCTTGAAGAGTCGTCATTTCACTATGTTCGGATTTGGAGGGTAAAATATAAATCCTGCCCTGAGTAAAGTTGCTCCGATTCTTATCTATCTTTACTTAGTAAAAAATTTAGAAATGTTAGAGAAAGAAATTTTATACTATTCCATGCCCGGTGTAATTATCTCTGCAGCAGTACGCTGGATTAGTTTGGCTTTTTGGTGAATTTCCAAGTAGTGGAGGAAAATGTGGAAGGATAGAGGTCATAAAAATGTGACTGACGATGGGTACTTATCTTTTTTTAATGGCGCCATAGTAATGAAAAGTAGGCCTGGAATAGGATGATGTAACATTTTTTATCTTGACTTAATATTTGAAACGTCAGTGTTTTTAACCCAACAAAAATTAACCCTCATCAAAATATGCCAGACGTTTAAAATTAGCATGCGAAACATTGCGTGTAAAATAATATAAATGAATGGATAAAATTAACCCTTTGAAAAATATTTGCTACTCTTTGATTGTAATCTAAAATATGAATTTATGAAAATAACATGAAATACACAACGGGAGATAAAAAATAATCTTCCACTAATCATCGCAATGTCATTCATAGACAACCACAGCCTAAAATACGTATATCTCAAGCAGAATATTATCTGCCGTCATTTCGACTTAATGTTCAACGTACTTGTGATAGTGTTGCATCCATCATGATATTTTATTCGAAAGAGGGTCGGTCAAATCCTCGTAATTCACAGAAATATATTGCCTCATTTGAAACGACCATACAGTCTAAAATATTTTGAAGGAACTACCGGTAATAAAAAATAAGTGCCAAAGAATATTAAAACAACAAATTCACTATTATGCTATTGCTTACGTTCTTTCATATAAACATATTTATAGTAATTATCGAATTCATCTTCATGCTCTGGAATTATTTTTCAACCTAATTTACCATACACGATGATAAAATAATGTTCAAAAATATCTATTTAATTTATTTTTGTGCATAATAGGTTTGTCTTTCATTTTGATATCGAAGCGAAATATCTTAGGGCAAAAAGCAGATCACAGAGAAAAGTTTAAATCTCATAAATTTTGCTAATAACCTTCAGCAATTTTTCATTTAATCGTAATTAATATCTCCCCTCAACAACGTGTGTCGTGCCGGAGGAAAAGGGAGCACATGTAGAAAATATCGTATTTCTTCCTTGAAAATCTTTCATATTCATATTATAACCTCCGTAAAAAAGTAATTACATTATTACCATGATCAAAATCCTGAATACAAATGTTTCATAACTAAAATACGGTATAGATTGTGTTCATTTTCAAAATACATATTTGCAATCTTAGCCGAATGGTAATACGGTTCCTTTTTTTCAAAAGGCCGCTGCTTTTATTATCTACGAGCTATTTATGTACAATAATAAAATCAGTCTTATTTTATTATCTATGTTATTTGGTACGCGTCACAGAAATTACTTATAATATTTAGGTCAATAATGCTGACGCAGCTGTTGGGGGCATACCAATAATAAAATCAGCATCGCAACTTCATTAGTTTTTTTTTTGCTTTTTCCGCCAAATACTGATCCCCTTTCTCCTTGAGGGTACAATTCACCGTAATTAAGGTATTTTCGAAAAATATACTAGCGAGCACATGAATAAATTAGTACATTATACATGTCTGATTTGATATGTCCCGAAAATGAACCCAGTAGTTAAATATTTGTGTACCCTCAGATACACATTACGAATGAAAATTGACGCCGACGCTCCGAATCCCTTTGAGGTCATCCGTGGAATATTTCTTTTGAACAGCTTTTATCACTGATGATGAAGTTTTCGTTTGTTCCCAAAACAAACAAAGTGATTTACTCATTCCCTCAAACAAAAACCGAGAGACAGAGCGGAGAGAGAGAGGGGGAAAGGCAGAAAGAAAGAAACCGAACAATATTTCGTCAAAGCGGCGACAGGCATAATGTAATAAGGGGAGCGATATACCCCTGATGTCACGTAAACAAAGCCGATAAAACCGTTTGTACGCCTTTTTTTGCTTGCTCCCTCTCCTTATCCATATATTCCTGTATGCACACAACACATGTTTATCAGTGTTTATATATTATGCATGTGTAGATGTGTGTGCGTGTATATGAAGATATGTGTACATGCGTGTGTGTATGTGTTTAAATATATAAATATATATATATATATATATATATATATATATATATATATATATATATATATATGCATATATATATATATATAATATATATATGCATATATATATATATATATATATATATATATATATATATATATATATACACACACATAAATATCTCTCATAATCCCTCTCGTAGTAAATCACATCTCCCCCGCGGGTGTCCTCCATCTCTCCCTCCGCCACCCCTACTAGTCTAAATCCTAAATAACTGGGTCGCATTCACTCATCTCGGTTCATGTTCGTGTATATGACCCCTATACCCTCTCTCCCTCCATCCTCCATACATGCACGCGTGGGGTTTGTTTGTGCCCCCCATCTCCCCCCTTGGGTCCGCGGATATCTTTCGAGTTGTGTACTCCGCGTGTGTGTTGGCGTGTGTGTGCGTTTGTTATAGTGCTCACGAGTTTGTGTGTGCTATTTGTCTCTCCCTCTCTGTCAGTGTAACTCGCCTCCGGGGTTAGAGGGAGAAGGGGGTGGGTCGGGCAAGAATTTTGCGAGGAAAAACCGAAATCCCATGGGCGGCGTGTGGTCTCCTCTTTCGGTCGAATGGGAAGAGGCGGATGGGCAAGGCAGTGGGGGATAGGAAGGAGGAGTACGAGCGCCACTGCGAAGTGGGGTGGAGTGGAAAAATAGGGGAGGAGTGGTGGGAGTCGTGCTCATCTCTCCATCCATCTCGTAAGGGCCTGGGGGAGGGGGCGGGTGTGGAGAGGGAGAGATAGAGGGGGAGAGAGAGAGAGAGAGAGAGAGAGAGAGAGAGAGAGAGAGAGAGAGAAGAGAGAGAGAGAAAGCAGGAGGTGGCGGGAACTACCCCTCTCAGGGAACGGCAATTCAGCTCCTTCATAGCCCACTCACGGCTCCTGCGAGAGCAGTGGAAGGGAGGGATGGGGCTAGGATCTAATTTAATCATTCGCCACGTCGGAGTTTATCGAGGGATTTTGAATGGGAGTCCCTAGGAGGCTATAGGATCCAACGATTCTGGCAGGGTTCAGGTTTGATCGTCTTCTCAACGGTGAAGAGTGATGGATGCTGATAACCCCTCATCTCATCATGATGCACCATTCAGCGAGCTCAGTCGAAGTTTTTTTTTCGAGTTGAATGACTAATTTGCTGTCAATATTTTCAAACCGCCTCCAACCGTATCTCAATTGGCGCGTAAGATTATTATCCGTTGTAATTAGCTATTAGTTATTTCAAAGATCGAACGTTTATTATATATCATCTCATTAAGGGGTCACATTTCAATAAAACTCCGATATCTTTCTAATGGCGGGAACAACAAAATTAACTTACTTCGTCGAGAAATAAGGGAAATTATGTAAAAAATAGAATTATATTTCACTTTCATCGAAAAATAAAACAACATGAATATTATTAACTCTCAAGTGTTTGATCACGATTGACGGTGTTCATCTTAGGAATATGAGCGGTAAATGCAATTTCCTTGCAATTTCGAGAGATTACGCTTGCAAGCGGTGGTAACTTTTAGTTATTCTGATATTAAAATTTCGTAAGCACGGTAGCGTAAGTAGAAATATTCAGGCGTCTTCATGTTTCCTTACCTGATGAGTTAAAATAACGCCTTTAACTGCATGGATCATTTTTCAACTTCGTGATTTGAATAAATTAGTATAATATTCTTTGTACAAAATATCCTACCTTATATCGACGAAAGCAATTTTATCACTTTTCTTAATACACTGATTTCCAGAAACAATTGCAAGAAATACAGTTTTTCAGGGAGACGAAATGTGGTGAAAATCATAAAAGATAATAGTTAGGTCATATAAATTTGCAGAAACCCTATTTTAACAGTATCGAATTGTCTTTAGCTATCTACCGGTTTAAACCCATTCTATATGATGGATCACACAAGATAAATGGAATATTGCGAGCAGTCAAAGTATGGAACCTTTCCTATGGCATTGTAGATCTCCATTGACAATGTAATTAATTTATGTGATAATGCTTTTATAATTTATACGAGTGTATGGGACTAAATAAAAAATAATTATGTCACTATTCAATGGCTTATGGTTGAAAAAAAATAATAGAGGAAGAAGAAGTGGTGGAATCAGAGAGAAGGTAGGGAATGAAAAGGAAATGATACCCTATTCAAAACTTGGTATCAACTTGTGACCCTTTAGACTTGTAATCTGAATGGTTTACTGATTAATTACTAAAAAAGTTCAATAAATAATCAAAACGTAACGCATGCGTTTAGATATTCAGTGTACGAATCGATAGAAAATCCATCAGTAAGTCCTAAGCTGTCCCCTTCAATTAATTTGAGCTTTAATTTAACCCCATCCTCCATATTGTAGAGCGCAGTATTGGTTTATCTCCGTGCTTCGTTGACCTATTTTTCTCTACACTGCGTGAATTTTATGGTAGACATCATTAGTTATTTATGGATGACCTGGAACTAAGGTCTCACAAGTAAAGTATTGTGAGATACTGGAACTAAGAATTAAAAAATCGTCTAATGAAATAATTTTTCTACGGTGGAAAGTATTTTTTCGATCCAGAAAAAACACAGCATCTAAAATTCCGCATAGGTAAGGAATTGTCTCATAAACAAATTTAAATTGATAACTTTTCAGGATTTCCTTCCGATGCCACAAAGTAAAAGTAGACTTCTTTATAAAAAGGAATAAAATTTCTAAACACCTTCCCTTTTAGCTTCTTTTGGGTGATTGTCACCGGATTTTCACTGAAAGAGAAGCTGCTTTACTTTCCCCACCACAATCAAAACTCTGAATTCTAAGCTTTTATTTATGCTTTTAAAGGTTAGCCAGGAATTTTCAGGAAAGCCTAATGGAAAAATTTACCATCCCTCGAGTGAAGGAGCAAAATGAAAATCAAAACTCTGTCGGCTCTGACGAATACGAAATGAGTTTTAATGGTACCATTAATACCCAAAGGGAACACATTAAGTTTGTGACCAATATAAATCAGCTAAAATCACCGCGATTAAATAAAAATTATTTCTTAGCAAGAGCTGTTCCTTGCGCTTTAAATAACGCACCTTAGTACAACATGTGATCTGTAGGAAGCTCTGTAGAATAAAAGACAATTCCCTCTACAAGAGGATCTAAAAAGATACACCATCCTCATTACTCAGCTGAAGTATACACTCGCTTGACTGGCATGCAGAATCCGTTAACTTCTTTTTTAGCCAACGTTTTCTTTAGAGCGTATAAGAGTTGCATAAAAACCTATTCATAAAACACATTTCAAAGATTTGTTGAATTATTCCCAGCATTCTATCACATTGAGGAGACAGTGATGACTTATTAGTACAGAGCGCTCTTTTCTATGGATGGGATCATAAATCTCCGCTTTGACGCTGATATGATTTTATATTCGTATTGCTTGCACCAACCGAGGAAATTTACCAAATATATGAGACATTATGTGTCAGTTGCTATTGAAGCATATCTTGTGAAACATTTTCTGGGCTTATATAGTTATATTTCCCGCACGTTTTCCCGGGCAATATACTATGCTAGTAATCCTTTCTACAGTTCAAAAATTCTCTAAAATTCTTTATATTTGTCAAAGAAAATTTAAGTGGCAATCAGGGTTACTCTTTTACCCACTCGGAATATTATATTTATATCATATTAAATGAGCGCAGGCTGTTTTTATTCTAAAGTAGGTGTAATTTATTTTAGGGGTTCTGCGTTAATTATGTAAGATACATGGCTGAGTGGGTATTTTTCAAATCACGAGACTATTTAGCAGAAATTCAATTCAAATAAATGTCTGGACTACGTATACCGTTTATTCTATGGTCATGCAAATCATATAATGGACCCCAAGAAACTGCGGGAGATGCGGTGACAGTAACTTTCAACAGAGTCATCCACTGTATGCGCATTACAATGCAACAATTTCAGAGTTTAAAAATCAGTTCCGATCAAGGCAAGTGATTTTTGAACTCTGAAATTGTTTCATTGTGTACAATGAATATCTTAAGTATTCTGTTTGCTAAAGAGTGTGTCGTTTGAATGATATATGTTAAAAGAGGAATCTTGGAGGAACTATTTCGGAAAGAATTGTATATTTCGTGTCAAATTAAAACAAAACGCGCAGATACAATGCATAAAATTGCTTCAAGTAGTGCCTTAGCTGATCGGTTTGAATGAATGTGAATATCTTTCACATATTTGGGAAAATTTGGATGTTCAAGTTAATAAATGAGCAGACGAAGCTCAAGGAAATGGTGGCAAGTGAATATTACCCTTTTATGTACTTGTTCGGGGAAATGTTATTAATTTTCTTCCTCGAACATTCGAAAATGGATTTCCAGCGAGCAGTGCCGCATCGCCGTGGAATCGCATTAAGACGGATAGGATTCTATATAAGGTCGGAATGAAAATGTGCTCCTTCATGATTTCCCCGTCCAAGTAATTCGCCGGATCACGCGATCTTGCGGAGCGAAGCGAGTGAACATTTGTAACTTAGTAATCACCCGCGATGAGCCCATTCTTCCCCGCAGCTACCCCGGGCAAGGGGAGAGGGGTGGTTTGAGGTAGAATCCATCTTCCTAGAGGCCACCCGCTCAGGAGGAGACCCACCGAGAGGAAATGACGACGGGATTTTTTCCCTCCTCATTAGCCCCCCTATCCAGCGAATCAATTCATTCGCGGGAGTGCGCCCGGGGCGATGCATCTCCTCCAGGCGTGTCGGCGACCCGCGCGTGCTGTTCGCGCCGTCGGTCTGGGTGAAAAGGAGTGATTTCTGTGGCTGGTTGTGTGGGTAATAGTGGGGGACTCGATAGGGGCGGGGTATCAGCTCCCCGGAGTCAATTACGTCATCTGTGCCTGAGTAACCATCTTACACCTATCCCCCTGCCACCGTCCGTTCGTAACCTCTCTCTCTCTCTCATCCTCCCTCTGGGTGTCTTCGTGCCCGCCGCCATGTGACGTCGGCGAAGATTCCTCGCATATAAAGTGTTGCTTTGCAAACTGTTACCACGACGTCGGTGAAGGGAAACTATTTAAGCCGACTTCACCCTCCTCGGCTGGCTGCAATGGCCTTCCACGTTCTCGGGAATTGCGGAGCGGGTAATGTTTTGCTGTTGTCGGCTTCGTAGCTATCGATGAATAGGAGCGGTAAATTATATAGCACCGCGCGTGCCGTGTGGTTTGCGTGTGTGATGGGGGGAGGAAAATTTCGTCCCAGTTGGGAAGGTGAAATGGTTACGGGGGTGGAGGAGGAGGGGTTGATTCAAGACCTATGTTACTTCCCCCGTCGTGTATCGCGACGGGCATAATTCCTCTCTCAACGGGAACTAATTATTTTCCATTATTTCTTTTTTGTCTGACGTCTTGCCTTCAACTTAGCATTTTGTCCAGGGTCTTTTATTAGATTAGGTCAACGGAAGACGTTGCAAATGATTGCAAGTAGTATGCGCTGGCGTTCAAAAAGTGAAAAGATTGGTAGTTGTAAGCGATATTTTCTGAGCATAATTGAAGTGGCTTTATTTTCGAATGTGTGTTATTAGTGGATTTAAAAATATTTGCTATTTAATATCATCAGGCTCAATCTTGTGAAATCGAATCTTGAGGACTCAGAAAAAAACTTCGAAGGTTTTATCAAACTTCAGTGCGGTACGACAGGTTTCATCACATTTGTGACAGCGTAAAGCACCCACAAGATGTCACAAAGGTGGTTAAACCGGTCGCATCGCAAATTTTATGGAACCTACAACTCTGGGGTAATTCATCAAAAACAAATGTACGTAATATTTTCATTTTACAGACCCGGACTTGGGAAGATATGTTCCACTTAGTGTTTAGTCTAATGTTAAAAATGTTTTAACTTGATATGCCCTTCAAAAACATGAAGAAAAGTTACGATAGCTATGTTTAATACCGTATTAGTTTAATTACGTAACTATGTAGTTTGTTTAAAGCAGTCGTCAGGGATTTACGTTCACTCTTCATAAAAGTTTTAACATAATCGCTTTAAAAAAAACTCTTATTCCACCAGGTACTCATTTAATTTAAGCGCATCCTGAAAGAGATTATTGCAAGGAAGTCTAATTTGGCTTGTGAAGGGTAGTTGATACTTTGCACATAATATTAATGCTTATTCGGTGGTTTAAGGTAGGTTTCGCATGATAGATTGACTGAGCAACGATGTATTTCTTAGCATCACCCCCCTTTACAAAAGACAACCTGACAACCGACTCTGTAATTACACCTTCTTCAATCCAACATACTTTTTTCTCTCCTCAGGACATATTTTATATGATATATAATCCATGAATGCTTATGTACGAAGTAGTAAGAAAAAATCCCGTTTTGTTTGAAAATACATTAAATGTCGATCAATCGTGTAGTGGGGGATATAAAGTTCAACTTAAGCACTGAGCAGATGGTTATTTTAGAAAAAATGGGTTCAACACCTTCCGGCAGGCCATGAAGTTTGAGTTTTATTTTAGAATAATGAATAAATGAAAGAATGAAAGAAATGATTCATCAGTGTCAATATTTAAGAAAGTATCATTAAGAAAGTTGGTCAAAACCGAATACTCTTTGCTATTATCGAATATTATTTGAGTGTTCGAACATCAAATGGATGGATTAAGGTGATTGTGTACGATTTTTTTGGGCGATAAATCATGAAAAATTAATACCATCACAGTATCACCGGAAGAACAATCTCCGAGGGAATCGGAAAACGCTGCGGTTCATGCGAATGCGATACATATCCGGAAATGTGCCCCAAGCTAAGGTATAAGGGCAGACCAAGGAAAATGGCATAAAGGGTAATCTCACATCGGTCAGAAACCATGCAGAATTCGTTAAGGCATAAATCATCTGCTCCATTGGGAAGGGAAACCAGACCATTAGCTAGTACCACGGCGGAAAAAGAAGATAAGAAAACTTCAGTAGATATTATCAAGCCTGTGCCTTCATAAATCTTGAGCAATGGGAAATCGAGGAGATTTAATGGCTTAAAAATCATCGTGTTTTTCTCTTAAAGTCCTCGTGTAATTCTAACTTAAGTTCGTAAAAAATTTATCTTGGTGAATTCTGTTAAAGTATTTTGAAGTATGTTGATTTTGCGTAGAAGCCGGAATTACAGCAAACACGTTGTATGCATATGAGTGTCATTAGTCAGACAGAGGATATGACAGTCACCTTTAGTCGTATTATGGATATGCGACAACAATTAGGGACGCGTCAGTCAAGCAATTAGATAAAGATCTTGGAAGATCGACTAGATTTTGTAATAAACAGCTACGAGGAATGGCTTTTAAGGGCAATGAGAAAATACAGATCAATTTGGGACTCGTTCCATTCTCTAATTAAGCACGCAATACTAAAACTTTAAGACAAGTGCGGGGTACTCAAATTCATTTTGAAACTGATGTAACAATTCAGACCCCACCTTATTTCTACAAAATAAACCGCCAGGGTTTTCTTTTGAGAGACATTGACACCCCTACTGGAAAATTTAAAGAATTGCTTTACCCTCTGAAAAATTAGTGGTCACAACAAAGTCAATTTAAAGCAACCCAACAGCTTCCATGGCAATATCATTCCTATTCTATCACCGTAAAAAATATTTTTAAAAAGGCAAAATTCCGTACGTGTGCTCGTCTTAAACCAATGTACTAACTCCGCACCCATGATACACACGTATTAATAGTGAATTCTTCTAGTTGGTAAACATTATATTAACTTACAGACCCCTGGTCAACTCATATGATGACGATTACCCACAAAGGAACTATTTTAATAGGAAATATAGGGATGCGCATGCTGTCAGAGTGCAACCTTTAGGGAATGACGGAGGATGTTTTGTTCATATACGGTATACGCGTATATGCTGCGGATGAACAGTAGAGAGAAAAGTTAAAACGGATGGAGATGTCAGATTGAAGAAGAGCTGGCCGATTAAAACGGAAGGGGGATAGGAAATGCGTCAGAGGAAAGTCTTCGGTCATCAAAAACACCCAGAACAAAGCAGCCATCAATTTTTGTTGATAGAATAAAAGATGAAATAATTGATTTTAAAAAGTGACGGACCTTATTTTAGTGATTCGAGAATTATAAAATGTCCTTAAATTATTTACACACGTTAAATAATATGAAATAATCATTTAGATTGATTCGGGCGCAGTTATGAAAATTAAATTGTCATCAGAGAAACACATGAGGATTATATAATAACAAGCGCATAAGGTTAAAAATTGAGCAAAGAGAATTTAAGCCATGGAATTTAGTTACTCCTATTGAATAATCAGGGATAAACAGATTTAAAAATTGTCGAAAGCAGTAAATCTGTTCCATCCCTATTCACATAACTTTATTCGGTGTCCAGCAAATCTTTTACTTGCAGCACATCGAAAGGAAAAACCGGCTTACTAATCGTTTTATATTGGTCCCCTGAAAAGAAGCTGATCCATAAACTATAACAAAAACAATTATATTTTTTTACAGAATTCTATTAAGCACCAACCGCAGTTTCAACCTGTGAATGGCATTCTCAAAGCATTGTGAATAAAATTTGTTGAAAGCAATCACTTAAATACCTTCAGGAAAATGGACGTGGGGAGGGTTTTAGGGACCCGGTGTGGAAGGGCCGAAGATGATGAGAACGGGGGATTTATTCCGGACCGAAAGAAGAAAACAGGTGAGGGGATGTGTTTTGGGGATTACGCAGAATGGATGGTCAAAAAAGAGCAAGTTCAAGGGTGGTCAATAGAAAATAAAATAATGTCACGGATCGGCGGTGAAATGGTGAAGGACACATGGTGGAAAGAGGGAGGTGAAAAGAGGATGCCAGAGGGTTAATTTAAAATTCATTATTTCATTTAGCAAAAACACTCCTGTGGTTTTTATTCCAGTATCAAAGCTTCAAAGAGTAAGAGGGAAACTTGATATGGATATTGCTCGTTAACTTAATTTTGATTACCTTTGTTATTGAACAAAAACCGCGTTTGATACAAAACAAAATTACTTTCATTCATGAAAAAAGAAAGTTTTAAGCATCTAAAATGAAATTAAGGAACTTTGTACAAACAACAACATGCTGCAATAAGAGGTAGATTACAATAGAGATTTTGAATTAACATGTGACTATCTAATTTCTCTTATTTAGTAGTATGTGTAAATAGAATAACAATGAAAGTGCGCACACATAGGTACATAATTATACTTTCTAGAGAAAAGCATTTAATCTAGTCTTTAATCACGTTAAATAAAATGTAATTGAGTGATGGTTTGCACTAATAATAAAAATTGTAGAGCCTACTTCACAGGAACATGGAGGAACGACATGTACTTAGTTCCTATGTATGGACCTTACGCAGTTGGGGCATTTTTTGATCAAAATTGTTTTATCGCACACTCACTCTTTTTCTATTCCAAGGAAAAATTCTAACATGGCATCAAACTAAGAGTCAATATTTTCGCAGAAAATACCCTTTGGAGAAATGCCATTCAGTCATTTTTTTCAAACCGACATATTGAGCCTTCTTGAGCAGAAAATAAGTTTACACAGAAAGTCCAGTCCCATTTCCGCAAAGGGAATACTTCGCGGTCCCCGTTTCCATTAGGAAATAGCATGTTCTCGAGAATTTGAAGCGTGGGTGAAAATCGATGAGAGGCTCGAAAGGAAAGATAATATTTGGATAAGGGATAAGGGCTATACGGAATCTTGCTGAAGATTTAGGATAGTGATTAATCCGTCAGACATTGACGAAATGAAATTTCCTTCATTAGTTAATAGTATACGGATTACATTTGAAATTGTTGCAATTACAGGAAATATTGGGACGCTGAAGTGTGTCAAAGAGCTTCAAACCCTAAAGAGTTTTTTAATAGCCTCACATGCTATACCGTGTAATATGTTTTATAGTTTTTATTTATTCATACAAAGTTTTTACAAGGAGGAGAGATTGACAGGAACTATGGAAAGGATGCTAAGGGAAATCTTTGGTATAGGGCGAAGTTTTGTAAGATTCGGAAACGACCATTTAGGTAGGATAATAAGCGTAGGCGTAGCTTGGAGATTTGCCTTTTGATATGAGGGTGTGGAAAAGGATTAAAATGGTAAAATGGACGGAAAACGAAGATATACTAGAAGTAGAACGATGGATGTAAAGGAAGTGAGAGGATTGTTGGGAAAAATTCAAAAGAGGAAGGAAAGGTGAATAAAGAGCGTTTTAATTGGGGATAGAATGTACGTATAAGAGATGGGAGAGCGTCAGGCAAGCCAGTTAGGGAAAGGAAATGGATAGCATACTTTAAACGGTAGAATATAAAAATATAACCCACTATGTTGATGAGTTTAGCATAAATAAATGAAGATTACAATAGATGTATTCATTTGAGAAATTTTAATTTTATACCTATGATTACATTTACGTGTCATTTCGTTTTATTTCCTTGTGTTGTTGTGATCATACGTAAGCATACCAGATCGTTTCATCTTCATTATGAAAATGTTAAAGTTGGGTAAAAAGTTGAACATTATATAAGTACCTGTTCAAAATAATATCTTTCGCAAGAACCTTGTAATGGTATTTCCTTTTTTCCTTCAAATTTTTATTTCTGTTCTTTTAATACTTTCCTGGGCATAATTACACTCTTTAACGCAATGATAATTTTTACCAAAGAGAGGTTAAATTCAGGAAATATAACACTCTTTCGCTGAAGAGATATTTCGAGTCGAAATTTATAGTAACCTCATAGAATTCAAGTATATTTAGAAAATTATAAAGATATCAAGAATAAGCTTTGAAAAAAATGGATTTGGATTGGTATGGGATTTATTTGTAGTTCACACACAAGTAATTTTATCTCAAAAAGCGGTCTATATCCATTTTCTAATTATTTCATTGAAACTGGGTAATTATAAGTGGGCTATAAATCAATAGGAAACGGAAATGCTTGTTCGAAATAAAAGTTTATCCAGTAATTTACAGCCCTGTTCATATGGTTAATATGCCTGGTAAATATGGTATCCAAAGGCTTTAAAGGAAACTATACTAATCACTGTCTAAACTTGAAAGACCACCTTGGTCCGGTCGAGGTGTATTACGTTTTATATTTATGCCGATTCCCACATTAACTTAACTGATGATTTTTTCTTCATGGTTAGTTAGTGCTGCCCTCCGGATTTGCATGCGCGCGAAAATTTCGGCCTTCCACCATGATCACACTCCCCTAGTGCGTTGAAGGTAATCAGGTTGCCCGGAGCAGTTAAAACAATCGTAAATTATTGCAGTCAAATAATAATCCAAGAGGGTGGAAAAGTGTGTAAGTGGTTGAGTATTTGGAGGAAATGAGATGCTTTATTTTCCAGAGGAGGGTCTGTCACGAGTTCATACAAAAGACCGCTTTATTTCGGCTCCGTGACTTTCCCACCAAAACATATTATCGTGCCGCGTTATAAAATTTGCGACCGAAATAAGTTTCTGCGGATGTAAATGACCGGGACTGTAATTCCGAGGGATTTATTTTGCGAGAATTTGTTTTTTTTTTACTAATGGGACCGAGAACTGACTCAACTTCTCAAATTCATTACATTCAGCGGCGTTATTCGGAAGTTAAAGATAAGGAAGCGCCTGCTCAGCGGGGAACTCTGCGGTGCGATGGAATATGCCTCGGGGTCAGACAATGAAACTGCCTGCTCTCTGGACTCGTAGGGAATCATTTATTTCAACAGTCTCTTCTTTCATTACGGTGACTTTTTTTATTTGCACCCTTCTTGTTTTTTTCCGTGACAGTGTTCTCGATGGTGTATAATCGGAAACTCAGGCGGTGGGAATAAAAGGGGATCATAATAAGGCAAACCAAGTGCGTTGCGATGGTCCGAAGTGTATTTTGTCCACCCAGGTCCTACCCTTAAGTTTATGCTCCTTCTTCTGGCGGATGGTGAGAAGGTATTTGATATTGCTTTTGGTTTATTGGGAGTTATATAATGATGGTTTCACAATACAAGGGCGCTGTGCTTCAATTTGATTAGAAACTGATCGAAATTACTTTTTAAAATAATAAATAATTCATTCTAGAACATGTACGGATTTGTATGCCTGAAAAAATGTTTATCGGAAAAATTACGCTTCTAATGTTTTATGCGTCTTAATATGAATTACTTAATTAAATTGGTTTCTCTATCTTATTTGCTTGAAATTTTGATATTTCTCATTTGGGTTCAAAGGAATTAACGTTGTAATAACTCGGTTAGAAAGTGCACAAAATAAAGTAGCTTAGCTAACTAATTGATCAACATCCAATTAAATAAATTGAACTTTAATGAACGTTTAACTAAGTTGTTTGTGAAGAGGTTCAGGATAATCAAGGACACTTAAATGTAACGTACAATCATTTTCTTCGAGTTCGAATCTGAACCGAGACTGTTTTTCCAAATGGTGTGTGTTATCAGTCACCTTCAATTCACTCTCTCCCTCTCTCCCTGCCTTAATTAAAAGCCAATGTTCACCTCTTGCGAGCTTAAATTTCATATAGTCGGTAATTATAGGACTTTCCACTCCGTAGCCTCGGGTTTCCCTTGGGTGTGTATCAGGTCTACGCTTATCCAATTAGGTTATCGCTGCATCCGAGATATTTTGAAGCCTCCCTCAACTTCCCTCTCCGAAAAGGATCGAAAAACTAAACTCTGCAACGGAAACCTCTTAACGTCTCAAACTTATGCTGGCCTCTTCGTATCTCAAAGATATAAGTAAGTTACGACACACATTTTTATAGCAGTAGTCTTTATTCAAGAGAGTACCGCCATATTTCATTTCTCTCTCAAAGTTGAGAACACTGGGAAACGGAGTAAAATATTTGAAGATTACTCTACGATTAAAAAATATTAAAATTGTTTATCCTGAACCTATAAAATTAGTTTATGCTGCCAAAAAACTACTGTTGCCATCCTGTTAATTCTGATAGCTACTGGTGTATTTTGTTCGCGAAGAAATTTCAATGACACAAATATTCATATATTTTGTAATATATTTTTATTTGAAAACTTGTTATCAACGTGATAACACAAAGGAGTCTTTACCTTACATTTCTGAAAGATATAACACAGCATTAATTCTGCCTCAGATTTTTTATTGCTCTTATTAAGAATCATTTGGGAAACCTATCATCCAAAAGCAATGTCAAAGAAGAGGAAAACAGCAATTTTAAGATTAATTTTGGATGAAGATTATTCAGCGATGAATTTTAATGCATCCACGTTTCTGGACAAGTAGAAATATTATAAAAAACACTGTCGTAATGAATCCCATAAAATTTATCGTTGAAGTCTTGTGGATGGATGAATTATTCTTGGCTTTTGAAATCACAGCAGTTGGGGAAATAGTTTCTTTTTCCTTTCGAAATGTCCTATCGTAACTACTATAAATAGGAAATGACAGAGCAATATAAGAAGCTAGCTTGATTTATGATGCTAAATAGAAACTAACTCCGGCAAGAACTATAAGAGGAGCATAATCGCTAACTTTTGGGTAGTCTCAAAATAAGATAATTTTATTTGCGGCCTTATTGTCAATGCTATTTCAAATTCTTTATATCGAACTCTAAATATAATTAATTTGCCTTGTTTGAATAAAATAATTTTAGCCCTTGAAAGAATATTAATGCATGTATACTGATTTGGTTTGGTGATTTCCAGAGTTAATGCATAAATAGAATGTAAAGTGCAAATTGAACCTTTGATTTACTTACGTGTATTTGTGAATTAATTCTGCAATAATTGTAATGTGAAAGTAATTGAAGTATACCAGATATGATAATAAATTTATTATTACCTTGATATCAAAGTTTTTTGTTTAAGCGAATAGGTCTATGAATTTTGTGAATTAAAAATTTCAAATAATGTTTTGCAAAAAAGGAGTATACGAATTGAGCAACTCTCCGTTGAAAAAAAAGCATTTGAAATAAAATTTAGTAGGAAATTGTGTCCAAGGTAAACTACGAGTTTATCTAGTTATAAATTGTGATATATTTTTCATTCTTTTTCGTACTTTCTCCAGTGCTATCGTTTTATATTTTTCAGGTGAAATTAAAGGAGCTAATCGAACATAATTACCCGTTTATTTCATTCAAATGTCAAAATCTTTAAATTTCTCTCTATAAAGAGAGAAGGGAAGAGTGCGTATGATCTTGGGAGTGCAAAAGGAGACAATTTATTCATCCTTCTTAGGCGCATGAAAGGGAAAACGTAAAAAGGATAATAGCACTCACTCCGATGCCTTTCGCCGCCGCTCGTGAAAAGATCGTCTCTGCAGCCTCCAGTGACGCTCTCACGTGGATATCTTAGGCGAAAATTCGCGAAAATAAATATACTCCGGCTTCCGTTGAAAGGGCAGGGTCCGGGGGTTGGGGAAGGAGAGGGATTGGAGGAAAGGGGTGGAAGGGATGAGTCGGCTGGGGTAGAGGAGGGGGTTGATGTGGCGATGAATTAGGAGCCCTTGTGAAGCAGAGGAGTCGCGTGTGGGTAGGAGGATCTAGGAGGGGGTGAGTGTAGCGGGAAGATGAGAAGGCGAGAGGAGGGAAAGGGGGGAGAGAGAGAGAAGAGGCCAAGGAGGAAAATATAGAGAGAGAGAGGGAGAAGAGGCCAAGGAGGGAAATAGAGAGAGAAGATGCCAAGGAGGGAAATAGAGAGAGAAGAGGCTAAGTAGGGAAAGAGAGAGAGAGTGATAGAGAAGCAAAGGAGAGAGAGGCAAGGGGCAGGGAGCGATTTGCACACTGGGAGGTTATGAGAAGCTTCTGGCGTTGCCTGCGGGGAGATATGAGAGACTCTGTTCTGGTGCAGGGAGATCTCAGGTCCCGCGAAAGGAGCTCTGTTTCGGTCCCCCCATGTGTTTGTGTGGGAGGGAAGAGGGTTGGGGAGGCGGGAAGGGGAAGGACGGGGGAAGGAAAAAGTTTAAGGGGAGAGGAGCTGACTGTGTTTGCGTCTTGCGCCGAGAGAGGAGGCTGAGAACGCTCCTGGGTCTCTTTGTTGGTGATTTCGGGGATGGTTGGTGGAGAGATGGAGGGGGAGTGGATTGGGGGAAATGTCGGGAGTGGTACGCGGATGGGGAAGGAGGGAGGGGAGGGACGGGAAAATGGAGATGAGTGACAGTCTCTAAAGATTTGCCCCAGACTCGTTCTGAATGGATCTCGAGATATAGAAGGGGAGTGTGTGCAAGTCTGGAGATACGACGAGGAAAGGAAGGGCGTGGGACCGAGCGGAGAGGGAGTCTTTTCAGATGTGGAGAAGAAAGGGTTAGCGAGGAGGAGGGGGAGAAGAAGGCAGAGGGTGATTTTAACCCTGGTGCCGTGTGAGAATTTCTCGTCTGCCTTCGGGTGGCGTTGTCATCTCCTGCTGTGCGTGAGGGGAGGGGAGGTGAGGTTAAGAATGGGTTTTGGAGGAAGGTAAGGGGGTCATGTGGGTGCACGCACCTCGGTGCCATCCAAACTCTTCGCCCGATTTTGGAGCTGTTTTAATCGCCGTCATTTCCCCGACGATGATCCGATCGCTTAGTAAAAGGGGATCGTTTCCAGCATGAATCCTCCTATCCTTCCTCCTGCTCCGTCCCAAACTACCAACGGGACTTGCGCTTTTATGCTTCCCAAAGGATTTCAAAGCATCCAACGCTTAGTCATTACCGAGAGATGGTTGGATACATGCGTAAATGTCGTAAACCTATCACGTGAAATGTGATTTTTTAGGAATTTTCGACTCTATTAATATACTTTTCCAGATTTTCGGTCCTCCATTCATATCCATTGCTCATATCTCCCAAATAGCATTTGGGAATTGATGAACAAGATAGTTTACATTGCTCAGGAATACATTGTCCCTAAGTTTTCATTTTCAGTTTAAACTGTGGGTATGAGTGCTTGGTGGATTTCACTGACTTTTTCATGCTAAACGTAAATAATAATAGCAATTGATATTTATGAGTTGCCTCATTCTTGTCGAGCAATCGATCAGTTATTCAAAAAAATTCGTTGACAAGGCTTCATGTGAATCATTTAAATTAGTCTAACAATAAAAACTGAACCCGAAGTCTGCAAAATATATGTATCCATAACATGACTTTTTTCCAATTCATCCCGCACCTGTTTCGTAACTTCAATTAGTACCGTTTGTGTTCATTTATGTGTGTCACATTTAGTTTTTAGTGAATATTTTTTTGAGCCGTCGGTCCAATATATTAGTTTTAGGTAGGTAATTTCCACCATTCATTTCTAGTGGCCCTATTTCAAGCAAGTACGAGTATAATTCCAATTGCAATGGCTAGTTTTGCATTTTTCTACTTTTCAATTAGTTTACTTAGGTATGTTGAAGCCTTCGTGGAACCTAGAGTCTTATCTTTTTCTTGAAAGACGTCAATAAGCAATTATCTTTTATCAAATATGATCTCATTTAAAAATCAATGATATTTCGCATGCTGAAAACTGAGTTGATAATTCAAAAACCCCTATTTTATCATTCAACTTTACATCTGACTCTAGTGTAACCTTAAACACGCCGACAGTTTTGTAATATTGCTGGAAACGATAAATTCAAATGCCCTTCTCTCCGACAGAGACAAACTTACACAATTCTTTTTTGATAAATGTGTACAGTCTCCACGTGAATTGTTTGGCTTGAGCCAAGTTCAAATATAGAACCGTAGCGACCCTAGCACGAACCGACATACTCTATCGTAGTCGTTTGAACAACGGAGTTTGCACAGCTACGCATTAAGTGAAATTGATATCGCAAACAATTAGTCACACGACTCTCAGTAGGCTGCAGTTGTAAGTTTGAATTGGCATGGAAACTGCTGTTTCATCATACACTTGGTATTGTTAATTACCTGATGTTTCAAAGATATTGGGCAAGGAATATTGTTTGCAAATTTGGACATCTAGGCAATTATCCATTGAAGTTTTATAACTACCATTGGATTATTATAATCTCTCAAGTAAGGCAACGTTTACTTATTTTGGTGGGTTACAAAAGAATTCGATCATAAATATGATAATGATACAACTTGTTGGTAATTTTATATAGGTATAAAAGAGGATTCGATTGAAATAAGATACTTAATAGAACTTAGATATTTTATAAAATTCTGAAATCAAAATCAGTGCAATACTTTTTATGCTTCACTAATTAAATGGCAATGAAAAATATCCCGGAAAAGCGAAGGTGAACTAGATGCTCAACATGTGGACACAGGTTACCTTCATGGTATTTGACGCTGATTCATATGGCCTAATGCACCAAGGGCAAAAAAGTAATTCAATGTACTTGAACGCATGTTCTTTTCTTTGTACTGTGGTAATATTTGGGGTAAACTTCAGTTAACTCATGCAGATACGACCACCACCAGAAAATTGCAGATTATTTTTTAAGGAATTCGTGCCCTATATAATTTTATTATGAAGACCCGGCAATAACCATTGCACAGTATTTTCGTAACATAAATGTGGCACTAGAATGTCATCGTCGTAAATCTCCGATTCTTCCCGACCATATTCACCACTTCCTCACTTATTTTCCCTTCTGTTCACTTCCCCTTCTCCACTCCCTCTCCAAACCCACATTTCAAAAGCCTCCGATCAACTTGCGCCGTACATCACTACGTTCTTCCCATGCCTCTTTAATCATGATCTCCACATACACCTTGAACTGCACCAGTGATAACGGACAACCCTGACGTTCCTACAATACTGCCCATCCGGAATCTCCGTCCTCCACTGGTACCTGAGCAGTCTGAGACAGATACAGGTTGTGGATTAGCCTTCTGTCTGTTCAATCTATTCCTATTTTCTGTCATATACTGATCATCCCCTGAGTAATCGCCAACTTTACTCTCTAACCTGTATTGATGATCCTTAAAACAAATTTAGCTGCGTGCGAAATCAAACCTATTGATTTATTTCTATTTTTATATTTAGCAAATTATCCAACCGCTAATTTGTCGTAGCACATTGAATTATTATATACCTTTATTTTTCCTATTTAATTTCTTTTAGGAAGCTTGAACCTTAAATTATTTATGGTTATTTATAAAACAACTGACGAGGTATAAATCATAATTTCATTTTCTAAAATATTAAAAAAGATGAAGGTAACGTAAAATAAATTTTGAATAATGTCAAACCATATGACAAATACTTTATGTATTTATGTTACTTGAACATTTAAAAGATTAAGTTTTTAATGAATGTTATGTCTAGACTTCAGGTTCAATATTTTATTTAGTTTTGTATACATATACCACTCGTGTGAGTGGTGCAATTATGTGTAACCTAATTGTAACGAACAACTTTTTGCAGATGTGCGTGAACGTGTGCTCACGTGCCTGTGCATGTATATGAACAGTAATCATTGTGACCATGCCGAGGCCTCGAGTCACCTCTCTCTCCAATCGTCCAATCTTTGCTGCGATTTCATCTTTATTTGTATTTCAAATCTTCAAGGTCCCGCGGAACACCACTCTGGAATTGTTTTTACAGACTTAAGCTTAACCAAATATTGCTCGTTCATGAGTAGGGTAATTAAAGAGAAATTCATAAAGTTACTCTTATAATTGATTTCCGTGAACCCAAATGTTATTAGTCAGTGTCTTTTAGTTTTTTTTTCAATTAATTTTTCATTATTGACGAATTTTCTCAAATCGTATGCCAGCATATTTTTTTTGACAGCTAAGCTATTCAATTAAGTCATATTTCAAAATTGTCAATTTGTATTTACGAAAAAACAAGCGATTTTCATCTCAAAGTTCTAATAATCAGTATCTTTAAACACATATCCTATATTTCCGACGATTAACTCACAGCATAGTTGAATTAGGACCACATGCGTACAATTATATTTGACCTACATGTGCACATACATGTTTGGTGAATCGCCTTTCTTGAAATAATACATGTAATATTAATAGTGATTAAATTACTGTCCTATTGCAAAATATGGGAGCCTGCCTTCTGAATGAGGTCTTCTCCGTAATTTCTTATAGCTTTTTTATCCTTTCCTTTGCAACGATTTCGTTAGCATATAGCTAAATTGTGGATGGCGGTAGTCCAGGGGGTAGAGCGTGGGACTACTGACCGGAGGATCCCGGGTTCGTTTCCCGGGCAAGTCTCTGAACACCTGCAGCTCCACCCAAGCTATGTGATTTTTCGGGTACCAGATCTTCCTGGGAAACCATACCCTGATGTGTAAATCTCACACATCAGGGTAGGGGGGGCAGTTCGTCGGGTGAACTCTTTCATCACCTACCAAACCGACCTTCGGGTTGATTACTGTGTTTATGGTTTTATAGCTAAATTATCATCATCAAATGTGGCAAAGTTAGCATTAGGCGTCTACAGTGCATTTCTATGCGGTATATATTGCAGGATGTGGCAGGATAATATGATGATATAACGGGGGTTTGAGTTTAAATCAGCAAATTATGCTGCCGTGCCCCATAATCTCAATATATTTTATCGATTGGGGGTAGTGTTAAGACTTTTCCTGTATTAATGACTATTCACTGGAATTAAAAGATTCATGGGCCGATTTTGATTTCATAATTACCAATCCATCATTAACCATTTTTTTACGCTATCAAGTTTATTCCAAAGTGATAGAATTGTAGTCAGTTTTAAGTCACGGTGAGCAATGCTCTTTAGGTTCAGTTGAGAAAATATTCCAATCGAGTTGTAGGAGATTATTCATAGCTATAAATATCCATTCATTCTCCCAGAATTTTATTATTAATTTTATTATACGTTGATATTTGTCATTTGGTGCATCATTTCGTGCCGACACATTGGATTAGTTTCTACGAAAAATCATTTTGCTTCGCAATTTCTCTTAAATTTGAATCATTTATGTTATTCCAGTACTTTTACTTAAAATTTTATTCATGTGAAATAATGAAAATATTATTGGAACTTTGGTCAGCGGTCTTACGTGAGAAAATATTTCAAAATTCTCACAGTCAAAATATTCAATATGGGTAAATTTAGCTTTTCAAAAACGACATGACTCATGTATGCTCCTCTTCCTGTATTATTTCTTCATGGGAAGACGGGTTGATTGATATTCAAAGCGAATCCTGTACATAGTTTGCATTATATATTTGGTCTGAATTTTCCTCTTTACACTTGTTCGCTTTGATACTCAGTGCATGTACCTGTTGGTTCTGTGGTGGACCGGCTCTGCCGTAACATTTTCGCACCAACATTTTTCAAAACTCTTTAAGGACCCTTTTAATTAGCATGCCGCCAAAAGGGGAAGCTTAGTGGATAGAAGTAGGCCGAGTAAGCCTCACAAAGACCGAGAAAATATAGATCGATGAAAGAAAATAAAAGGAATACGCTCCCGGAATTTCCCGACACTGCTTAATGCCTACGTTTCGTCCTCGCTACTGTAAACCAAACATGGGCAAAGCTCTACGAATTCGACGAATGTTTCCGCGAAAGGCGTCACAAGGAAAAAGCCCCAGGAAAAGAGCTAATGCGAATTTTATTTTTATCCCGGGGCACTAGGAAGCTTCCGGTTCCTGCGCGGTGATCCGTATCTCAGCCAACTAACGCTGTACATATGTACTTTACGGACCATGTTCTCATGTCCGTACTCGGCATTACAAAGGGAGTTCCGCTACTCTCGTTCATCCTCTTACTGCTAATTTATTAAATCCCTGTAGCCCTTCCTCCCGTTCTTTCTGGTCACGATCCTTCAGCTCTTCCTTGAATAAGGCCTTCTACGAATGGAACTCTTTAAGGAATGGAGACTTGAAATTCCTGGTAAACGCTCTTCATCATCTGACATCGCATTAATCGGGCTCAACTGGAAGTTGACTGATGAAGATGTTTAATTTTTTCCATAACCTTCATCACCTATATAAGTGTCAATGAGAAAGTTTACATTAAGTTTTTTACCCAAGAAAAACGTTATACTATGTGGAATCAGTGATGGCATTTATTCAGGCTCTTTAATCCGTCAGTGATAAAAATAATTTGAGTTCCTCAGTTCTTTGCATTAATGTTATTTCTGCCTCTAGCGAGTACAAAGGGTTCAATCGACGATTACATTAAGTTTGATTCTTTTATGCGCATCTTGACGCATCTTGACTAGATCTGTGTGAATCCATGACAGAGTTTTCATTTACTGTTCAGCGTTTCCTTCAATCGTTAGCTATCCCTAGCCCGCTCTACATACGTATACTATTCCACCTATTGTTCTAATTTTCATCACTCTCGTTCCATATCATTTCGCATAAATATGTATACAATTTGTTTTTCCATAACATGATTGGTATTTTCATGCGTCATCTCTGAGCTAGATCCATATAAATTTTCCTTCTCCTTTTTATAATGAGCAACATTTTCTGCTGCAGCCTCGGCTCACCCGCAAAAGAATTAATTGTGACTACAACGCCGTAGACCATTCCTTCAACGCTGGCTAGGTCGGCATCACCGCGGATTTATAGTATAAATACTCCCATTTAAATGGCCTTAACATGGGATTGTCCTTTTAAATGGACTTTGTTGCAGTCCAGTAGGTATAAAAGGTCATAAAAGAGAGCAATTATTCTTACAGAGTTGAGGTTGTGTAGAAGAAAGTAGAAGTAAAACTATCGTAAATTTGTAATGGAAATTTGTATTTGCACGTAGCGCTCAGGAAGACAAACACGACTATGATTATTTGCTTAGAATTTTGATAACTTATGCTTTATGTGAATTACTCCTTTTTTCGTAAATAGCGTTTATCTTCAATAGCATTTATTTTCTCTATTATTTTGGTAAAGTTAAAATGGTAATAATACTAGTAAAATATCCCACAGTTATGACTAATACCTTTACTTTATGGATTTGTATGTATGTAATATGATTCTCTTGCTCTGATAATTGTATAACTGTATGAATTGTTTCATCATTAGGATAAGCTAGTGCGATGCCATTAATTGATCTAGTAGGCGAATATTTATTGACCCTCCTATCATACGCAATATCATATACTTCGTGCTAAAAAGCGTCATGCTTTGATATATTTTCCAGAATGAAATGGTTAATTTGGAAGTCTGAGTGAAATATTTGTTTTAGAATACGAGAAATAGGGCACTTCACACCCAGGAATACGGAAAATATGGAAGCAAGAAAAAGGGCGTTTGAGGAAGAAGGGTGATAGGTAAATATTTCGATTATGCAAAGACATATTGGCAGGAGTGACAGTTTTTCGAAAATGGGAAGGGGGTCAAAGAGGAAAAGGAACGAAGTTAGGGGATACCCTTCTTCATCGTGAGTGTTTAGTTTACGAAGGAATAATCATTCGTTGTCAGTTTTGCAACTGACCCATGTCAAACATTTTAATCGTTCCAGAGGGTTTTACATTCGTTCTCTGACCTTCATTTACGATATAATGGATATCAGAACCAATTAAAAACTCTAACGGTCACATAATACTAGAAGTTTGGCAAGGTTTCGTTTTTTAAGTTTGCCATGTCATTTCTGACCCGCCTCTTAATAGCATAGAATGGAAGAGTAGAGAGGAGTTATTTTAAATTAGGTACATGACGGTTATTCCTATTTATTATCATTAGTTGCTTTCCTGACGTCTTATGTAGCCCATGTGCACCTGCCATTCCGATATTGAGTATCCATACGCTAAGATCATCGGTGATCGATGCACATGGTGGGACTGTAATCTGTGACGTTCGCTAGAGGATGGGCGTTTTTCACATCTAACTAAACGACCGGTTTATATTTATTTATGTGGAAGTTATTTCTCTGATTTGATTCAGGCAAGGAAACGTTTTAATTTAATTGGCAGACCTCGAATACAGCCAGGAGTGTATGACATCTACTCGAGTTAAGGTTTAAACTTTACATAAGAAGGTTTGGTAACACGACTCGTTAAAAGTGAGCATTGTGAGTACCTGTGTGTGTGTACAAGACCTCGGTTAGGAAACATCGGAAAAACGAGGGCTTCACATTAGATTGGAATTACTAAAAAAATAGGGCCGGTCGTTCTCTGTTGATATTCAATCAATTATAGGTAGTCCGCAACTAACATTTACCTATTGGTCCATGAATATAAAGCGGGAGAAATAATTTCCAGAACAAATAGATTTAGGGATTCGGCGAGCTACGCACGACGTAAGCAATTTAAAAGATCCCTCAGCTAATCGAATCCCTTAAAACCTTTTCCCATTCCCTCTCCTTTCCATGGTCGCCTGCACTGCCTCCGCGGATTTTGATATGACAAAGGGTCACAAATACGTGAGTATTTGAGGATTTTTGTGTGGTGGTCACCATACTCACCTGCTATCCCAAAGATTGTGGGTTTGAGCCCCATCTCGGTTATGGTATGTTACGTGAGTCGTATGTCTATGTCTCACGAGTAACCCTACATAGTATTATGTGGTTCCCAGTGGTCACACACATGGTCCATCCAGGGTGTACAGTAAACATAAAGATACTGATTTTTCAGTAATATCTCTCCTTTAGTGAGTTTAGAAGTATAACTGTTAATAAATGATACCAAATGTGTTAGTAGTCTGTTATTCATACTCATATTCATTTTACTCATACTTTATTCTTCGTATATTTTTCTGTTAGTGTGCAACTTTTCTCATTAATATTAACATATCGCACTTATACCATTTCCATTTATTATTTCCCTCTGCCGAGATCATTTCTAGAGGTATGAGAATTTGTCGTCAATATTGAAAACTTCGCAAGGAGCTAAGTTGGACAGGGATAACTATCAATCCTGTTCCAATTAAAAATTTATCATTTTACTTTAGGAACGCTAATAAAAAGCTATCAAAAAAATCTAAAACGCACACTATACACGTGTATTATATGGTATAAATAGATTATTTAATATACATGTTATCGATAAAAAGTATTGGGAAAAATTTTTTTATGTCGTGACCGTACGCCGCCGTGCGCTCATACGGCGCAGGCTCGGTAGTGGGGGATCGAACCATCAACATTTCTCAGGGAAAAATTTCTCGACGCCATAGGGATGTACTTAGAAGAATATAGAGGCATTGTGGCAATATCTGAAATAAATCTATTTTCCGTAACGTTCCCCGATCCTATTCATACGAAACTTGTATTAATAATTAATTTCATATTTTCCTCAAGTCAAAAGTACCATAAAATGTGCATTTATTACGCTGTATTTCAACCAGCTTCTTTCATTTCAGGTAATACAAAATGGGAAGTGAATGATAATAATTGAGTCGATTACTTTAATGTATTGAAGTCGAACAGCTGTCGGCGTATTTATATATTTTATATAATGTTTGTTATTCAATCTAATAGTGAATTGACGGTGTTTCGATATGTTTTTAAATGTTAATTATATGCGATAAATTTAGTAGCTGGATGATTTTCATACTTACTCAACCAATTCACAAGAAACTGTGGGAGATGCCGCAACAGTAACTTTTGAAGAAGTCATCCACTGATATGCATTACAATGCAACAATTTGAGTGTAAAAATTATCCACCTTGACCGGGATTCGAACCCAGATCCCTCGATGTCCGGCTGAGTGCTTTTAATTTTGCACTCCTCAATTTGGAGTGTAAAAGGACGCCTCGATAGCTTAACTGGCCAATCCGAATCCCGATCAAAGCGAGTTATTTTGACACTTTGAAATTGTTGCATTTTAATTGCTCAACCAATTTAAATTGCGTATCAATCGATCATTTCTGGTACTAATATATAATGGGAAAGAGGTTAACAAAATAACCATTGGTGAAAAGAAACCCCAAGAGTTCGTGTATAATATTTCGTCAATACTAATGAGTATATACGATACGTACGATTCTCATTCAATCATGTAAAACATGTTTTCCAGGTTGCAGAACTTCCTAAGGAGACGTTCTTCATTGAACTACAGTGCTCAGTGTGAATATTTAAATGTCCCAGAGTAAGCATTGTAACCTCACGCATCGCACCGTGGCGGCACAGTTCCGGTTATAAAGGTAAGACAGTTTGCTCCTACAACAACCAAAGGTTTTATTCTCCTTTGTATCGGCGGATCATTCTATGTAAATTTTAAATTTCGAGGGTGATTTAGAAAATCCATGGAAAGCCGGAGGCATGGCAGCAATGGTGCGCATTAAAATTATTTTCATTTAGTACATCTCTTGATGGAACACACTAGGTTTTAGCAAGATTATCACGTATTTGACTCTGCGTATAGTGTTCTTTTGAAATACGTAGATCTCCGAAAAATGGGTGAAAGAAAATTTCGTGTGTGATACGGCATTTTATGAAAGGCAGTTTGTCTCGGGAGACTAAAGGGAAATTTTAATTTGCGCCTTCGATCATGTATTAAGGTGGTCTCAAAATATTTGGCGTAGCCAAATGGGCATTAAAGACGTGGAAAGTTCTTGACGCCTGGTGAGATAATTACTGCAGAAGTCAATGATAAAATCCATATTATAATGGTGGAAGAGTAAAGGCGTGTGAGATTGTTAATGCTGTAGGCGCCTTGTGCGAGAGAACACAAAATATTTCACATCCATATTTGGGCATGAGAAAGCTACCCGAAAGAGTCACTGTCTTTAAGTAATTTCTTTTCCAGTATGAATCGCTTCCACCAAGTGACGCCTCCAACCATCCTATTCACGATGTTCTAAAACCAGGACAACTAAGTACTCAAATTGCTATAATATTCGTAGACCTCGAGTCAGCCTTCAGCAAGGTCCTGCAACACTAAATGATAGGTCAAATAATGCTTTACGATGTAAAGGAGAAGATAGCTAAAAAGATTAGAAACAATCATATCGAATCCTATATTCCTTCTTTTTATGTCTCCCAATAAAATTGCTGTATGTGGACATTTTTTAGAAGTAAAATTAAAAAAAAGTAAGGCACTATTAGTAGATGGCATGAGCTTGGAAAAGATACGTGTAGTCGTAACATCGGGAGTACCGGAGGAAAATGTGATAGGCCCCTTACTCTTCTTAATCTAAATCAACGATAAAACCTCACGCTTAACTGTCTCATTAGGTTATTTGCGGAGGACACGATGATCTATGGAGAAATTAAGTCGCCAGTTGATCATGGACTACTCGTTCAAAATTCGGTCCATATTTCGGGGTGATGTGAGGATTGGGGTTAGGAATTAAATCATAAAAATTGAAAAATAATGACATTATAGGGAAAAAAACATAAGCGCTACACGATAAACACTGGAACTAGAATGGGAGTTGCCTACAAGCACGAAATTTGAATGCGAGACTAAGGCTATTAGAAAGCTACTGGATGCTCGATTTAAAATATAACACCGAAGAAATTCTTTAGGCCTCTCATTTTAGAGGCAGATGGAACTATTCGGATGAGATAATGGAGACAGACTGCTGCTCCAATTCATTCAGAAACTCTTTCTTTCCTCGCAATCACCACAAAAGCAAAAGCGGAAAAACTACACCCTATAAACATAGATATAGACCATTTACCTCGAACGCATTCATATAGTCACTGAAGGCTGGTTAACTAACAGTCTATGATGCACGTCTCCTGGATGGTTTGCCCGGGGAGGATGTAGGCGAAGATGGGTGTCGCTATTGCTCGCAGTTGACGCAAAACTAAATTGTACGATAATTTTCAAGGCTATTTATCAGCTGTGTCTAGTAAATCCCTAAGACTAGACCTCGTTTCGTCACTTTGGACGAAACGTGGATACATCGTGCGTACCAGAAACCAAGAAACCATCCAAACGATGGGTCGTAAACGGAGAGTGTAAACCAAATAAGGGGAGCATTATTTAACATATGGCTGTTAAGGAGAACATCAATATTGACTATTGACAAAGGGTCAAAATATTTAAACTGTATACTTGCATATTTCTGAGGCCGTTTTAAAACTGAGTTTCAAAAAGAGCGTCCACGATTGGTCATGATAAAAGCTTCCATCATCTTCACAACAACGCATTATCACCGTTCCGTAGTTGTATCCGCAAAACAGAAGGTCTTTCAATTTCATATCCTTCTCCAGATTTGGGCGCATGGAGGCTCTCATTCTACAACTTTTTTCTAACATTAAAATATTATCAACGGGAGAAGAATTCATTCATATGAGGAGGTAATTGTAGAAACAAAAGCCTATTTTGTAGATTTGGAGCAAACGCATTATTCGGTTGTGATGATCGAAATGCATCAGCGCTGAATGAAACGTAAAAGTTTAAGGAGGCTACGTTCAAAAAATAAAATGGCTTATCTTTGAAAATTATTGTTTATATTCTTTAAATTGATGTTTCAACCACCACAAAAAATCAAAAATTAATGGTAAAGATAAGTACATAAGTAAAAATAAAAATTATATAACATAGAGTAAAATAGCTAGTCATTATACAAACTATCAACTCATGTGCACATAAAAATGCAACTCATTTGCATGTTTAATGGCAGCCATGGTATAAAATAGTTCTATTTTATCTTGAGCACACGTCACGGAGGATAAGTTCATATAATATCAGATATTTAAATATATTTATATACAGAAGAAACTGACAAATATATATGTACATATATGTATATATGTATGTATGTATATATATATGTTTGTGTATATATATTTAATGTAAAATATTTACCACTAGTGGACACGGAAAAAAACACAGAAACACACAAAAAGGAAAGAAAATTACTGGGTTTCCAATGTTCGGTATTCGCAGCCACCTTCCTCAAGGAAAGAGTACCAGCAGGCTGTAGAGAAAATCATGGATGACGGTAAAGAGCTGAGTACTATTGAAGAAAAATGGTAATGTATCTAGAAAGGGATATCGAAAGCCGCAAAAGAAACTATAGGAACCGTTAGTGGGAAAATGACAAGGAAACCATATATCACGGATGACATGATTTAAAGAATAGATGAGAGAAGAAAATGGAAGAATGTAAACACAGAGCTAGGCAAAAGGAAGTACAAAGAGTGAAATAATAAATTGAGACAAATAAAGCTAAATAAGCATGGTGGAAGATGAATTGCGAGGACATGGAAAGTTTACAGAGGAAGTATGAAATTGGAGCGCTATACCGAATGGTTAAATCACTATCGAAGTAAGAAGGGTAGATTTGTGCTAGGAGTTAGAGATAAGGCGAGTAGGATAGAAGTTGACACAGAAAACATCCAAGAGAGGTGGAAGGAATAGATATAAGAACTGTATGCTAAAGAACGTAGGTCAACAAGGTTAGGCATAGAAAGATAACATGGCGTAGAGAAAGATAGCTAAGGTCCAAGCATACTCGACGATGAGATAGAGGGGCGTTAAGGGAGATTGAATCAAATAATGCCTTGGGGGTGGACAATATTCCTGCGGAACTACAAAAACGTTTAGAGAAATGTGGTAGGAAGAGATTATATGGACTGATTAGAAGCATCAATGAGAAAGGAATCTGTCCATCAGAATTTGTGAGATCAGTGTTAGTTCCTACTCTCAAAAAGATAAAGGCAACAATGTGTGAGGACTACAGAACAATAAGTATGATGTCCCATGCAGCTAAAGGGGTTCTCAGGATCATCAACAAAAGAATGGAGAGCGAGGCAAATGATTACTTAGGGGATGATCATTTTGAGTTTAGGAAGGGGAGAGGCACGCGCGATACCATTTCAGTAATGAGATTACTAATCGAGAGAAATATATAATAAAATCAGGACAAACTTGCCTGTTTCGTAGATTTCAGAAAGGCGTTTGATAGCGTGGATTGGAAAATCTAATGACTTTATTGCAGAAATTATGGATCGATTGGAGGTAATGGAGGTTAATACGCAACTTTTACATGTCTCAGACTCCTCAAATGCGAATGGGGAACGGAGATTACCGATGGTCACTGCTAGGAAGAGGTGTGATAGATATGGGATGAGAGTCATGATTAATGGAAAAAGGTTATTCGGTTTTCAAGAATGAGGAATGCTTAGCTTAACATTAAAAAAGGAGGGCAAAATAGAGCAGGTAGAACAGTTCACGTGACTCGGAAGTGATTTGGATCAACATGGTCAAAGTAGTAGGGATGTAAGGGGAAGGATTGCGCTAGGCAAAGAGGCTTTCACATGGATGAGAGAATTGATGACTGGGACGATGAGTAAGGATGTGAGGAAAAGACTCGTCAAAAGTTTTATATGGAGCGTAGTTATGTACGGCGCGGGCACTTAGTCACTGGAGCAGGAGGATAGTTGTAGATTGGAGGCTTTTGAAAATGGGTTTGGAGAATGATGGAGAAGATTAGGTGGACCAAAAGGTGTGATGGGTGAGGAGAGGGGGTTTGTTGAGAGAAATCCTGAGGGAAGAAAAATGGATGAAGGGCGTATTGATCAGCAGTGGAATGTTGAAGAATGTTATATGTTTTTATAACCATATATTAATCTATTTATAAGTGTGTATATATATATATATATATATATATATATATATATATAATGGGCTGACACAATATAACACGAATAGAAAAGAATAGACAAATTTAAAAGAACACTCACACAGTAAATTGTTCGAGCTTTCGGCCCTCTCAGAGGCCTTCTTCAAGAGAGACTCATACTATATACACACATATATATATATATATACATACACACACACATACTCGATTACCAAATTTATATAATATTTGAAAATATATCCTTAACACTCCTCTTCATATAGAAAAATCTATTTTTACAAATGGAAATAAGATTATAAACTAAATTGAGTGGCAAGAAATATCTTATATAAATAAATTATTCATTGAAAATATTTACTCGGATACTATAATGTACGTCATAATTTGTACATCCCTTCTCCTTGTTTATATAAATAACCGAAATTTTTAATTTTTAATCACGGCGTAGGCAAAAAAGCGGAATATGAGTTTCTGCTTTTGTAAAGTAAAATATTGGCCTCGTAATGATGCCTGTTGGCTGCGGTGTTATAAATATTGCAAAAATGAAATAAAACTGTGGGAAAAAGCATTCCACCTCTGTAAAGCATTTCCCTTTTTTAGCCTGTTACTTTCCATTTGATTAACCTATTATGGTAATCCCAAAACTGCTTATTGAGTTTATACTTTCCGATAACTGATGGAATATGGATGCTTCGATGTTTGCGAAACTTTCAATCAAACTCCATCTGGAATCTCAAGCTGTGGATATTATTTTTTCATCTACTTTTTTAATTCAATTATATCAAACGCTTCTTGTGCGATGTTGTGTCCTAGTTTGAAAATATGCCATCTTTAATATTTCTGTTTTCGAAAACCTACCCACCATAAATACCGAACACCTGTACGTGGTTAGCGGGATTCTATACATGGCATTCGACGCATTACCAAGGAAACTGGCCATTCTGACTAGATAAAATATAAATCTTCCATTTTCTAACATTTGTTATAACGTGTGAATACGCTCTATCGTTTTGTTTGGAAAATTTATAGAGTATATTTGATTTCCGATGGTAGGTATTTTTTGGAAAGACATCCTCGATAAGTGTAGCATTAGTCTTTATTTGAATTGAGTAATTATTTGGCTTCTTCGCTTAGATTGGCAAGTTGAGGAGTGTCCTCCGTAGCATTTACTAGGGTAAGCATCTACTGGCTTCTTACGTATCAATACTGCCATCGCTGTGGTAGGAGAACTGCTGAGTGACCACTCACAGGAACGCAGTTTTCGGGTTATTTTCTTATGGACTGGTTGTTGTAGCGGGTGTTCGGTTTTCATTTCACTGCCCCTCATATTAACCATTAAAGTACAACGCGAACGCATTGGTGATGTTTTTGACTCAGTAGCACGTTTGTGTGGGTTTGATTTTATTTAATCAGGCCGACATACTTAAATTTGTTTATGCGATGGTACACGAATGGTGCTTTGAATGGCGCAAGAAAGGCGAAGGTGAGCTGATGTAACTCTGAATGTCATTACCAGCAATTTTATGACGCTTGAGAAGGGTAACCTTCGACCTTCCTTGCCTATCGCCGATGGTATTTATAGTGTCATCGCCGCAGATATCCCGAGCTTAAGTCGACGTTATATTTTTTCAAACGAACAGTTGCACATTCATGCTTCTTGACGCTCTAGTCGATGGCCAACGAAATGCTTCCCTCGATCTTAAATTTGAAAAAAAAGGATACCCCATGTTCAATTTCTTTTCTCATTAGGAGGAGAGGCAACCTCCCCCTGCATCCCCTTCAACAAAACCCTTCGGGTGACCTGCGCGCAAAAACTAGGTGGAGATCTTCTCCTTCCTACCCGGTATGCCACGCCCCTGCCGCCCATTCCCCAAACCTTCCCGCTCCCCCTCTCCCCTCCTTCACTCTTCCTCTCTCTCTCTCTCTCTCTCTCTCTCTCTCTCTCTCTAATTCCCTTCGTTTCGCCGCCTCGACCCACCCTCATGCTCCGTCGCACTCTCTTCCCCCCCCCACTCTCTCTCCCTCCGTGGGAAGGCTGAAAAATAATAAATAAATGAATCAGCGACTTAAGCCGGAATCTGGCGGCTTCCTCGTTCCCCAATCAGACCCGTTATCTCCTTCCTTCATCCTCGTCTCCCTTCCTCCTCCCCTACCCACCCCTCGCCCATTTCCACTCTCCTCCCCATTTCATTCCTTTCGTCTCGCCTCCGTTGCTCCTTTCTCTTATTTCCGCCCTGCTTCTCTCACCCGCCGCCCTAACGATAAAGCTCCCTGCTCTCTAATTTGTTGGCTTTCAAATTAAGGGCTTTGGCCCGTAGGTAGGCATAGTTAAAAACTAGGATTTTTCCCTCCCCCCCGCCCCTCCCCCAACCCAAAACTTGGCTTTCAAGTTCCGTGTATGTACATGCATTTGTTTATAAATGTTTCTCCACGATAATAATCTGCGCATTTCGCAGGGTACGGGACAATTCACCCTGTATGGATAAAAGGCCCATAGGGCATGGCTTTGGGGTGTCTTGATGGGATTTTTAAATTATGAATTGAAACTCTCCATATTAATTTCATCGATTCCGTAAATATTGTATGAGAATTGTGTTTTCAAAGTTGAATATGGATAAGTAGAGATGACAAAACAGAATATTCAAAATGTGCTGCAACATATTTATTATTCTCCTTTAAAATATCAAAGAGAATATAGATTTAATTAAACAGGGGAGTTTTTCATCCAATAAATGATTTGTGTTGTTATATGCATAATTATTTTTGCAAAGTTAATGGTAAATAAAATTACAACTGCCTTTCGAAGAAGAAATCATTTGTATGCGTCATCTGATATGTGATTTGGCATGCAGATCACAGATGTAACATGAAATCATGCGAATGCGCCAGTTCTCAAGCGTGTTTGGTCTGCTGTAATGATTGGATATTAACAGGCTTGTGATTGTTATGTGGAACGGTAGGTGGCTACAGCTGGGTTAACTGTTGAAACGTAATCATCGTTGCCAAAGTAACAGTGTAATTATACATCAGCTGCTCCAAAAGCATCATTTTTCATCAATTTAATAATTACCTACGCGTAAAAGTAGATATATTTTTTTATCCTGTATTTTTCCATCTTAAGCATGAGATAGAAATTTAAGAGTTTGGCTACAAACAAAGCCCTTGCATCATCGAGTAAAAAAGATTTGAAATTAATCTTTTATTGTTAGATAAATTTAAATAATTTTTCGAATTTTAATTCAGAAGTTGAGGAAATAAAACATGCCAATCTGAAAGTGTCAAATATTTATGTAAAATTAGGAATAAACGTTGTTAACGCATGGTTAAAACTGTTTGTATTACATACGGACTGATCTGCAGAATTTGATAGGTTTTCATATGAATTGTAAATTTAATCTTTAGGATAACTTAAAAAATACTTTGGAAATGAGAGAAAAGGCATAATGGTGTATTTTTCCCTATCTTTGAGGGATCACAACTGGTAGATGATGATTCTCGGTAACATGTTAATCGACTCATGCAAAACAACTGTCAGCCGAACTTCTGAGTTTCAAATGAAAATAGGCGGAAAGACAATGATAGTTAATTATTAGTAAATAAAACCTAGGTAAGGGTGTAGCTTTGTATTTATAACGAAAATTGGCACTTTTGGTGATTTAAACAAGTTCTTGTGAAAGGTATCTGAACAGCACCTGCGCTGGAGTTAATTCGCATAATTTATTTTGAAATTCAAATCAACATATGAATAAACCTGTTTTTTGTAAACATTTAAAAATCTATCTTTTATTAAAAGCTTATCGCCTGATATATTCGAGAGTTCAAACAAAAATGAGTTAATTAAAAAATGTATATTTTACCCCTTGGTTTCCTCAAATTTTTAATACCCTCCTCTCCCGTTGCATGAGCTTCTGTTAGCATTGTACTTGCACGTTAATTATAATGTCATTTTTGTTGGTATTTTGTCTCCAATCTCTTTATCACTTTAAAAAACTTTTCCTCATATATCATCAAATTTTCAAATTGCAACTCTGAAAATTGGTTCATTGCTCATTACTTTTTCATTGGGCATGGAGGTGATATTTTTCTCATTAAGTACCAGCCGACGATTAATTTCACATCAATCTCTGTGTTAATATTTTTATGAACGGCAGGACATAAAAGAACGCTCTCTGCATTAAGCACGAACTCACGCTTAGAATAATTTCTTATGGGTATATTTTCTTTTTTTCAATTAGAAAATTTTCTGGAAAATATCTGAAGAGTATAATGAATTCATTTTGGGTCTGGGTAATTTATATTAATGAATAGCACTCTTGGAGGAAATAAACTTGTAGCTCAGCCGCAAGGATAGCCAATTACAACACTTTGGTTCTGTGTTGAGAGCAAATAGTGAATGCGTCACTGGCTGCAATAAATGGCTATATAAAAGTGCGCTCCGCCCAAAAATAAATGCATGGAAGTGTAACTTGGGTATTTCAAGGTAATCATGAAATTCCACTAAATACAATGGATGCGGAATACATGAGTTTTTGTGGAAAAAGTACTAGACGCAGGATGAGTAATGAGTGGATTGTGAGGAAAAGTGAATCGGAATAAGGATGGTATTATAAAACAATGAAGGAAATCAATTGCGCTTAGCTGATTTGCTCCTATTGGGAGAATTTTTGAATCTAATTACCAAATACATGTAGACCTATGCATGTCGGTCGGTCAGATGATCGATTGGACAGACAGACGAGTGTGAATTTGGCTGCACAGACCGTCAAGGCAAGAAATGTTAGGAATCTCGGGAACAGAAGGGCGTTTATGAAACAATGCACGAATGTGAACGGAGCGGAAGACGTCTGCAAGGGAAGAATAACATGTAACACGGAGGAAATTAGCGAAAGGAAGTAAGTTTCCTGCAGCAACTTCATATGAATTTTTTATAGCCTTTACCTACCCCGAAATGAAGCTGAAGGATGCGCAATTGTGCAGTGTTGAAGATATTTTTAAAAGGGAGTTAAGTCCCCTGAAATAACTTAAGATGAGGCTATTTTGACTTGGCCTACCCTGAATGGTAAGGTCACGCGAAGGGTATGTACTTGTGTACGCATGCAATATTATCTGATTATCTTTATGTCCTCTCCGCGGGCATTCTGCCCCCAACCTCCCCGTCCAACTTCCAACACCCTCCCGCCTTTCTCGCCCGCGTCCTTATTCCATTCCACCATCACAGCTACGACCCTCCCGCGTCCCCCCCCCCAACATCTCCCTCGGCCGAGGGCTTAAAAAATTGAACGCAAGGTTCAACGGGCGTCCCGCATCCCTCCTCAAACCCTCCTTCCCCCTCCACATTTCCCCTACCCACCTCGCAGATCTCTCCCGAGGTCTTCTCCCTCCAATTCTTCCCACGGGAGATTGTTTCCCCCTATCCCCCTCTCCTGGACTGCCTCCGCCCTTCACTTTATTCAAGGATAGGGCTGGGGAGTTTCGTGGGAGGGAGTTGAGAGTGGGGGGAGGGCGCTCGGCCGGGAAACGGGCGGGGGTGGTGGTTTGGGGGAGGGTGCGTTGGCCACGCTGTGTTTTGTGTGTGTGTATGTTTGTTTCAGCCCGCGGGGCGAATTGCCGGAGGGGGAGTGATTGAGCGGAAGGGCGGTGGACCCAGGGGGGGGGGTGGTCCCGGGTTGGGGATGGAGGCGAGTGGGGGAGAGGGATAACGCGGCGGGCGTAGATTCGGCGTGGATGGAGGAGGGAGGCTTGGGACCAGCGAGGGAGGGCGGTCCGTCAGGGTATTTGGGAGCGGAAGAGGTCGTGCGAGAGGAATGAAATGGTGAGATGGGTACTTTATTAATGCTCGAAGAGTGTGGGGCCCGATGGGTTTTCGACACTCTCCGCTCCAGGGAGGGACAAATCACACCATTGCTTCATTTTTTTTCGGTACCACAAAATCTCTCTCGTCCCTCATATGTGATTATTTATTATTATACGGTGCGGGTGCATTTTCCGGGGTTCGATATCGGCGTCACGATTTTTGTCTCTTGGATTTTTCGACGCCCCAATGCGAACGGCTCCGGCAGCTTTCCTGTAGCTGCGGTGGCAGGCAGTGTATTACAACCATGTGGAATGTCAACGGCGTGAAGCTGAGAGGAATTTGCGTCACAAAATTCACATATTCCGTGAAATGATGAAACAATTCAGATGTTTCCGCATTGTAGGTACCGAGTCAAATGTGGAAAATGCGTAGCATAGCTATGATTTGGGATAGCGTCCAGCTAAAATTCCATGATGTGCATATTTTCAACTTGAGTGACAGAGTGGGAAAGATATTTCGATTTTGAGATGAAACTTGATTGGAAATGATATCCTAAGCTGTTCAATGGCTGGCATCTCTCTCCCTCCCTGTAGCATTCGGAAAATTTTGAAATTCATTAGCTGTAAAACCGCCCGAGAGTTACGGTTATTTATTCAAAAAGATGTCAGTATAAATACGCTTATGTGATATGAATTTCAGTGCGATTAAAAATATTCCGTCAATTACATTAATTCCGCGTTTTAAACATCAGATGAATCGCTGGAGTAATGCCTGCCTCTTTGAAGGAGCAAATAAAATGTTCCATTGTGTTAGTACTTCTGTAATAAAATATACGTGTCTTGTGTCATCAATGTGATGGCATCGCAAATATTTATTTTATGACGTTCGAACCTACACTATTCTTGAATTTGCCTCGGGTGTGTTATTGTCATCCTAAAATTAATATGACTCCAATTAAAATGGAACAAAGGATAGACACTCGATTAAATGATAGTTGGTTTATGTAAACAAAATGAAGAAGTGGCAAGATTACTGGGATTGTCGCCCGTTTTGAATTCACATGTTAACGCAAGTGAAAAATGCAAATATATGCTATATGATCTTATAACCGACAGAATAATTGAAACTCCGGATCACATTGGTAGAAGAGTCTATGAATTGGTGAGAAATGACGAAAACTGGGCAGGGAAAACAATCTAACTAGGGATTTGCCTTTCCCACATTCGCGATCTCAAGAGTGAATAACATACGATACCTTGCATGGTCAAGCCACCAGGTCTCCTAAATCTATGGTGTACTTGAATCACATGCTAAGCAGCCTTCCCCTGACAGCGTACCGTGGGATGTGTTAAATAAGGTTAATCTCTGGTGAGAGACAGGTATGACATGACCCGCGATTCTGCCAAGGGCGATCTCTATAAAAGAAAAATTATGGTAAAGTACGAGTATTATGTATGTGTTAGTAATTTCCTTTTTCTAATAGTTTTCCTTCGTAGGTTATGCTCATCCCACCTTAATAGTTTTAATTCAACGATTTAATTTACTTAACAACTAAATTAGCTTGTCAATGCAGTAAACATATCAAAAGTTCTTTAAAAATCTCTGCATGGATAGAACCCGCGACCGTGACATTAACCGCCCAGCGAGCTGTCAGCAGACTAATAGAATCGACCGACGAAAATTATTTTTGACAAAGTTCTGTGAAACCTACGAATAAATATTAAATTATTCTCAATTCATAAAAGCAAGAGTCGAGCTAATCTCAATTCGTGAAACTTAGAATTCTTTTTTTCGGTTGGTCACGAAAGTTATAGATTGGAAAGCATTAAACCTATGCCTTATCTTCTTTTTAAATATTTGTCGTGAGAGTAGATTGCTCATAGGTAAGAGGTTTCAATTCTAATTCAATAGCCTTCGTAAAAGCTTCAATTTTCTTTATTAAGATGTTTAAATTATACTAATATTTCTTGAAACGGCAAGCCAGTATCATTCTTTTGTGGAACAACGCGTCAATTCTCAATAACTTTCGAAATTCGAGAAGAAGGGAAATATTCTAAAAAGATAACAGCCCTAGCAATTTTGTAAAAAAGGACAAAAGTTTGATGACGGAAATGGAAAATATTACGATAATAGCAGTCAAAATATAGTTATCGTCCAAAAAATAATAATATGCGAAAGAATTAGCCTGACACGAAAGCCAATTTCGGGCCACCAAGCATACTATATTTCAAATGGAAAAGTTGAGAATCAGAGGACGTGCTCGCACTTAGTATCTGGGCCATTCTTTCATAGGAAGAGAGTATGAGATGAAATTGACCCTAATTTTTATTAAAGAAGGTGATTTTCACCTTGTAGTTGTGTTTCCTACTTTATAAATCTACATTTTGAGTAAACGTAAAATCTTAAGTAAATGAAAAAAATGCTTAAGTGGCAAGGTTATCTTTCGACAAAATGATTCCACTTTACATGTGTCTTTGGTAGTCTCATCTACTGATGTACGTTTGTACTATCGTGTTATAACAACTCTCCAAAGTTAAATTTATTTGCAGTATGTGAAATAAATTTCAATGTTGTCCTAAGTGTGATAACAGATCAATAATACTTTATCCACGGATTGCCGCAAATTCCTTATCCGACGCTGGATAGAAAATTTTTCATAGCACGAAGTCTGGCCTTAATAATTTCCTGAATCGCATTATCCGACCATTTCAAACACAATGCTGGAAAGCCGTTCGTAAAGAAAGCGATATTAGAAGTGAGCGGACGTCACTACTTTGATTGTGTGGGTGTCAGTGGCTTGCTCAAGCAAGGTTCTAGGTTAAGAAAACTATCTTCCGAAAGTTAGAATTTCGGATATAGTTGGTGGGTGATAGGAGATGTTCTTGACATTTGTCGCATTTAAATTTCAAAGGCAACACGAGCCAAAATTAATTCCACAACTGATGAATCCCGTTATTTGACTGCTGGGACATGAAAACGTTTAATCTCATTAGATTCCAATTGAAAATTTCAAATCGCCGTCCCTCATTGTTCAAATATGGACAAAGCTTCCCAATTAGCATATCGCTTGATTAATAAAATCTTCTCTCAATTCATTATTCGACTTCAAATAATGGGAGTAGGTAGATCAAGGTGGGGTAAATAGTTTTTTTATGCATTGAAGATTATTGGCGAGAGTTTTCATGACAATCGGAATTATGCGTTAAAGTGTTAAGTTCTTTAAATAATTAGTCGGATTACAATGATATATTTCTAGTGAAAGTATTTTTGAGTTTTATAGACAGATTACACCCGAAAATATAATTCTGGGGGCTATATTATTGTCGCGTTATCAAAATATCGCCACGCAGTTTTCGAAATATTATTTAGCATAATTTATCTCTAATTATTTGCCAACTCGGTGTGTAAGAAATTACCACAATATGTTACAAATAATCAAATGCCACTGATATTTTATATTGATTGCGATGAAGCAGAATTATTTGGCAAGAATTATACTACCTTGATCAAAAAGTTCCCGGAATAACCACCGTGTGGCGCTCCCATCGTTCCGATTTGAGTTCTGTTTTTTTTGTTAAATTGATACATCTGTTGTTGATATTCCCTTTAAATCTTAGTGTCATAACTTGACATTTGCAAAAGTTACGTAGCCAAGAGTACATCTATCTCTGTGTGTGTTGGCGATTTTTTACAATTGCAGAAATGGATTTAAATTTGCAACAACGAACTTGTATTAAATTTTGCGTAAAAAACGGATTTAGTGGCGCACGGACGTTGGAAATGTTGGAAAAGTGTTTCGGCAACGATTCTCTAAAAAAAACGGTCGTTTACCAGTGGCACGAGCGGTTCAGAAGTGGTCGTGAGTCAATCGAAGATGATGAACGCAGTGGCAGACCATCGACATCGAAAGTCGGTGAAAAAATTGATAAAGTAAAAGAAATGTTGGTCAATAACCGCAAATTAACCATCAGAGAAATAGCGGAGGACTTGAACATTGCCTATGGATCCGCCCAAGACATTGTGGTTAATGATTTGGGTTTCCGTCGTGTAGCAGCAAAGTTGGTGCGTGCCAAAAGACCTCAATTTCATGCAAAAAAGAGACCGTGTTGACGTCGCAAAAGACATGATTTGCGAGGCTGAATCCGATCCCACATTCATCAAAAGGATCATTACCGGAGACGAGACGTGGGTTTATGAGTACGACACGCAATCCAGACATCAGGCAAGTGAATGGCGTTCACCAAATGAGCCGAGACCAAAAAAACCACGTCGTTTTCAGTCAAAAAAGAAGGCAATGCTGACGGTTTTCATGGATTACATCGGTGTAGTGCATCATGAATTTTTGCCAGAAGGCCAGACAGTAAACAAAGAGTATTATTTGGGCGTTATGAGACGTTTGCGTGAAGCAATTCGCCGAAAGAGACCAGAAATGTGGGCAGAAAACTCGTGGATTTTGCACCATGATAACGCACCGTCGCACAGTGCTATCATTATTCGTAATTTTTTTACGAAAAATGCAACAAATACCATCCAACAGCCACCGAATTCACCTGATTTGGCTCCCTGTGACTTCTTTCTGTTCAATCGAGTTAAAAAACCATTACGGGGAACGCGTTTTAGCAGCCGAGAGGAAGTAATGGAAAAATCGCAGGAAGCACTGATGGACATACCGAAAACCGAATATAAAAAATGTTTCGAGGATTGGATCAAGCGCTGGCATAAGTGTGTTGCAGTCGATGGGGATTACTTTGAAGGGGACAATATAGATTTAGATGAATAAACTTGTATTTTTAATTTTCTGAATAAATTCCGGGAACTATTTGATCAAGGTAGTATTTCATTCCACGAAAAAAATGCACAGGACAGGCGATGCTTTATTGCAAGGGATATCCCTATGTACCTAAGCCAGGGAAATCTCTTGATGCTATGCAGTCATGAGCCAATTAATTTTGTACTTGCAATGACTATCCTATCACACAGTGACAGCCATCGAGAGATTTGGGTTGGTAGCGTATCGATGCAGGAGGCCACACTTTAAATCAATGGCCACCATTTAAGTGTCACATATATTTTTCTGTGTTTTTTTCGATTCTCGGTTGAGTGCAATACTCGATCTTCAATGAGAGTCAATTGCCACAGACCACACCTCATCATCGCCATAATTCGTGGAAAAATACCTAAATTTGAAAAGAAATCAACTTCAAATTTAGTTAACAATTATCACGTCCTTAAGTATAACAGCTATATAGAGTTATAAGATCGAGACCAATGTGAAGAAGCCGTCAGTATCAAATAGTCATTATTTGATCCTAATAAATGAAGCCACATTCGTACCTATTTGTCGACGGTAGTGAGAAAAGAATCATATAATTATTATTACTTTTCAGATCGGATTTTTTTGTATGATCGATGCTAGCAGGGCAGGCGGCTAGAGTATATCGGTCAAGTAGATTCGAATCTCGGCCATTTCATGGATGTCGGTTTGCCTTAAAAATAGGCACTAAAATTTGATGGCCCGTCATAACATAATAACATATAACATAACATAACATAACATCTGACCTGAAACCACCACGTCGCCCCACGTAAAATAGAAACCTTGAGCTGTACTGTGATCTACGCATAATCAGAGACTGGCTTCCTTTCACGAGCTATTTTATTTACAATGGTGTTCAAGATACTGATGAGATTTCTTATTGCTGGTCAACGAATTTTAGTGCCCGGATTTTTTGCTTGCATTTATGGAAGTTTTATTCATGTCTGCTCAAAGATAACGGATATGAATAAATGAATTCCTGAGTCAATCATCATCGATAACACTTTCAAATATGCAAACCAGGGACGGGGACGGGAGCGCAATGCCATCGCCGTTCGCACGGACAATCATTCCTCGGGCCAAACGAGCGAATGAGAAGAGGGGAGCGGGGGGATTGATTGAAGAGCTAAGGCGAGACGAAAGTGTCCGGTCGAATTTTAAGCATGCACCACCACCACCTATACCCGTGGAGCGAGGGACGGGCGAATGCGGGAAGGGAAGTGGAGGGAGGTGAGGGAGGAAGACGGATCTGGATATAGAGGGATGGCGAGGGAGAAAGATGGATTGGGGGAAGGAGACGGACAGCGAGCGAGAGGGACTGGGAGTAGGCGGAGAGGAGGATTGAGGATGGAATTAATCGAAAACTGCCTGACTTGGACGGCTCAATCTAAGAGGTACGACCAGTTTGGGAGGACTTGTGCGAGCGATCCGGCGTGGGAGTTCGCATATGAGCGTATTCCTGCGGGGTTTGTGGAATGGCAGGATGAGAGGAATACAGGGGAGGAGAGAGGGTGTATGTTTACATACGCGTATCATACATACACAGACATGGAGATGCTAGTCGGAAATGAATAAAGGACCAGCGAGTCTACAGTTAGCGAAGGGTGTGATCAGAGTGATAGATTCGCGATAGGAGAGAATGGACGACTCTCCCTCCCATCAGGAGGGAGGCGTTAACCACTGTTAGTGGTGCCAATCTAAGCATTTGGGAACGACCTCCCCAAATCAGATTTGGTGGTGGCATGATATATATCTTTGAAATGGATTGGAAATGGTCTAAACTATTGGTAAATAGAGTAGGCACGCTATTAATGAATGAGAACCCAATTTTTAATCCGTTCCACCCTTCGCGCATATCTCCAGCCTCTTCATAGTTCCTTTTATTGGCATTTGCGCCTTTTATTTGCCAATAGTTGTTTGTCTTTGATTATTATGTTCCATTACGCTCTTCGCAAGATGCTGCGGTCTTTCAAGAGTTAAATATGGACATTTTCCCTTCCTTCGGTGGGCACTTCATCGAATCTTTTTTACTGATATATATTCTCTTACACTCTAAAAATAACTCTTTGATCTATGAATTTTTATTTATATGGTAAAATCTGACATTGGTAGAAATTAAACTCATTCACAAAAATGACTTACCTACAAATTGAAGAAAAAACTTAGATATTAAGTCAATGATATACTATCGGACATTAAACGTTGACCTTCAATTTGTAAATGTTTATAAAACAAATTGATTGTTTTCCAATTCCCTCCTGAAAGTATTACTGCTTCTTTTAAAATAATATCCCACCCCTTTGGAAATGCCATCATAATATCTTCAATTACATTTTTTATTTTGATAATAATGCCCATAAAACCAATGAATATCCAATCTTGAATCTCTTTCAAAATCACTAATGCTTATATGCCTGGACGATTTACTGCCACACGATAAATTCAGCTACGTGAGAAACATTTTAGGGATGGTAAAAATATATTCAATCTCAGCGTTTGATAATTTCATAATTTTCTGCTTCTAAAGTCACATATTAAATGGTATATTTTTAAAATATATGGTATTATGTTCGTCATAATGGCCTTAAAAGCGAAAAATTTCAGCGGAACGTTGAACTTGTAAAAAGTTAACCCGCGTTTTGGAACATTGCTATCATATTGTTATCCATTAACTTTTAAGGATAGTTAATATTTAAGGACGTAAAGCTACATTCAAGAGCATACGATAGCTACACAAACGGATACATTTAGTTATAATTACCAAACAGCATTTTCAAGAATATGTCCTTTGTAATAATAGATTAGTGTTTTTAAGAACATTTTTGCGGGTTAGCTTCGAGAAACCTAAATATTTTCCGATGAAACAAGAGTACCGAAAGCGCCAATTGACAACACCGGTTAGGAAAGTTTTGCGAGGAAGCCAATGGCCCTGGGGTTCGTGGGTCGCTGCGGTTGCCAAAGCTCCTCTTTCTGTTCTTCCCCTCCTTTCGCCCTAACCTGGTTATAACTCCCAAAGCAACGCTCTTCCCTCTCATTCCATTTTATCCCTCAATCCCCACTCACTGCCGATGCGTTCAGCCGTCGAACGAAATCCTCCGGCTCCACTTCCCAGTGGATACACATTCGCTACCCCATCCTCCACCACTAACCTTACCTTATTTTTCCTCTCGAGTCCTTTCGATGCATTATCCAAGCCCGCCTCCGTTCATCCCTTTAAACTGGATCCTGTGAATGCAAAATTCGAGTGGTCATAAGTGATTCGAATTCTTGCTGCGATTTATTTCGCTCCTCAGACGTCGTCGCTTCAGTCATCTGGGTCGGGTTGCAATATATATTAAAATCTTTGACTGCACGCTCTGAGCATGCGCCTTGGATGCACTGCAGGGTGATGATCCGGCTCGCTCGAGGATACTTGTCATTGAATAATAATAGTTGTGAGGGCAGAAGAGTTGCTTTTGATCATCTGATCCTCCAGGGCAGAGTACTCCGCATTACAAAATCTGTCGATATATCGAGCGACTGGCATGCATGTGTGTCAATTGGCAATTTGCGTCTAAAAATACTTTATGTAAATGGAAGAATTGGGTTGTGATAATAATAAAAGGCCTCGTTACTTAATGGATTTCATTAACCCCATTCCAAGTGGTGGTATGAAGCCATAGAATGAAGAACTATTTGCTAGATTTATACATTTTTATGTTACTATTAGGTTTGTGCTATCTTCAATGTTAATACGAGAATCGTATGTGTAGGATGTTTTTTTTAATGAACTCTTACCATGGGTTTTTTCAGGAATATTTTGTATTATTTTATGCGATTACATTTAAGCATTGATAAGTGTCTTTAAATCAAATTTGGTTTTGTTTAAATGTTATAATTTTATTTTTCCGAAATTGATTCGATATCATTTTTTACAAAGCCAACCAAATATTTGCCAAGATATATTAGATCATCCAAAATATATCTTACCTGGTTTTACAACGACAACTTTACCTTGACTCCAATATTAAAACCCACAACTGATATATCGTACTGTATTCCGCACTTGTGATTGAATCAACCCTTCAGGTAGCACTAATGACGCTTTTGCCAATTCCCGTGAAACCCATCATTTTTTGTAATTGCCGCAACATATTATAGCTTGCTCATCTTTCAAATTCTTCTTTTAAATTTTCCTACGGTGTTCGTAGAATCTTCGAGGAAAAATTAAAATTGAGAAAAACCTTTTATATTCCTTTTACTAATTAAGAAGTGTATTCTAAATTTTTCTATATTTGGCCGGAGCAGAGATGGCTCAATTCTTGATACTATCATAGTACTATCATACTTCTAGCTTCAGTTATCAATTACAAAATATCGCTCAGGATAGATATAAGGAATTAATTGGCTCTAGAATGATACGCCAAACGAAATAATTATTGCACTTGGCATGCGATCCCAATTTTTAGTACTGCGGCTAACTTTAGAATTTTAATTAATATTTCTAATTCATTAGAAACTGCTTGGTATAAAATATTAATGGCAAAGTTACCCGTCATAGATCCAAAGTAAATAGTAATCAAGCTGAGGTAGCCTATAATGAAACATGTTAAGTGGTAAAGCAAATAATTGGATGCGGAAAGATAAAAATCAGAATTACTCCCTGAGCTGGTTATTACGCCAAGTAGCCAATTAGCTCTTGCATTAGCTATAGTTTGCAATTTAATAACCATAATGGGGGTAGAGCCTTGGTTAGTAGTCCGGGGGGCCTGGTTCAATTCCCGGGGACCCCTTTGGGCACTCTCAGCTCCACCCAATCTTTGTGATTTTTCGGATACCAGATCTCATTGGGAAACCACGGTTGGTACAGGGAAAGGAACCTTTATATTGTGGTGAGGGCTCTGTTCTCGCCGTTGTAAGCTTTTGGGGCATGACCAGACAATGCCTGTGATAGGCGACGGACTCTTTGACGTCACGGGAAAGGCCCGGAAGACCTAAAGCGGGAAAGCCTCGGCGAGGTCGTAGGAAGGGTTTCTATAACCCTAGCGGTTTCTTGGGCACCGCCAAAGGGCCTCGGGGGCAATGATCCTTCCTACGCCTCCAGGGAGGGAATCCCAGGTGGGAGGAGGGGCTACCGGGCCAGTGACCAACGTCACGGGGAAGGCCCTAGGGAGGGGTGCCGCCGCGCGCGGACCAGCTTGGGTCGGCAGTGTGGTGCGGGGGCGGAGAAAGAGAGGACCAGGGAGGCGATCCGGACCGACGCGATAGAGGGGCAGTCTACTGATATAACCTGCTGCCGAGACCCTGTGTTCGCCCGTTGGTCGCCGCCGCATCGGAGTTTCGTATCTTGCTATGTGAACTACCTGCCTTGAATTCACCAAGTGTACTTATTTATTTGTTTGTAAGTTGTATTGTATTGTAACCTTTGGAAATGTTGACTCGATCAAGCACCGGAACGGGTAAGGCAGGGAACTTACAGGGGAAAGGAAGTATTCGGGCGGGAATCATCCGCAGACGTGCTGGCAGCCGACTGATGAACGCGGGGCTTCGTCGATGGCGGTGGCCTAGCGGGGAGTCCGATGTCGGTGGTCTAGCGGGGAGTCCCTCGGATACTCCGATGCGGCGGCGACCAACGGGCGAACACAGGGTCTCGGCAGCAGGTTATATCAGCAGACTGCCCCTCTATCGCGTCGGTCCGGATCGCCTCCCTGGTCCTCTCTTTCTCCGCCCCCGCACCACACTGCCGACCCAAGCTGGTCCGCGCGCGGCGGCACCCCTCCCTAGGGCCTTCCCCGTGACGTTGGTCACTGGCCCGGTAGCCCCTCCTCCCACCTGGGATTCCCTCCCTGGAGGCGTAGGAAGGATCATTGCCCCCGAGGCCCTTTGGCGGTGCCCAAGAAACCGCTAGGGTTATAGAAACCCTTCCTACGACCTCGCCGAGGCTTTCCCGCTTTAGGTCTTCCGGGCCTTTCCCGTGACGTCAAAGAGTCCGTCGCCTATCACAGGCATTGTCTGGTCATGCCCCAAAAGCTTACAACGGCGAGAACAGAGCCCTCACCACATCACCCTCGCGGAAAAATAAACCCCCAGGTATTAGGGGTTGGCGCCAGCCCCTCTCTTTGCGGTCTGGGCACGACCCTGCTGTTTATAGGTGTCCAGGTCCCCGAAACCACACAACACGTGGCGGAGTAATAGGGAAGGGGGAAGGGAATATAGAGGTTATCTTTAAAACCTGGCACACGTTTTTCATTAAATTGGATGTGAAATTCGCCCCTCTGTCCGTGAGAAGATACTGAGGAACGCCATGGCGACAAATGATATTTTCCGCCGGACCGACGCGATAGAGGGGCAGTCTACTGATATAACCTGCTGCCGAGACCCTGTGTTCGCCCGTTGGTCGCCGCCGCATCGGAGTATCCGAGGGACTCCCCGCTAGACCACCGTCATCGGACTCCCCGCTAGGCCACCGCCATCGACGAAGCCCCGCGTTCATCAGTCGGCTGCCAGCACGTCTGCGGATGATTCCCGCCCGAATACTTCCTTTCCCCTGTAAGTTCCCTGCCTTACCCGTTCCGGTGCTTGATCGAGTCAACATTACCAATCTGACCCCTCTAATAAACGGCTGAGGATCGCAGTGTGTCTTGCTGGCTTCACTCTTACCCAAAGTCGTCCTTCCCATGTCTTTACGACAATATGCGAGTTGCACTCGCCGTTGGGCTTAGTGCTAGGTGAGCACCAAACCAATCTCATCAGTCAAAACTAACCTTCGGCTGGATAAGTGTGGTTTGGTTTTAATGTGATTAATTTAAATGGTAAATTGAGCCGGAATAATGATTTTGATGAATTGAAAAAATATAAAATTATATAATAGCCGGGAAACGGCATACGCCGCTAAAACATGTCATTATCCTTTAAATCCGTGTTGGTCAACAACTTAATTTAGTTATGAAATGAAATCATATTCGAATATTATAATAATGGAAACAGCTACGTTTTCCGTCAACACATATTCATTTATTGCTTATCAGACGATATCCTCTGGGAGTATGAAATCTATATTATAACTTCAACACTTATGCTATGTCACCGGAGGCTAAAATTATAACTACATGAACTTGTATAATGATATTTGGGGCAGAAATTTGTATTGAAGGCGAGTGGCTAATGAATTTTACGTTTAGTTCTCAAACTAAAGGCAAATAAATTGTCTCATCTGCCTTTTATACTAGCAGTAAGAACGATAAGTAATTGTGTCAATTCGGATTCAAGATTCTGACTTTTCCGCGCCGTAGAATTTTATCTTACTCAGATAAAATATTTCACCCCCGCTATTTTAAGAAAATTAGCCGAAAGTGAAATTTCTCAGTCATCATTCAGTTTTCTGTAACCCCCCTCTCCCTCCCGTCTTTCCTTTCTCAAGGTAAAGGCGCCCTAAAAACCTCACTAAGCCCTCTCCCCAAATAGTGCCTGTTCTCACTCCTTCCTCTCCCCGTTTCCTCGTTTCCCCATCACTCCCCAGCCACCCTCCTCCTAACCCCTCCCCCACCCCCACCATCTCCCTCCACCACGTCAGCCGCACGGACTCTCATACCAGATAGCTCGAAGGGTTTGATCAGGTGGATAGGAGTTGGGGAACCACATAAATCCCATAGGTCATTTATGCATTGCCCCCGTAACCAGCGAGAGGGAGAGGGTATAGTGCTCCGAGGGAAAGTTTCGCAGCTGTGTTGAGGTCTCAATAATTCGGCGGGATTTTGATGCTATGGAGGTCGAACGGATCTCATATACTGCTCTCGCAGTCCTTGGGGGGGGGGGCAGGGATTGGAGGAAGGGGTGGGTGGGAGGAGAGCTGTGGGTGGTGAGGGCCCGTGAAGCGTGTATGTATATATGTAGGAGGGAGGGGGTGGCGGAACGGTTTGAACGGAAATAAGGGATTGGTGGAAGGAGAGCGATGGCGGGGTAGAGGGAAAGGATGACTTTTTTCTGGAGAGGAAGGCGATGGGTGGGTGGTCGTGCGCCCTTGCGTGTGTGTGTATTCACGAGCATGAGCGCGAACTGAGGCTCCCGATGAGGTTTTACCCACACCAACCTTCCTCAATTCTCTCTCTCTCTCTATTTTTTCCCCTAGCGGAATAAAATCTTTCTTCACATCATCCCGCTGAGGAAGTAATTGCACTTTCCGCTTCGTGTTATTTTACAGTCGTTTTCCTTCTTCTTCTGAGCGTGGAATGGACCAGTGGGACGCTTTTAACTTGCAAAATATTTGCGATAGGTGCCTTTAGTTTGCTTATAATCAATAACATTGCTGTTTAGATGGTGAACAAATTTATCAGTTTTTTCCTCAGACTATTGATATATTTTTGACGAGTTCATACGTCAAGATATAGTCCGTAATTTTTAAAAATCGGTTCAGTGGTTCCCTTCCTCTGTCAATCGGGAGATAGTAACAATTTTGGCGCAGCATTTGTTCATTAAGTAAGTACAATTAATTCATAAACCTCAGACGATTCTGAGAGGAAAATCAGTTCAAATTTTCAGAGGAAGGGAATTCACATAATTGCACGCTAATGGCTACTGATAAGGCATTAAAATATAATCAAATTTCCAATGGAAGGGAATTCACATAATTGCAAGCTAATGGCTACTGATAAGGCATTAAAATATAATATCTATTGCACACTTTTTTATCTTTAAGCCAGTTTACCCTAAATCTGCGTTCATCCTAGAGTGATTTCATTAGAAATTGCTAATTATTTGGTTTCACAAGAGTTCAAACAATGTGCTCGGTATGATCAATCAGTATATTTGGCATTTATGATGGCAGCATATCTGCTAGACAAAGTTAAGATAGTAGGTACCCCTAAATATGGGCAATGAAAGCACTCGGTTCAAAAGAAACCATTTTAGTGAATAATATTTTCCAAAAAAATCATAATTTTTCTATTATTCTTCAATTCCTTTAAATTATGAATAAAAATAAAAAAAGATAAGACGTTTACTAGATAAATGTCAATTAGGAAACATCAACATAATTCATAAAAAATTCATTTTCACAATTTGATGGATGGTGGTAGAGTTTATACTAAGCCCTGCTAAAATTTTCGTAAGTACCTAGGGCTTGTCAAATGTACACATACTGGGTATAGAGAGCCAGTTCTTCTTTCTGTGCAACCTGTGATTTCCAAGCGAGCTCTGTTGCCCAGAAAATAACGTAGCTTGGATGAAGTCCTGGCTGTTCAAAGACATCAATATTATTTGAACCCACGAGTGTTCATATTCCAAGTCGTATTTGCGCCCACGCCTTCGTTTACATCTACACAATACCCCTTAAACCGGTGAAAGGGGGCGTAGGCGGGTGGGGATTGGTTAGGACGCTAGCCCTTAATGTACAAATATTCATTTATCTATGAATATAATTGATATGTGCACGTAATTAAACGCATGTACTCACACATAATACAGAATTATATATGGCCATCTACTTAATGCATTTATGGATGTGCTCGAGTAAAGTATAAAATGTTTCTTTTTGAATTAAGAATCTAGGTGTAATAGCAACGGATTTTTGAAGAATATGTATTTTGCGAGGGTAGAGCGAGTATTTGATTCTGTTAGTAGTGCTATCTGTTTCTATTACTTTTTCATAGTGGTTCGTTCTGCCAAAGAAATTATCGCTCACATGCCTACCATTTAGTCATAGTCTAGCCTGTTCCCTTCGTTTCCTCGCATACGAATATCTCCAGGACTTTGTCACGTTTGCTGTTACAAAATTTGTAACAAACCAAACGTATTTTTCAAGGACTTTTCATTTGTCTTTACTCAAAGTTTTCTTCCGTAGATGGGAAACAGGGGCCCCGAGTTCCAAATTTGGTCTCACTAAAACGAAGTAACACCTCTCTTCTACGTCTTTATTAAATATTCCACCAACACATTGATTGAAACCTAGTTACTTTCTTTCTCTTTGATCGTATATAAATTATAAATAAAATTTTGTTTGGTTTTTGCAATTGACAAGATATAATTGATGCGTATACTTGGTGGTGTTTGGCAATTCTTTCATGATTACGGAAAATTCATTGCAGCACACGATTGAGAAGGAAATAAGGGATCAGTGGTAGAAAGGAAGATGTGCTCTACGCTTTTAGAATGGAATGTCAGCCTAGCATTGTATTTCTTCCCTTCCCTCCCCGAGGACATTTGGGGAATTATAGCATATCATTCTTGTAGGCAAGTCACTGGGCACTCAAACCGGGAAATGAGGTGGGAAGGAGCGGGAACATATGTTCGGCTTGAGAATTCACAAAAAAGTCAAGGAAGCGGAAGGTAGTTTCGTATCATGTAGATATATATTATTTTTTCGGGGGTAAAAGTCATTTTTTTGTCAACTGCGGCATATTTTTTATTTCGGATCAATAGCACGCTATATATATGCAATCTCTTTTCGCCTATTTGGTTGCCCTCCTCATTGAAATGGAAGGCCCTGGGAAAAAAATTCAGGGGTCCTCGGAAAACAAGGACGAGAAAGAGCCCTTTCAGCAGCATCCTTCCCATTCCAGCAGCCCCCGGCGCCACTCTTTTTTTTTGGGTGTTCCATGCATTAATCAATCCAGTGTATCTTCCTTTTTTTTCCTCCGGACGCGTTTAAAATTCCTTTAGGGGGCGTGTAAGAGGGTCGGTGTAATCCTCTAGATATACGACCGCAAATATATATCCCTCTCTTACCAGATTACATATACGGACAAAACGGACGGATCCACGGCAAGCATCAATCCAGTGGTCGTCCCAGCCGCAATTTGATATTGTTAAGGACTTGGATTTCGTTAACTTTAATGCCTTTCGCTTCTCGCGGGCTTAGTTTTTTTTATGCCACCTCATTCGTTATTAAAATTTCCAAAAAAAAAATCAGGGACAGCATAAAAATGAAATGCTACGGATATGAATACACAATATTATCTCTTTGAGCAGAAAGTGACTTACACAACCGCAGGACCCTTGTGAACGGATATACATTTTATTTTTGTTACGCATGAAACCTTTGTTCAGTAGATTTAAATATGATGCGTATATCATGACATCTGAGCCCATAGTTCATATAATGTCATTGTTTTCTTGTTTTCGAAGTCTAGGTGTCAACGAGAATATTTTAAAATTAGGTAAATGAAAATTCTCTCGATATAAATGTCTGACTATACATGTAAAAATATTTTTTAACATGATTTTTCTGCACTTTGACACTTTATTCTTCGAAAAGTTAATATTTCAAGAATGTCCATTGAAATGGCTTGTTTCAACAACTTCCTCACTTGCCTATAGTGCACCCCTCTATCACGGTCTTCAATTTCGCATCGCCAATCACAACTATCTGCGTCCATCTTTTTTGCCCCGTTCGTAATTCTTCCAACAGTCCCGTCTCCTCCTCTAGACGTGATTTGCACTTCTGCTTTTGTTTTTCATTCCGCCCGTTTTATATTTTCTATCCTTCTGCTCACCGACATTCCAAATCCTGAAATGAACGCCCATTGCCTCCTTCTATTGGCTTCAAAGAACATATTTCCGCCCCGCAAAAAAACCAGCTACAAATCAACGCTTTAGCGAGCCTTATCTCATCATCCTTACTCAATGTCCCTGTCATCACTTCACTCTCCCTGATGAAAACTTCTTTTACCAATGCAATTCATCTTCTGCTGGAACATTTTGGTCCAAAACATCTCGTACTTCCGAGATAGTTAGGACTATCTACCTGCTCTAGTTTATGAGCCCTTTTTAAATTTTTAACTTGGTTTCCTCTTTCCCGACAGCTCTATAACATTTGTTTTGTTTATATTTGTTATCATCCCATACTTTTACTTTGGATTTCCAATAATATGTTACTACAGTTATATTAAGCGGTAATAGATTGAACTACCTATTTTTTGCTCTAAGTACAAGGCATTTACTCAAGTACCTTGAATTTTATTTGTTGTCCTTTTTACTGGATTGTACACCTTCCATTGGAATGCGTTGAGTTGTAGTTGATAAGATTTATCGTATTAAATTTGATCTTGGATATTATATTGACGATACCATCAAATGTGTTGTATGTAATCAGACCAATCATCGTTTCACTTCCCAGCACTCTCTAGAAGGACAATATGACTGTCCTTCACTTCTAAATACTTTCTATCTTTCTTCTTCTTTTGAGGGCAACATAATCTCTTTTGTTTACGTTGATCCTCATTGCATTCCTGTCGCTTCGGTTATCCAAGACACTCCAAAATTATTGCAACCTCTTGGCTGACTGGCTTATTAAATCTTGATCATTCACAAACCGAACTGATTTATTGCATTACCGACCGAGTTTCCTTCCTGTCCCAAGTTCTCCCCCCGCCTCTTCAGCCATTTCCTCCACACAAACATTGAAAAGCATGGGTAATGATGAACATCCCTGTCTTACTCCTTTTTCTAGCACTGCTTGTCCTGACTCATCATCCACCACTCGAACCTGAGGGGTCTGAGACAAATACTACGGACTAAATACACGTGTAGTTTGCCGATCAGCCTCCCATGCCTCCAATCGTCTCCTATTTTCCGAAATTCGTTAATCGTACCCTATTCACTCTATCAACCTCTACGAAACATAGAAATACCAGCAAAAACTCATGTAGAATAAACAGTAATAGTTCTTGTTCTCTCGTCCATGTCATTACAAAGAAAGCATTCAAGCGTAATGGAACACCGGTCAATTTCGTGACAGAACGCTGGTAGTGAAGGAGGGAAACGAATTTTGGGAACTACTATTCCTACGGCTGGATACCCAATGGGAATGCGGTGTCTGAAAGGAGCATCCAAAAACCTTTTATGGAGGGAACACAACTGATAACGCAATTTCCCCCAGGGGTCGAAATAGAATGAGGATGAGGATTATAGCATGGATCCGTCATCCAACGGGCCGAATTCGTAAAAAATGGCTTAGTGTAATTCTTATACGCTCGAGGTAGTACGTATGCAAGCATGTTTGCCGGATTCGAGTGGATATGACAGGTTTTTGAGAAATGTGACAAGGGGATGAATGGGAAAATAGTGGATTTGAAGTAACAGCATCTGAAGCTGACAAGATGTCAATGGAACTAGAAAATGATTTCTCAGTAATTAAAAAAATGAGTGTTTTAGAGCGATCACGTAGCAAATAAAAACAGTATGAATGCGTCTGTACGTCATTAGAAAAATTAGCAGATACTCATTGATTACTTGAAGCCTGTGAAAATGAAAAAATTGATAAAACATTAAATCAATTGGAAAAGTCTTTATTACTGTCTTAAATCAGGATATATATATATATATATATATATATATATATATATATATATATATATATATTCATATATATTCGTATATAAATATATATATGCACACACAGAGTGCGTTCCAAAAGTAATGCAATTAAATTTCCCGCGCCGCTCTTGTTGTTTGGAGTGGGATCAAATTACTAGGAGTAGGTGTGGGGAAGCTAAGATTTTCCGCGAAACCGGTCTCGGTGCTCTCCAAGCTGTGGCAACGGCAGAGAAGCAGTTATTGTAAAGCTCTGCACGCCGACCTTTTCACAAAAGACCAACTGAGTGGAAATTTCAAGTGTTCTTTTGCAACGTATTGAAAATTAATCTAATCATTTGGACAACGTCATCATTGGTGATGAAACCTGGGTTTTTGAATACCACCTAGAATCAAAACACCAAAGCTCTGAGTGGTATACCAACCAGTTCCCAAAGCCCAAAAAGTCAAAAATGAGCAAATTAAAAGTGAAAATAATGCTCATTGTCTTTTTAGACTGTAGAGAAGTTGTCCATAAGGAGTTTGTTCCTCAAGGATAGACAGTTAACGCTGCCTACTTCGTGGATGTGTTGAAAAGACTCCGAAAAAGGGTCATATTAATGAGAAAAGATATCTCCACCACCTGGCAACTCAATCGCGCGTATTGCTGCCATTAAGGACGATATTAAAAATTACTATTTCTGAAAACGATTATTGAAACGATAATTATGAAGTAACGGATGTTAATTTGATTACGTCTGTTGAAGTAAAAGAGCATAAAAAAACTACGCGAATCACCAGTTCAAAAGATTTTTTGAGACAGAAGGTGATAACTGTGCTCAAATCTCCGATTATTGTAATATTATAAGTATTAAGAATAAGAAACTAACTAAAATTGAGTTTTAATTATCATGTGCTGCCATGTTAATATTTCATTGACATGATTATGCGTTTCCCTTGTCAGATGTATGCAGAGGAGCAGGTTTGGTCATAGTTGGAATGATTCATCAGTTTATATATTACAATATTATCACGACATTTAAATTACAAAGAGCTAGAACTAGAACTCTGGTGTGAGTTAATCTATTGACTGCGTAGGATATTAACCAATATTTCTGTACGATACTTGTACAGGCTTTTCTTAAACTACAATTAATTTTCTTACTGTAGAAAACAGACTTTTGTATTCATAAAATAAGCATCCTACGGCATTCCTTCTATTTATTTATTCTTCTTTGTTCCCAAATACGGCGCAAAAAATCTTGTAAATTTCATTAATCATTTCCGATTTTCCTTCATTTCTGGCTTTCACAGATTATGGCAGCATATTCTTTGTATATTCGTCCTCATTATAAGGTCGACAAGCTGACCCATCTTCCACGATGGATTCATTTCAATGGCCATGTCACTGGAAATTCTCCGTTGCTGCTCACATTTCAGTGAAAGTAGGCCGGTAGCACTTTTTTAGAATGCTATTTTTCTAAAGCTTTCTTAGAATATTTTAGATTTATGAGACATATATTCAACAAAATCTGAGTTTAATTAAATGTTTTTTTTTAAAGATATAAGAAGAATATTGGGTTGCATATGCCCAAATATCCATATTTACTCGTACGCGTTATAAGCATCTATGAAATATGTGATTTGGCACTGGGTGTTAGCATAAAATTGTATTAAAAAGTTAAACATTTTTTCCCAGTGTATGATTATGTAAATCAAATCACTACTTAATGATTTGTCAAAACTTTTATTTAATTTGCAACATGCGCCATTTATTTTATGCGATTTCAATTTCTTCAATAGAACGATATGGTGCAAAATATTTGAACTTATGTGGGAAAACCTCTGTGATTTACTTCCACAACTAAATAGACCAGTTTACAACATTCCATACTGATTCCAAAGAAACTGAGGGAGATGCCGCAGCCGTAACTTTTAACGGAGTCATCCGCTAATGCGCATTTCAATTCAACAATTTCAGAGTGTAAAAATCAGTCGCCTTGACCGGGATTCGCGCCCGGATCCCTCAATGTCCAGTTGAGTGTCGACCGGACATTCCTCACCGGACCATACTCGACCGGACATTGAGGGATCCGGGTTCGAATCCCGGTCAAGGCGAATGATTTTTACACTTTGAAATTGTGGCATTGACATTCCATACTGAGTTTTGCTTTCTCAACCATAGTCATATTTAGGTAAAAGGTCTGCATCTTTTCCACGGAATTATTTTGTACCCTTTCCTTCTTTATTAGGTAAGGCGAGCGCCTTTTCATGCTCAAACTTAATGCGAATAAGTTGAAATAGCGGTTTTGGCAATAACATTAAGCGTGGAATAATACCAAGTTTTTTTGTATCTATTACCTGTATATTGCTTGTGTTGCCAGCAATTTTTCAACCATCTGTATGAAATTAGCCGCGATGACATACGTATTTACACTTCGTAGACTAAGAAATATCTGGATCATGTATAAGTAATGGAGCAATATCTCGTGCTTTAATCATAATGCCTAGAGACTAGTGAGGAAAGATTTTTATGAAAACGGTTGATTCCAACGAGATTATCAACAAGAATCAGTCACCGCCTCTTCCTCATCCTACAGTCAAAGGGTATAAGCTTCTCGTATCACTACTTTTGAAAGAATATAATTTTTTTTCTGTCATTTCAAATGCGAAAATGACGTCTTTGAACCAATACACTTGTCATTAAGTAGCAGATACGTAGAAGTTTCAACAATGGTGAATTTATTGGAAGTTTTTGCGGTAGTACTACCTTCCCTATAATGACTATTTCACGTCCCTATACATACTTAAAATTACACACTCGTCAATAGAACATGCGTCTGATTGCTTCATATATATTACTTTTACTTGTGCCGGAGGTATATAATAATGATGTTGTGAGGTAGTGTTTTGCTCATAAATTTGATTGACTCATATTTGTGATGGATTAAGCATAAAATACGGTCCCTGGTAAAATTTTAAAGGCATGTCTGCTCTAAGCAAAGCCTGCCGAATTTGCATCGTTTTGATCTGATTTGAGCCTGTCTACAATTAGTATTTTATTCCCAAGATATGTTAATTGTAGTAGGATTCTTCCTTATTCAAAGGTATATCCTACTCTCTCCTAACACTTCACTCGTATCCCTGGTCATTTGGCTCTTGGATTTCTCTGTCACATTGTTTTCCACTCTCTAATATCGCCAGAATGAACGGAAATTTAAACTCTATTGATATTGCAGAGGTTTACAATTTTTAAAAGGCAGAAAGGTCGTCTTGTGTCTTGTTTATTAAGAAGAAATTAGGTTGCGTGCCAAGATTTCTAATTTAGTCCTTAACATTTAATTGGTTCTTAATGACAGTTTGGCCGATGATAGACAAAATATTGGACACGAGGAATACCGATTACTTCATTGTATAAATTAATTGCACGTTAATTTCATAATATCAATCATCTCTAACTTGGCAGGGTCCATTTAAGAGAAGAGTGTGGGTGAAAGAGACGTAGAGGGGGTAGAAGAGTGTGTTTGTGTGTGAACGCAGGGGTGTAAAAGGAGGCAAAGGAAAAACGGGTCAGAAAGCTGTCCTCCTCTTTGTTCCTCCCCCCCTCTCCTCCCTCCCTTCCCCTCCATTCCCCCTTGCAGGATTATATGGGAAGGGAAGAAGGCCAGAGGAAAGAACTTTGTCTTCCCCTTTTTTGTTTATTCTCGGCAATTTGCGCCGCATGAATTAACCAGAAAGGGAAAGGGATAGACTTGAAGGAAGGGATACCCTGGGAAGGAGAGGGGAAGGGGAGGACAGCGCTCAGAGGTGGGGGAGGGGAGTGGAGGAGGTGGGGGGATCTGTGGTGAGGAGTCTTGGGAGGGTGTGAGATAGGGCGGGGGAGGGAGGGGCATGAGGGGAAGTGGAAAATGTAGGGGCGAGAATGGAAAGTGGGAGGCACCCAGGCTTATAAAAATCGTTGTGCGTTCTTTTATAGTCTTTCGAGGAGTCATTAGAAATTTTTAGGGGACGAAATGAAAGGGAATATGAGCACAGAGAAATAAAAAAACACACAAAGGGTTGGGATACGTGCGGTGTCTATTCCAGTATCTAGAGTCTAATAAGACAAAGGCTTCCGCTACGAAAGATGGCTTAAATTTTATATAGTTTGTGGGTCTAACCTTTGTCTCCGTAATAACCCTTTATATTGTTATATATAAAAATAAAATGTGCTCCTATTTGCCGCTAATCTTTACATTTAAAGCTGTGAAAAATAAAAGGGCAAATTTTGAGGGAAAAATGATTGGCGAAGAAATGGTAGAAAGTGGAGTGAAGGGAAAGAAAGAACTACATAATAACTGCTCGGTTTCAATAAATGAAGCACTAAAACGAAGACGAATAAGCAAAGTATGAAGATATGATAATGAGTGTGGGTGTGAGAGTAGAGTGGTTGGTTCCGTAAAACTAATTATTTGTTTGATGGCCTTTCATGAAGAAAATAACAAAACAACTAAAAATAATTCCCTGGTGAAGATAACATTTGCATAATTACATATAATGCACAAAGATAAATGTAAGCTCTTATTCGAAGGCTGTGTTAAAGGAGACTTTGAAATCTACTGTTCGTTTTTGCTCACCGAAATTCCTCTGATGCAAAATACCATACTATAAATATAGAATTATTATTTGCAGGTTATAGAATAATAATATTTCAGAAAACGCTGGAAAATGTTAAAGAAAACACTAGAGAAAATACTAGAAAAAATACGAGAGAAAATACTGAGAGTATACAATTTTGAATGTGTGCTTGATCACTGGCGAAGAACTTTCCCCGTATATCACCGTGACAATCTTAATATTCCCCTCCTTTTTCCTTTCACAGTGGTGTAAAAACCCTTTACGGCGTAGGAAAAATTATTTAATATAGTCAGTCAACATAAAGTTTCCTTATCTTCGCTTATTAGCCGTACACTTGAGAAATAACATATAAGAGGAACTTTTGGGTGGAGGGCTGAAGATAGAACGAGCGACGATGATCAAGCGAACATTTCAAGAGAATAATGAAGTTCAAGAAAGACAATCCCATGATACAAAATTTCTTTGAAATATCCCCGAAGAGTAATAGATGCCTTAATACGCAGACCAAAGTAAGATATCAAGTATTAGTAGTTTTCAGAATGTTAAAATAAAAGCAAGATGAAAAATCTGTAGAGGAAGTACAGGCGGCATTGCAGGAAAAAGAAATGAAAATCACGTCAGTGTAGGAAGCCATTAAGGATTGAAAAGAATCGCAAAGGGTAAGGTAAGTACCTGGGGATGAGGTACGTTGCTGAGAATGCTATCAGTATGTTTGGCTCCCTCATAGTGCGTGAATGCTCCATTGGGATATATCCAAATAGGTGTATCTAGATGAACTCAATCAGTTTTTCTTAATTTAGGGGGTAATGAATTTCCAGTTAACCATAGTAACACAGGAAGTTCTTTAATGATCCTTGCATAGTCGCAATGGATCTTTGCATATCTAATGGTTCTCACCCCAGGTTCTGTATTAAATGTGTGACGTTTTGTGTCCTTTGGTAAGAGTTTTTCACGAACCTAGCGGCCTTTCTCTGTGCCCTCTTTATTTCTGTTTATATTCTATTTTTAGGTATATTATGTTTCTATTTATGGTAGACTTCCTTTTTTGGCAAGGAAATTATGAATTGTATTTAAATACGAGTGAATTTATGTATTTTGAAGTCGGAAAACATAACATGCTTATTTATTTTAAATTATAAGTATATTATGCATTTGATCAGCTAACTATGTGCGAAGATGTAAGCGTGATTCTACTAATAAAACATGTATTGAAAATGTGCACAAAAGCCAACAAGAAATGGAAGGCACCGTAGTTCCAGAATTTTACAAAATGAAAATCATTCGCCATGGCCGGGGTCTCAGTCTCTCTGAAAATCTCGCCATTTTGTGCGCATCAGCAGAGTGCTCAATTCAGAGTGCTCAAATAAATATCGCGGCATTTCTCACAGCTCTTATGAGAACTGGAAGATAAGAATGTAACGCACAATGAAAAGTCATAATTATATCAGTACGGTCTATAGAATAGTAGTAGTAGTATTTAGGGGAGGCGACTGATAGCTGAGTTCATTTGCGTCATGGTCCATAGAAAGAAATGAGATTTTGTCAGAAATTGCTTGGGGCAGAAGGGGAAATATATTTTAGGATAGTGAGGTTATACTGTATAAGCTACCGCTTCCGTATTCCCCTGAAAGCAGAAAACGAACTACATGAACTTGTATTTTCCATCCAGTTTCCTCGCACAGTTTTACTGCTTATCCTATGTATGCATAACTGACATCCACCTTCTCGCTGTCAATATGACATTGTAAAACCATATAAAAACGCAATTAGTATAAGAAAAAAATTTTTATTACTATTTCAATAACTGTATTTTATTAGGTAAAATCACTAAAATAGGAAATGTTTCATTTTAGAAAATGGTTTCATTTTAAGGTTGACTAATTTGACAAGAGATATTTATTAATCTCTTTACGCTCCAGTCAAAGTCATCAAAGAGAAGAGTTGTTTACCGGTATTTGTTGCCCAGAGAGTGATTCGTCCTCTGTAAAACTGAAAGAAAATCGTTCGTCGGAGGAAGAAGTGACCGGTAATGAAATCAACTATTTTAATGGATAAATTAAATTTTTATCTTATGAAGCTTCTTTGGCTTTCAAAAATATTTAATGGGTTTGGCTGAATCACTTATTAGTTTAATAAAGTTTCTTGCCGGAGGAAGCTGCTATTTCAGCAGGTCAATATTAACACGCTCTATTCCCCACTCTCGCCGAGTCCTCGCTAACATATTTTCCATAATCATACCTTACGCTTGAGAATCCAGGGTAGCTTAAGTTTCCATAACTTTTTCATTGATTACGAGTACCTTGTATTTTTATTTTTACCTATCTCTCTTTTTATTTAACTATCATCCACATGTATTCTCACTTCGCCTTAATCCTTAAAAGCCTTGAATACCACTCTCATAATTTTCTTGCTTTAACATTTTCAAAACTCACCTGTCCATAAATAGAAAATTGTTATCACAGGACTTAAAAACTTTGCAACACCACCCAAAGCAAAGTACCATGTAATCAGCAACCGACGAGTCAGCACCAAAACATCAATAGCATCAACTATGGAGCACCATAGTTCCACTCAAAACTCATGCTGACGCATATCTATATACAGAACAAGTCGTGCTGGCAACTTAGTCCTATATTACCTATACCCTTTCCCTCATATCCATCGGTTTTTCCCTTCGTTTTGAACTGGCATTTTAATGAATTCTTTGTATGTAATTTGTGAGAACATGAAATTCCCGCCTACTCTACAGGGCCATGTGTTGTATGCCATGTCGTAACTCACTATGACCGGCATGACGGCTTGTACAGGTAAAAAAAGCATTCAGAATGGACGAAGGTCTTAACAGCACGTAAAGAAGGATAAAGCAGGGCGGCATAATTTATGAGACGGTGGGAAAGATTGGATGACGTTGCCATATTCTTATTTGCTGGCGATTGAAGTCATCATTTCAAATCAGTATACTACCCTCCTGACTTTTTGGCGCACTCTTATCGATTCAAAAGGTGTTTTAGGATAAAGGCATTACTCCCATCACTTTCATGAATTTTTAGATACAGACCTAAAAGAACAGGGCCGGCTGGTGTGCCGTTGCTGGCAGGTGTGCTTTTGCCTAAAATAATTTCCTGAACTTTCACGCGTAATTTCTAACGTCCAATTTAAACCCAACAAATCTATTATTTTGTCAGCGTGTATAAAAGTCAACAATCTAAATTAAAATGCTCCTATTAATGCTTCTTTATTAGTACTACTCAAATATTAACTTGGAAACTCAAATCTCAAAGTTCAGCCAAATGAATTGGAAGGGGGGGGAAGTGGATTGCCCTACCCTGCTCTCTCCCCTTACCGCCGTATCTGATCGTCGAAGATAGATGAGAGACATTGGTAGGCTATTGGTCAATGGCAATGATGTTTCAAGAGATTTTGTTAGTTGACTACAGTTGCAATCGTGGTTCGCCAGAGTTGTTCGACAATTCTTTAGTGGACTTGCTAGCACACGGCCCGAGATCGAAGAATGATTAAGTAAACATGGAGCATGCCGTTAATGGGCCATTTAATTATTCCTTCACGCTCTTTTCGACAGTTTAATTGGGCCCTTCTTCCCCGATGTCACGCACAGTCCCCGCCACGCTCGGCCAGCTGTCTCCCATCAAAAATTTCGTCATCCACTGAGAGCGGCCACCATTTTCCAAAATTGTTTCAATGCATGCCTCATTAGGGAGTGATGACGTTCTCATTTCTCGTTTATTTGCTCTCCGCGTTTAAATCATTCAGGGATAAACAGCACCACAGATGGTGACTGAAATTATTTTTGCGTGGCATTTTTATTATTGCTCTTGTTTCACTGCATTTTAAATGCGTGATTGGAAAAATGAGTTTGCTAAAATATTAAAAAAAACATCCTTGGCATCCTTGTTTCTTCCTCTGTGTGCGTCTGGAATTTGAAATTAGTTTAAATTACGCTAAAAATACAAGAGGAAGGTGAGTAATGGAGTAAGCAGCATAATTTCGACCAATGTACTCGTATGTATAATCCGTTTACTCTAGTGCTTGTGTCAGAAGTGGTATAATCTGTGGATATAAAAATGTATTTGACTCTATGCAGTCATTTTACTATACTAATTGGCGTCTATAGGTGCACCATGATACGTTTTGACTGTTTTATACATATAGTTTCATAATGGGTCAATGTTTAAGTAAGCTACACAAATTCATGGAAGAGAGGTAAACAAATATATATATATTTATTTTTGTCATTTGAGAATAAAGGATGTGGTAATTCAGAGGTTAGAGCGCTGCACTCGGGTTCGATTCCCGGGGATACATCTGGTACCATCCTTCGAGCTCCTTCCTTCCTTTCGAGCTCGAGATCCGAGCTGTGTGATTTTTCGCGAGCTAGGCATTCCAGGGAAATCATTAGCGGCACAGAGAAAGACTCGCCCTCCTACCGTGATGAGTGAATTTTACACGTCTATGAGCTTCAATCTAGATGAGTTCGACTGTCATTTATCAAACCGACCTTCAGGTCGATTACTGTGGCTTTCTATAAGCATAATGAACTATAAGGATTGAAAGGAATAGATGGAATAGGAGCTGATGATTTAATTATGCTTTATTACAAGTAGAGAATTATATATATATATATATATATATATATATATATATATATATATACATATATATATATATATATGTGTATGTATAATTATTCTTTTTTACTTTATTAGTACTTGTAGTTTGATAAATATAGTAGTAGTTTTGAGGGGAGGCGACCGACAGCTAAGGTCATTTGCGCCATAGGGGATGGACAGGAAAGGAAGAAGGGTGGAGAGAAACCCGGCGTCGGCATTAGCCTACTCTTTACGAAAGGCGCCAAGGGGTCCGCAGCTTAACGTCCCATCCGACGGACGCCGTACTCACTCAAAGTGCCCTCCACAAAGCACCTCAAGTAGGGATCGAGATACCTCTGAAAAATATTCAACACCGCCGGGATTTGAACCCGCGTTTGATAAATATATAGGACGTGATAGTCCAAGAGTAGAGCGTTGAACTACTGACTGTTGTGACCGGGGGTGATTCCCGGACACCTCCCTGGGCACCTTCAGCCTCTCCGGAGCTGTGTGATTTTTCGAATCAGAACTTCTTGGGAAAAATAGGCGGCACAGGGAAAGGATTTGTCCCCCCCACTCTGATGTGTGACTTTCACACTTCGTTGTGCTTAGTATTGGGTGAACTACCGTCACCTATCAAACCGATCTTCGAGTTGATAACTGTGTTAATGGTTTTTTATGTGTAAAATTATTATTGTTATTAGCATTCGTTCGGTTTAAGTTGGGTCTGAGTGGACACAGCCTGTACAATTGTACAACAATACATTTAGATTGTACATTCACAACGTAATACATCATAAAATATATTTAATTACCTCTCTTAACAAAAAACACTACAGTTAGTCCCTCTACAATACCGCATACTTCTTTCTTCTCTTTATTTTATCCAACATTCTAGTCGTATTCCTTCAAACTCCTCTTCAAAATTTCATTGCCAACCAAAATGTTTGCATCCATCTTTCCTGCTTCCTTTGGATTACCCCCAACAATCCTGTCTTGTCCTCTACGTTGTCTAGTTCTTCCTCGTTTGTTTTCCTTTCTGTCCATTTCACCTTTTCCATTCCTCTCTACGCCCACATTTCAGCTGACCTCATACTGAGTCCTATACAGCGTGTGAAATTAGTTCCTCTTTCTGTATTGCCTGTTTCAAAAGAAAAATTCGTCAGCTCCGTTGCCCACAGGTTTCACCGGATTTTAACTCGGGCACTTCGGTCAGTATATCAGATCTCTACCAATTCAACTATTAGACCCCAAAAAATCTTACCTATCCGCGTCGTGGCACGATTTCTCCTCCTTCGACGAAAACTTCGCTATGATATAAACTGTAAAATCATTGTACGCTATGACGAATTCTCGATCAAAGGAGGAGAAACGTTGTTGAAATCCCTCGCTTAGTGCGAAAATTCCAGGAATTTATGTATTCATCCGCGCAAGCTTTGATAAAATATCCCATCAGGTGCCAGTGTTTTCATTTAAATGTCACGCATTGAATCCTCAGGTAATCGCTGACCACGCAGAGGGACTAGAAGGTGGCCGGAAGTGGGTGGAATTTGGAAGGAATTTATGAGAGAAAATTGCATCAGTTAGAATCGACAGAGTGGAAGCATGTCTAAACGTAACATAGCAATCGATCTCTTGAATATTCCACTCTTCAGTAGAGCCAGATATCCCTGGAAATGGTCAAAACTAACTTACTTGAATTAGTTGACAAACAAATCTGACCAGTCCGTACCATAAAGTAGCCTACCGAAATATAAGTCATTCCTTTAAGGCTTTAACTTATGGCTGACCTGGCATGTAAGTGGCTTGTTTTCCATCGAATCAATAAATTAGTAGAGATGAATTTACGCAGAAAAGACCCAGAAAAATTTTTCGGGCACAATATTATGATAATATAAACTCTTGTGCATTGAATCATATTTTCAGTAGCTCTATTCGGTATAGTATTTTGATTGATTATTAGAGAACTTTGAATAAATCTTGAAATTCGTATTCTACATGTTACTAAATATTCAAATAATTACTCCATGAGTAATTTGGATTCTAACAGTTAACCTCTGAGGCAAATTTTCAAGCCAAATCGGGGAATATACCCTTTGATAGGCCAGGGAGTCTTTTTGGAAAAATTCGTGAAGAACACATCTCGGTGCAAAACTTAATTTCACCTTCCCCTCCAAGGGGGTCACTGCCATTTCTTAAGCATTGCTCTTTGAACTGCCATTCACATATTTCGCCAATGATAATTATCCGGGGGAATCACAGGTTTAGCTCAACCAGAAACGGGAATTAGCGATACTTTCTTACCTATCGAATGATGTTTGTAGACACCGACAGAGTTCCCCGGCCGCATCCTATTTGGTTCTCCGCTGCCACATGTAGTGAGCGGGCCTTGCGATAAAGAGTTCTACTAAAAAGAACCGTCTGAGTGGTGGATAGGAAGTGAAAGGAGGGAATGAGCCTCGTGACTAAAAGATTTGAGGCACAGGCGGAAGCAAGGGATGTAAAAGCTAGGGGACTTTTGGGGGAAGGAGATGAGAAAAACTAGCGCATCTATAATTAAACTTTTTCCTTGATAAAAAATTACACATAAGACCTCACGCGGATCAATGTAAAGGTCTATTCTAACGGCTTAAGTTTGTGAGAAACATTACAATCTCAACCTAATCCAAATGAATACACCGTTTTGACAAATAAAGGCGCACCATATATCAGCAACTCGATTTTAAAATATGCCGCAGGATATAAACACAAATTTCAGAGTACAATCCACCATTACAAGGTAGAGATATAAGTTCATATTTCGATTAAATTATGATTACTCTGGTCAATTCAACAGAATTGAAAGGGTAGTAGAGTGAATCATTCAGTCAGAAAATAATTAATCCAATAGCAGTCATTGATCCAAATTAATTTTTAGCGTGAATATTTTTTTAGGGACTGTTTTCATTTGAGTAATAAAACTTAAATTTTTACTTCTTGTTCAATGTTTAACCACAAAATCGATACTAAATACCTTAACCCATAATATATGTGAGGCAATAACGTAAAACTATGTTTGGCTCGCTACCGCGCGCGAAATTTATCTTTAGAACAAGAAGTTTCACTTGCCCTAGTACATTATTAGAAGAGTTAATATGAGCCAAAAATCCCTTAGCGCCATCAATCTAAAACCTAATCTCTAAATGTCCGTAAATTATTTAGATGCATCCTAAGGGTGGGAGGTCTATGAGATGTAGAAGGGGAAGGTTTCAAGAAGCGTGGCGGCGCTCTGAAAGCATTTGAATTTTGCACGGCAAACACGGCTGATACCAAAAAGCTACTTTCGTGAAGGAATGGAAGGTCCGGTAGTCAACTGTCCAGTCAATACTATTGATTGTACCCCGCTCATTTGTAATTTGGGCTAATCATCCCATAGCGAGCGTGCATTTGGGCTTCAAATTTTGCTTAATCATTGCCGACCAATATCTTCTGCACGCTCCCAACGAGTAGTTATTGTTGATTCTGAAGGTTTGAGAATCCACAATAGCATAAAAATCTCTCGGAAAAATATTCCAATCGTTGTGAGGGGTATTAGTGCTAGGTACCAGAACATTTTCAACGAAAGAAGCATTCCAATATTTTATGCAACCGTTTTTTAATAGACCATGAATGGGGAATATATAAAAGTATATGTGTAAGTGCAAAACAAATTTTGAATAGTACATAATTAAGATTGAACGCAAATGCTTTCGTAACTCAGAATATTTTAGCGGTTAATTGTAGTTAAGTGTTTTTATGTTTATTAGGGGGGTAATTACACCGAAAAGTGTAGTTTAAATTGACACATCTACTTGAAGTATAATAAAGAGCTCAAATTAATTGATCCCAAATTCAATTTCACGGGAAGTGAAAATTTTTGAATGATGCGAGGAGTAGACAAGTGGGTACAAAATCAAAGTCCTCGTTTGACAGTATAAATGAGGTTAATGAGAAAAACTTATTCAAATCATGAGAAACCACCAATTCTGGAATCTTTTCATCCCATTCATTCCGAACCGTTGAAATTCTTCTGAGGCCAACGATATATATATTTTTTCTCTTTCGTTCCCTCAATTTTCAATTTCTCGATCACATCGGCATCCGATACATGGATAAAGAAATTAAAAAACCATACATCCAAAGGACCTATATATATGTGTGCGCCATATAATTCGCCAGGGAATTCTATGCAAATAAAATTCGATGAAAGGGAGTGGAGGAATCAAATAGCACTTGATTTGATGACAACCGTATTCCACTTGATCAAAAGATCCTCCTCTTCCAGGGATCTAAGAACGATTGATAGCCTTAATTGAACCCACCTACAGCGTAAATAAAAGAGGACCTCAGCGACGAGGGGACGAGTGGGTCGGTTGCCGCGTGCTGCCGATGTACACGGTGAGGGGAATTGGGGCGAACGAACGAACGTACCTTCCTCTCTTGCGATAAAGGGTGAGGAGTGAGGAGGGAAGGTAGGGAGTAGTAGGAGGCGGCACGGGCACAGAGGGAAAAAGTAATGAGCGGTGGAAAAAGGAGTGTATGGTCTCTTATTTCTTTTTTTTAGGAGGACGGGGGTGGTTGGAAAGGGTTAGGGGGAAGTCGGGGGGGATGAATAAAATAAGAGGAGATGGGGTAGAGTTGATGGGGAGACGCTGGAAGGAAGGGATTATGGGACACATTTCGAGAGTTGTGGGAGGGGAAACAGGAGGTGGGGAGGAGTGGAATCAGGATTACGAGACCAGTTGCGAGGTTTTTAGTTCCTGCGAGCTAGGATATTCGAAACAACCCACACAAGCGTCCACGCGGAAAATAGATGGAACATTTGAACGTATAACGCGTGGGTTGTCACTAACATAATGCCTTGGAGTCATTCCTCAAGTCTTTCTATTTGCCCGAGAACCTTCCAGATGAGATTTTTAACGGCAGCGATATCGGCGCACCCAACTGTGAAATAATTCGTTTTAAGTCATTTGAAAGCCATCAGCACAGAGTTTAGAGTCAAAACATCTGCTTTTCCCCTAAACGCGACTATATAGGTGCTTAAGTAAGAGAACTTTTATCTATAATGGCTAAAATTGAGTTCTAAAGAAAATCAAATGGGTATTCCCTCGTCTATGAGTTTATGATAGAATTATGCATATACCTCTTGAAAAAAGAGGAGGGAAATCCGTATTCGAGACATCAGCAAAATCTATCATCTGAATCTAAGAGTATTTGGAATTGTGCGGTGGCTTGGCTTGTTAGCAAGTCCTGAATGGGGAACATACCTTTGAATTACATAAAGGGTATTTACTATTTAATCAAAACAAATATTTGCTTCTTCAAATATGTTTCAATGCGCATAGAATCCTATGTAAATTACTATACTAACTGTCTCGTTACCAAATGGATTATCGGTTGCCGTCAATAAGCCCCAGGCTAAGAGTAGCTACTCCAAAGGAATGTCATATCTCTCCCGAACACCCCATTCATATTTGAGCTCACCTAAGATGTTTAAAATATTTAGTACAGATTTACTGATTGTTGGGTACTTTAGGATGTTTTCGTTAATCTGCTGATAAACCTCTTTAACTGAGAAAAAATATGTTGATGCAAAACAATATTTTCCTCTCATATATATTGGTTTCAGTCATGCATTCACGTTCCGCGTCCGCGTTAGAAAGCATGGGACATTTAATTTTGAAATTATCTGATAGTCATCATCATCAATAGTCACCAATCGTATAGCTGGTTTGGCATATCGAGCTCTCTGCTTAGTTTAACTAACTAACGTCTTAACGTTTTCATATATTTCCACTGTCATCCCGTCATCAGTTGGGTCAGCTGACGCCAACCCGATTGATTCTATCAGGTAATGGACTGTGTGTCGGCTTCTAGATGGAGAGGATAGCAGCGAAAAAAGCGTGCTTACTCGTAGAGTAAGCGGTCATGAACAATGAGCGGTGGCACTCAGCAGGTGAAGGGTCCTCAATTATGATAGATCAATCAATTAATTCTTAGTTATATGAAGCTCATGTGATCTGGAGATTGAACAGGTACGGCAAAATATCTCAAATAAATTGAGGAAGTCGGCCGTGGTTCATGAGGATGGATTAGGTTAAGCGTCGGTATAATAAACTTTCAAGCGTATTAACGGCTTTCTTATTACCTTAAGTATCGCAATATGAAAAGCTACGATTTAAAGCACCAAAGTATTAGAATAAACCATCTCATGTAACCTACATATATACATATTAATACATATATACATATGTATACATACATACATTCATGTATGTATGTATATTTTTACATATATATATTTATATATTTATATGAAGTTAGCAGTGGTGGACAAAGACAGAAAAACACAGAAACATACAAAAAAGAAAAGAAAACTCACTAGTTTTCGCATTTTCGGTGGTCCAAGCCACCTTTCTCAAGGAAGAGAAGGAAAGATTTTTTTCTTTTCTTTTTTGTGTGTTCCTGTGTTTTTGTCTTTGTCCACTAGTACTAACTTCATATACATTATTATTCACATCCGTGAGACTTTCACATATGTGTTATCAATAAATAAATATACATATACTCGTGTATATATATATGTATAAATTTATATAAAAATATATGTATATATACACACATATATATATATATGTATATATATATATATATATATATATATATATATATATATATATATATATATATATATATATACACATACATATATCTGTGTGTCCCTCCCCGGACTACAACCTTGACGTGGTGGAAGGGCTTGTGCGTTCCGATGACCCCTAGAGCTGTGCTGGCGGGAGTAATAATTATTGCTCCTGGTAGGGTCACCCATGCCAGATAGGTCGAAGGTTAGGAGCCAGACGAAAGGTAGTCCACGCAGCGTCTGTTCCTCAGTGAGGCGGCTGCAATGGCGTCTGACCCCAGTGGGGCGGCCAGTAAGTGATGGTGTCACGTTAAAAACACTATTGAGGAAGGCAACGGGAAACCACCTCAATTATCATTCCCTAGAAAAATATGATGGACAATAGAGATATTTTGAGTCCTGGCAACCACGGGGCTCGGCCCAATCGGCCGTGTGTCGTGCCCGGCAGCGGGGGAGGCAAGGCTTCCGCGGTCGTCATCCCACGAAACCCTTGCAAGGGAAAACCAGCAGCAGCAGGACAGAAGACGCAGGAGAAGATGACTAAATTAGTTAGAATAGGAACGTGGAATGTTAGGACAATGATGAGGACAGGGAAATTGGATAATGTTAAGCGAGAGATGGAAAGGGGAAATATAGATATTTTAGGTCTATGCGAGGTGAGATGGAAAGATAGCGGGGATTACTGGAGTGATAAGTATAGAATAATATACAGCGGTGGGGACGAGAGCCAACGAGGGGTTGCCATAGTATTAAATGAAGAGGTAGGAAGAAGCGTAGTCAACATAGAGCAGGTAACGGATAGAATACTACTAGTGGAGATAAAAGCAGAACCGACGAACTTAGTTATTATTCAGGTATACATGCCACCGAGCAACCATAAGGAAGAAGAGGTCGATAAGATATACGATCAGTTAGAGGACATGATCGCGTGTGTTCCTGCAGGGAAACATTTGATAGTGATGGGGGATTGGAATGCGACGGTAGGCGAAGGAAGAGATGGTGATGAGGTGGGCGACTACGGTTTAGGCACGAGGAATGACCGCGGGGAGAAAGCAGTTGAGTTCTGCAGGAGACAGGGGTTAGTCATCACCAACACTTGGTTTAGACACCACAAAAGACGCAGGTAAACATGGAAAATGCCAGGTGACTCAGGAAGATATCAGCTAGATTATATCCTGGTTAGACACAGGTTTAGGAATAGTGTGATAAATTCCCACAGCTTTCCGGGAGCGGATGCGGACTCAGACCACAATTTAGTTGTTATGAAATGTAGCGTCCATTTCAAAAAGATATGGCAGGGGCGGCGAGTTAGAAAATGGAATGTAGAAGCATTAAATGGGTTGAAAAGGAAGAAATACAAACAGGCGGTAGAGAAAATCATGGAGGATGGTAAAGGGCTTATTACTATAGAAGAAAAATGGGAAATGATCAAAAAAGGGTTGTCTAAAGCCGCAAAAGACACTATTGGAACCGTTAACGCTAAAAGGACTAGGAAACCATGGATCACGGATGAGATGATTACAAAGATGGATGAGCGGCGAAAATGGAAGAATATAAATACAGAATTAGGCAAAATGAAGTACAAAGAATTGAACAATAAATTGAGGCGGGCAACAAATAAGGCAAAAGACGCATGGTGGAAGACGCAGTGCGAGGATATGGAAAGTCTGCAGAGGAAGGGTGAAATCGGTGCGCTGTACAGCAAAGTTAAATCGTTATCGGGAAGTAAGAAAGGAAGAGCTATGCTAATAGTTAGAGATAAGGCGGGTAAGGTAATAGTTGACGCAGGAAAGATCCAAGAGAGATGGAAGGAGTATATAGAAGAACTGTATAGTAAAGAACTCAGACCAACACAGACATTGAAAAAGAAAATGACGTAGAGGAAGACAGCTTAGGTCCAGGCATACTAGACAATGAGATAGAAAGGGCATTAAGGGAGATGAAACTAAATAAGGCCGTGGGGGTAGATAACATTCCCGTGGAACTTTTAAAATGCTTAGGAAAATGTGGGAGGAAGAGGCTATATGGGCTGATCCGTAGCATTTATGAGGAGGGAATCTGGCCGGAAGACTTTGTGAGAGCAGTTTTAGTTCCGATTCCGAAAAAGGTAAAGGCCACGTCATGTGAGGACTATAGGACAATTAGTTTGATATCCCACGCAGCTAAAGTTGTTCTCAGGATCATAAACAAAAGGATAGAGAGCAGGGCAAATGATTACTTAGGGGATGATCAGTTTGGGTTTAGGAAGGGGAGAGGTACGCGTGATGCCATTGCAGTAATGAGATTATTAATCGAGAGGAATATAGAACACAACCAGGAGGTATTTGCCTGTTTCGTAGATTTCGAAAAAGCGTTTGATAGAGTGAATTGGGAAAAACTAATGAGTATATTGCAGAAAATAGGAATAGATTGGAGGGAAAGGAGGCTAATCCGCAACCTGTACATGTCTCAGACTGCTCAGGTGCGGGTGGGAAACGGGGAGTCAGGATGGGCAGTGTTAGGAAGGGGTGTAAGGCAGGGTTGCCCATTATCACCGTTGCTGTTCAACCTGTATGCAGAGGAAATAATCAAAGAGGCATGGGAAGAACTAGAGGTAGGAATGAAAGTGGGCGGGGAATTCGTAAAATCAGTTAGGTTTGCTGATGACCAAGCTTTAGTTTGTCAGTCAGCCAAGGGGCTGCAAGCATTGCTGAGTGAATTGGAAATTCAGTGCGACAGGTATGGGATGAGAATCAACATTAATAAAACAAAGGTTATGCGATTTTCTAGAAAGAAAAAGGGCAAGCTTAACATTAAAATAGGAGGGCAAAAACTAGAGCAGGTAGAACAGTTTACATATCTCGGTAGTGTTTTGGACCAACACGGTCAAAGTAGTAGGGACGTAAAGAGAAGAATTGCGCTAGGCAAAGAGGCTTTCACGAGGAGGAGGGAGTTGATGACGGGGACTTTGAGTAAGGATGTTAAGAAAAGACTCGTAAAAACTTTGATATGGAGCGTAGCTATGTACGGCGCGGAAACGTGGTCATTGAAGCAGGAGGATAGACGTAGACTGGAGGCTTTTAAAATGTGGGTGTGGAGAAGAATGGAGAAGGTGAAATGGACAGAGAAGAAAACAAATGAGGAAGTACTTGGTATGGTGGGCGAAGAGAGGGGTTTGTTGGGAGCAATCCTATGGAGGCAGGAAAAGTGGATGAAGGGGGTGTTGACCGGCAGTGGGATGTTGAAGACTGTGATAGAGGGTAGAATGTTGGGCAAAAGAGGAAAGGGAAGGAACAGGATAGGGATGTTGGACGGGATGAAGGGCGGAAGAAAGTACTCAGAGATGAAGAGGGACCTGGTGTAGAGTAGAATTTAGGGTTGTGTTTTGTTAGTAGTCACAAAATATTTGTTTGGTAGTTGCGTCCATCGAAAAACCTACCTTAACCGGTAGATTACCTTAAAAAAAAATATCTGTGTGTGTGTTTATATATATATATATAGATAGATAGATAAAGATATAGAGGAGATAATTTATTCTAATTATGCTTCGGTTTTTAACGTTGCCTTTCATATTATGATGCTACAGGCGATAGGGTAGCCGTTAACATGCTTGAAATTTGGTTATACCAACGCTTAATCTTATCCACCCTCATGGAAAGGAACCACGGCCGTATCCTTCGATTAATTGGGGATATTTTGCCGCCGACATCCAATCTCCAGGTCACGTGAGCTTATTGAATTAAGCATTAATTGGTAGAGCTCTCTCAATCAAAGTTAATTATTGAAGTTATTTAATATTGGATTTAAAGATGGCGTACCGAACCAGATTCCATGTGGACATTTTATGGACTAAGAAAGACACTATTGTGTTTTTACGGTTCTTATTTTCCCTTAAGTGTTGCCCATCCACAGACAATTTTCTCTCTATTTACAAAGTTTCTAATATATGGTGAACAATGTTAATTTCACCGATAACCTTTGAAGCAGGGTATTCAACTTTTGGATGCGAAATACTTGTAATATTTCCTTTGGATATCTCTTTGGAGGGCAGCGGGGATGACGTAAATAGCTGCTTACTTCAACTTGCCATGCTCTTTCACCTTCCCGTAGTTTTTAGGGTTTCTCCCACCTTGAGCAACACCAATCTTTGTGACCTCCTTTGAGGGAATGGGATCAGCATAAGGGCGCCTGTATCATATTTTTCCTCTTGGGGGTTGGTAGTAAAATTCGATGCCATAACTAGCCTCTTTTTTACTTACCTCGATTATGTTACCTCTTGAATCAAAAATATTACGAACCTTTGTTCCTTGATAATGGGGGTGCTCTCTTTCGCACAAAACATATACATCTCACAAACTATCTCCCTTATCTCAATTTAACAATCTCCTGTGTCCCTGTGTAATAAGTTCAAATAATTTTGAAGTTTCTCTCAGTTTCCTCTTACACTCTGATAATAAATCACTTTCCTGAGAGGATAGGCTTTTGTCCGAATGAAACCACTTCAAAATAGTTCATTACATGAAAATACGGTATGCAAAAATACGATACGATATTGGATAAACTTGAAACTGAAAGTAAACTTTCCGGAATAATGAAATTCACAAATTATTTTCCGAGGAAATTCAAAGATAATGATCCATAATAATTAGTGCTTCTGTAATTCAGATTAATGTTGCTCCTTATACGCTTACTTTAATTTGAACTTAACAAAAGTTAGTCTGAATATCATTCATTTAAAGCCTATGCCTCAGAAATACAAGCATAGTTGTGGTCTCTTTTACAATTCCTTTCGACAAATTTAAATTTTTATTTTGATATCATGCTTTGAGATAGTCAATATAGCTAGAAGTATGATTTGAGCCTAAATGTTTAGGAAAAAATAGAGGAATAAGATTTTAAGAATTCTTATTAAAGGGATGAAATTGCATCCGGCAAGCATTATTTGAAATAATGTTTAGGGCCTGATTTGTTCGCTTTTTCAAAAGGAAGAACTGATAACCTTTTGCTATACTATTGTGAATATATGAGTAAACGGAATTTATCAAAAAGTGTTGCCAAAACGAAGGCTCTATTCGAAAAAATTCAAAAATAATGATCAAATATATATTGACTCTGTTGGCATGTATGGGTGTTCTTTGGCTATATTGAATCGAGGAAAAACTTCCTTCTGAAACGTTGGAATCGTATTACCAATATTCCTTTTTACCTGGACCTATGAATGCAGCAAAAATGTGCCCGAACAAGCATCAAAAATCAATTATTTTTCATATTCACTGGGCTATTTGAACCAAAAGAGGTTTTTTTCTATAGCCATCTATTTAAGTATTTATGAATACTGAAGAACGCGCGGACGAATTTTTTCTTGGTTGAACGTACGTTAGCCTTGACTGAAAGAGAAATGCTTTTAGGAAGAAAATTGAACAACAGTGGAAGCAGGTCAATGTAGCATTGAATAAAGATAAAAAGTGAACTGCAAATTTAGTCAGTTTAGTAATGCATTAATTCCAAGATTACTAAAACTTCCATTTCAAGTTTCATGAACGTAATTGTGAAAGGATCAAATGGCATGCATTCGTATAGCATTACTGTTAAGGATTTCAGAGTTCAAAGTGATAAAATCTCTAGCAAATACCCTACAACCTCCATTTATTTATTTTCTATTTCCTTTCTCTTTGATAACGCGATTTCTGACTTTTATCGCACACCGTTGAACTCAAGGAAGTTAAATTTGCTTATTATATGTACTCACTCACCCTCCATTCTCTTTGAAAGTTCACCCTTGTCAACTTTGAGAGTCCAAAAACTCATCCACAAAACACCCAACATATTGCATCACTAAGTTCACCCTCTACTTTTCTCCCGACACTTACTTCCATTTTCTTAAACAGGCCCAAAATTGCAGCTTCATAAGTTTTAGATCATTTGCCAGCTCATTCTCTCCCGCTCCGTTGCTCCCGAGGAGAAAGTCTACCCTAATATTGCACCGGAGCGTCAGGACGGCTCTCGATTGATGGGATCCTCCATCCCCTTCCCCCCTAAGAATTGAACCCGCGAATGAAAAGCATGCCGTCGGACGAGCACCCCCCCCTTTCACCTCGATCTCACATTTCCCTTCCATCGTCCCTTTCGATGGTGACAGGGAGGGCATGTGAGTGAAGCGCGTGGATGTAGGCGGGACGGGAGGAGCCCGCGTCGAAGGGATTGAGGACACACGGGGATGACGCGAGGTGGGAGTAAGGGCGAGAGGGAATGAGATTTTGGAAAACGGGACGGAGAAGAGATTAAAGTCGGGGGGTTGGGGAGGAAGGGTTCGGTGATATCCGGCCCGGCGAGCCACGTGGATCATCGTGAGGGGAGGTGGGATAAAGTGATGTCGTCGAGAGGGAGAAGCAAAGGCGGGAGAGATGTGAGCGGGTACGAGGATAGGGTGGGATGGATGGATGGAGGAGAAAGGAGAGTATTCGCGTAGCGGGGGAAAATATTCGTGGAGGATGGAGTTGAAGGGAGGGGAGCGAGGCGAATTAATATCGGGATATTCCCGGAGGGTTTCGGGGAGGAGAGAACATTGGAACTGTAGTGTGAGTTGAGGTGAACCGCATATCGCGAGAGTTCCGCCTCTCCTTCCCTTTCACCCCTCCCATTTTCTCCCCGAAACCGACCACCCTCTCATTCTCCTCACCCTTCAAAAGCCCTCCTAATGCCGACGCATCACCGTCCTCCCCGCTCGCCCCCAGTCCTCCAACCGTTCCCTTTCCTCTCCAGCCATCGCTGCGCGCCTTCTCTGTTCCTTCCCCCGATATGAATCCTCTGTCCCCCTCTCCCCCTTTATATCCCCCCCTCCCCCTTTATATCCCCCTCTCCCCCTTTATATCCCCCTCTCTCCATTTCAGACATCTCTTTCTGTTTGAAGCGATCCGCCATTGTGAACTGCAGTCAGTCATTTCGTTTTGCAAGCGATATCCCCCCCATCTGAAAACGTATCCTGATGAACATTCTTTGACTGCATTTCATATAAAATTTGGTTTAACGAATGGACCGGGAGCAATGGCCGTACTGTTCTCAATTGATATTAAGATACTCGCATTATTTGTTCATTTTGACTGTTAAATTCAACATTACCAGTATATTTTTCTCTTCAACGCCTCTTTGTATAAAATCCGAGTCATTAGTTTGCCATAAGTTACTAATAAAACCTTGCTTCATATCGTTTTAGCCTGTATGTCACAATAACTCATTAATTCCCATGCATAGGTGAACGTCTTCCGTATGAAGAGCATGTCTTCATTTACGATTGGTTATTCTATTCGAGATGAAAGGACTTTCCGGAAAACAATCTGGCTTCAGGAAGGGCTTAAGGAGAGATAGAAAAACCGATTTCGAGAGACTATCGTCCGTTCATCTCCATCATCGCGGGAAATCTCTCGAAAATAATGAGAAATTACTAAATAGAGCATATCCTCAAGCTAGGCCATCTTGTCCGGATGAAGGACCATCTGGGCTCTGGGAGTTTACCGCATCTCATGTGCGTGAGGAGATGCTTAAATCGGAGAGGCATGGTAGAAATCCGAATCGAGGGGCACAAGAGAGATCATGCCCTGAGCTACCCCGAGAAATCAGCCATTATGGAGCACAGAATTACCCAGGACCATCGGATTATCTTCCACGACGCTAAACTAATTATCAGAGCAAACAGCTACTGGGACTGTTTGACAAAGGAGGCGATATAAATCTCTATTGAAGGAAAAAGACTTCAAACGAGTGACAGAATATGCCCTTAGTCAATCCTGGAAGAGCGAGCTCGACAAAACAAATAAATCTAAGGGAAAGGGACAGAATGTGAGCAGCAGCCAATCAGAGCTGATCTGAGCCTAAGTGAAGATTATATTTAGACTACAAAAATAATCATAGCTACCTTTTTTATAAAAAAATATGTTTTTCCGATTGTCCAGAAGAGGAAATTTTTCCTAAAATGGGGATTCCGGATCGCTCTTGTTATACAGTCAATATCATTGCTAATGTTATCTTCTTGCATATATACACGAGTACAGAGTAAATACCTTTTACCTTCAATTTGATAATCCATTACCAACGGCCTGAGGTCGATGGTAGAGTCGCTAGGTTACATCGACACTTCGGCAGATGTAACCTAGACTCAGTGGAAAACCCGCGAAGACATCATCATATGGTACAAAACCTCATGCAATATTTTCCAATTGTCAATATTTAGCTCTGCATGCTTTCTACTTCCCTTAATGTCAATGCCAATTATTTTCCTTCTTTTACTTCGCTTTCCCAGGTTCATTCCCTCTACTTCCGTGTTCAGCTTCCCATTCCCTCTCGATATCTCCTGCGTTAATTTGTCCTGTCTTCTCCCTTCTCCCAACAGCCATGTCTCTTCCCCTACCGTGTATAGACTTTCATAATTTATTTTTATTTCCGTCAAAATTTTTCATTTTTCTCCACATACATATCTCTAAATCCTCCAATCTACGCTCATCCTCTAGCCTCAAATACCCAGTTATTGAACCATAAATATATAAACTATATATTGAAGATTTTACTTGTTTTTCCCTTGTATATTTAGTTAAGGGTTCCTCTCCTCAGCTTCCACCTCTTTGGAAACGTTTCCTTACGTATCCATTAAAACTTTTTCATGCCAACAATACTATGCTCACACTCCCAAAAAGCCTTCCCAGATAGGTGAATTGCTCTACTTGTTCTAGTTCGTTCCCCAAAGCTGCTGTTAATCTTAGCCTCCCACTTAGTAAGAATCTCGTGAACTTTCTTTTATAATTTTAAATTCTCATTCCATGCCGATCAGATTCTATATGTGAAGAGCTCATTAATTATATTAACCCTTTGACTGATTGACTAACTGGCGTGTTTGATACTGGGCCAATATAACTGATTTGAGGAACTCCTCGTCTTTGTTTCACTCCAGTCTCCATCCATTCGCATGCCTTCGCAAGGGAATGGATGTAAGCTGAAGTATTACCCCCGCGTAAATAATTAAAGGAACGGCCGATTATGGACATACTTGTCTCACTTATCTGACTACCATGTCCCATCCCGAATCTCCATTCTCTATCCGCGTCTGTGCAGTCTGAAATTATGCGCAAGTTCATTATTAGTCGTCTATCCCTCTAGTGTGCTCTTATCTTCCTCAGAATTTTCATTAATTTTTCCAGTTCACTTTGTGGAACGGCTGGTGGGGGACCATGAATGTCTTACACTCGTCATTCACTAGGAGAGCACCCACGGTGAATATATAAAATTATAATTGGTGCTTTTAGGGGCTTGGTCCGCAATTCTGGTAAAAGTAAGCCTACCTTGTGATATCAAGACATTTGTTTGCTCATTAATGTATGATTTCATTACTAGTTCTTTTCAGCTGGATATTATTAATGCTAATATATGAATAAGTGAGGAAAAGAAGGATACATAAACTTTGTGTTTGATTTAAGGAGAGGTAATTGCCATTACTATCGCGAAATGTATTTTTAAGGTAAACATCTTTAATTAATATGATGCATACGAAGTTTAAATTCAAAATAAGAAAGAGTGAAATATCTTGGATACATTTTTGAAAAAAGACGGTAAACACTTAGATGCATCTCAATATAGTCGAAGTATCGTCCCTAAATGAACTCATTTTACATGCCATGTCATGATACAAGAATGTATCACGTTACGTATCATCATTTGTATACTTATCGCTTTATAATTTAACTAACCTGTAGAATTTTACTGTAGATATATTATTATAATATTCCCAGTTCCCAAAGTTCCCAGAAAAAGAATGAAAATTGGACTTTGAAAGAAATAAACTTAAGAGAAGGACAAAGAGAAAGAAGAAGATTACTGCTGCGAATGAAACTGCGATTTCTAGAAACCGAAGCATTAGGGAAATGAAAGTATTATTTGAATTCTGTTGTATTATCTGACGAATTGCTCAAGAGTGAAACGGGATCTAAGCAAGAATTATTTCACTTTAACACTAGAACAGTGAGGCATTCATGAATAGCAATAGCTAATATTTAATACGAGTATTTAGTGAAGATATTGGAGCTCCGCCCAAATTGACTTGTCGACGCAGTTGTGTTAATAATTAAATCGACCGATATTAGACTATCATCAAGACGACTTCATGCAGAGATATTTTGCCTGGATACAATTAGGATTTTAATTGCAGAGTACTCGAGTTATGCTGAATTGTACTGACTTGTAAGCCACTTCAAAGTGGAAGGTGAATTATGTGTTCATGTTAAGTGCACCACTTATGTTTCACCGTTTTTAATATTCAAGCGCTTGAGAAAAATGCCCTTGGAGTAGCATATGGTTTGCTGCACAGCAAGCACTCATTACTTATCAATTCAATAAAAAAAATGATCATATTTTTCCTCGATGATTGAAAATTTAGGGCCCACTCTGCACTCTGACTAGACCAAGGGTTACTTTCGGTCGTCGACCTCGCTGGCCATGGTGGCCTTGAGAATGGAAGAGGGAAAGGATGGAGCTGGTAGCGCAGACTCTAATTAAAAAGGAGGGAGGGATTTTAAAATGAAAACTTTGGTCGTAAGCAACACTTTATTTGCCAAAAAACATAATAAAGAGAGCGTTGAAGTAAGAAGGAGAAAGGATGGGTGGAAAGGTGAAGGGTTAGGGAGTGAAAATCCTCAGGCGATGCGAGGTCCTATGGTGAAAGGTGTGGCCCGCGGGAGGGCCCTGGCCGGGTGTGCTTATACTCTGCTGGGTCTTAAGAAGCATGCTTCAGGAGTTCCCTCGACCATCGCAGGTGACATCTCTTGAGCAATTTTTGTTCTCGTTCAAACGAGAACGCGAACATGAGAGGGATGAGAGAAAAGCAAGAGAAGGGATCTTTTACCTTCGTTTATTCATGTGGTCCAAAGCAGATATTGGCTCTGGTGGAATTGAAAAGAGCATGTTCATTAAATTGGTATTTCTTCACGTACATTCGTGGACCTCATTCCATTCCTCTTTACAATGTAATTGAATTTATGAATGCTTTTATAGCATAAAATATTCGGCTGTGTTTAGCGCTTGTTTATGCCTAAGCATTGACACAAAACTAAAAACTTTTGTATCTATATGTAAAACGTTTTAAAACATTGCACATTGGACATTGCACATAGACCTATGATTCAAAGATACATTTTACTGTAGCCTACTTTCCAGGATGCTTACCGAAAAGAGATCTACTTTCTTATCAAGAAACGACTGAGTGTATTTCAACTGCTATGAGTACATGACCATCATTTGTGGCGTCTTCAACCTTCTCCAATCCATAGATATCTGCCTCAATTCAATATTTCATTGAAATGCTGACATACTCGATTTACCGATGGATTTTGTTTAGTTATCTACAAGATAAACGCAATGAAAGAGCACAACATCGTCGGCATTCTTTTGGTTGCTTAAAATTTCAATATATGATTTGGGCAGATCGGAAGAGGTCAAAAGAAAAAAGCTTTTCGTAACTCAGTGTGTGTTAAGGAATATACTCGTATTTAGATTCCATCCATTGTATTGTAATACCTTTGCAGTGAGTATTGTTTCCTGCTCTTTTAGGCTGATAAAGAACTTACTCTTAAACATTTATCGATTATCTAATTGTCATTTTAATTATAAAACATTTTTTAATTTTTTCTATACTTTAAGTTACGGTAAAGTTTTATATTAAAATAGAAGGGTTAAAACTGGAAGAAGTAGGAAATTTTACCTATTTGGAGAATGTTTTGGACCAAGAATGTCAAAGTATCAGAGAAATAAGAATGATTGCGTTAAGTGAAGAATCTTTAATGATGGGGTGTGTACTGATGACGAGAACATTGCGTTAGGACGTTAAAATAGATTTTGTTAAACTTAGATAAGAGGCGTGGTTTTGTACAAATCAGAGACCCGTTCATTGGAACAAGATGATAGGCGTAGATTGGAGGTTTGTGAGACGTGGATTGAGAGGATGGAAAAGTTGAAAATGGAAGGAAAGGAAAACAAACGAAGAGGTTCGAAGTAGGATAGAAGAATATTCTCTGGAGAAATCAAAAAAGGCACAAAATTGGATGCATAGAATATTGATCGGTGATGCAACGCTGAAGACTGTAATGGTAAAGGGGAAGTAGGATAGGCGTTGGGCGGAATGGAGGTAAGATGAATGCGAAATTAAAGAACATTTCATTTAAGTGTAGTTTATCTTAGCTGGTAAACTATCAAAAAACTACATATTTACAAATCAGTGGAATGGAAGACGCAGTGCCAAGGAGAATATCACAAGAGGTCTATTGTTCACTTCTCGTGGCTGAACTTGATCCATCGAGTGGGTCCAACGGTGAAACAGATGGCATGTAGATAATTAGATAAAGAGATTAACTGCAAATAGGCGTGATTACTCGATGAAAAAGCAGTTGTGGACAATTAGTCGGATTATTTGAAGAATGGAGCCCAACCTCGGTTATGGTGGTCTATAAATTCCGCCAAGTCCTATTACGGTGACGTGACTTGGCGAGTGACTGCTGCCAAACAATAGGCTACCAATTACTTGGGGGAGCCGGTAGCAACCCTGAGTGAAGGTGGAAACCGTAGTGGTCGGTGCAGTAACACTCGTTTCACTGCAGGCGCGGTAAATGTTACTTTAAAGGTTGCTGCACTGCGATGCGGTACATTGGGTGACGACCAAATAGCCATCCCTAGGAGCATAATACCACCATTACTTTTTTCTTTTTCTTTGATTTAAGTGTGGTTTCCAAATTTACCCCTTGAATATTTATTGTGTAAATTGGGAAAACATCTGGCGGAAAAGAAGGAAAAGAAGAGAAAGATGGTACATAAATACCACGTGCATGGAAATGAATGCTGAGTTCTGTGGATGACATAGTTATACTTGCAGAGAAAAAAGAAGTCAACCACGATATTAGCCATTATGAAGAAGGTAATGTAGAAGTACAATTCGATATTAAAAAATACCTATAAGGGGGTGGTCTTCAGTTGAAGTAGGAAAGATAAACTTAAAGTAAGACTAGGGAAAGGCAAACTGAAAAAAGAGGAAGAGCTTTGCTATTTAGGCAGCAGGATCACGAGTGATGGAAGAAGCAAGAGGGCTAAAGTAGACGGAATAAGAATGGGGAAGAAGGTTTTCTGTTAGAAGAAACATCTACAAAGGGAAAGTAGTTCAAGCATAGACATAACGAAGCGATTCGTTATGTCTATGCTTATTGTTGGATGGAGTCTGTGGGTGTGAGACTTGAACAATAGAAGCAGCGGAGAATAGTATGTTGGAAGTGATGAAAAGGTGGTACTAGAGAAGAATGTTGAAAATGCAATGTGCAGACAAAGTAACAAAAGAAGAAATAACTCGAAGAGTGGCCTTTAATTAACGCAAGGAGAAAAAGGGCACTAACTGGACACATTCCGTGGCAAAAATGCGACACTTGCCAATTAGAATTAATTTTAAAAAAACTTCGTAGTGATGAGCATTTGGGAATAGATTCTCCCGAACGCCGACTGCATCAAGGACACCGAAATGGGGTGTGAAGACTCGATTAAATACTTAGGCATTACTCTCACTCGCGATCTCTTCTGGGTGGAACATATACGGGGAACATGTGGATAAGCTAACGAAATATTGGGATTTATTAGAAGAGTGTTGAGAAAATGTGATGAAAAGGTTAAAGAGAAATATTATCTTTGGCTGGTTAGGCCTCATGTAGAATATGCTGCTAGTATATGAGATCATCGAGAAGTTGGGTTGACTACCGAATTGGATCGTACGCAGGGTAGAGGATCTAGGTTTGTAAAACGCTGTCATGATAAACTGTGTCGTCTATTCAAAATATTATGGGATCTAGGCTTGGAATCACTCACTTGGAACGGTGGTTAAATTGCAGATTAAATATCTTGCTTGAATTGCAAGGATGTCTCTTTAGCAATGGTGTTGAAACTGTATTATTAGCCCCATCGTACTACGGTATTCAAGATCATGTTAATAAAATTAGAGAGATTAAGTGTTGAGCAGATATATTTAAGATGTATTTTTTCCACGAACGATAACGGACCAGAATGACGTCCGACCGCGGTAGGGGTAATAATATTCGGGTAAAAATTAATCTGGTGTGTACTCACCCCCTGCCACACACCCTAGCGGTTGCTTACACTGTAGTAAAACACTTTAAAATACAATAGTGTACTGGAGGCCAAAAATAAAGGAAAAACCAGAGCAATAGCGGAATAATTGCCGAGGAAACCCTAGTACGATGCACGAAAATATCAGAAATATCCACTAAATGAGTAACGAGAGAGTTGCTAAAAGCCAATTCAATCCTGAAAACCCACAGTAATGAAGATTGTCATAGACTTAGACATTTGCGCAACAGAATGACTTATTGAGTATGAAAATCCATACGAATGTGTGATGAGATATGAAAATAAATTTTATGGCGTTAGTTACCCTAGCCAAAAGGGGAAGAGAGAAAGGAAAATTATTCTTTATTTTTTATGAAGTCTCTCTAATTGGATATCGTAGATTGCAATTCTACCGCATTACCCGAAAACAAGCGAGCGGTAATTTTTTCCTTCCAAAAGCTCAAGGACTCTCCAACCTCATTAGCATTCCCGTTGGATCCATTTCCGACTCACATAGACCGACTATATCAGAATAAATTGTCCCAACATTTTCGAGATGAACCACGAAGAGACCTATCAATACATTTTCATATTTCTTCCTGACAGCCCCGGAATCCCGATGCGCACAAGGCGTCGGAGCGCCCCGTCATACAATTTTTTTGTGCGAAAACAAATAACTGCAAAGCCTCCCTTTAAATTAATTGAGGGTCTTACATTTTTTGGCACCGCCAACGTGGGGGCTCTGGTAGGGCGCTGATAGGAGTAAGACCCTCGGTTCCCCTAGCATTCATTTTATGAAGTGGCGGGTCCATATGGGCTTGGGGGGTGGGATGGAGGCGTGTTAGATAGAGGGCGGGGTGGGAGTAGACGGGGTGGAAGGGTGTGAGTGGTGGTTGGATGGATGAATAGAGGGAGTCATGGTGTCACTAGTGGGGGATTTCGGGAGAAGATGGAGAGAGGGAAGAAAGGAGGGTGCTGGTGATAGAGGGAGACCTGCTGAATGCGTACTCCGAGTGCGAGGAGGGGAGGGGGAGGTTTATGCGCCATGGGTTTATGGGGTTTTTTGGAAAAGCGAGAGTGAGATAGATGGTTAGTGTGGGGAAAGAGTGGGTGGGGTTGAGCTGGGATATGTATATATATAGAAGGCGTCGACAGGGTAGGAAAAAAAAGGTGGCCTGTCTGCTTGGGACTTGGTTGCTCCGTGGTGATGGAAGTTTTTGGGTGGAAGGGGAATAAGATATGAAGTGAGGGGGTAAAGTGGGAATTGGGGGAGGGGGTGAGATTCGAGGTGGAGCGTTCGGTTCGGGCGGAAGACGAAGGTGTTGAAGGAGTCAATATCCACTTCCCCCGCATTCCCCTACACCTCTTACTCCTCTCCCCCACGTGCTCAAATTTAGATTTTTCAAAATTTCGCGGATTCGGAAACTGGAAATAATATCGAAGACTGTGTGGGTTTCGCCTTAGAAGTGAGATGAGCGTGGAAGTCTCCAACTGTGAAGGAATCCTCTTTCACCCCGATAAGTGCAAGGGCTTAACTCCAATAGGATTGCTCAGAGCTACTTAAAGGAATGCTATAAATCGAAATATTGGGATTCAATGGGGTGTGAGTGACGCAGATGGAGGGATACTGACTGCTCAACTGCCTCGTAAGCACGAGAGTATTTATCATTCGTTTAAAAGACTGCGAAGACGAATGGAGAAACTGGAAATATTCGGCAGTTCATTTAAAATTTTATATATCTTTTAATGCAATGGAAAAGGTATTCATTTCAATACTTGAGCGAAAGCTATTTTTAACAAATTGTGGACATATACTGTTTATCTTGCCTAACAAAGGGTAGACAACAGTTTCTGCAACAAATAAGTATATTATGACCTTAAGTACAATTTGATCAGAGAAGAAGGGTGGAGTACTGCGAAGATACGACTGCAAAGACTGAGTAACCCTTGAGATGTGAATACGGAGAAGGTGAAATCGACGGAAAAAAAACAAAAAAGACCAGGAATGATAGGGAAAAGTGGAGAATATTTGTAGGCAATCCAAAGAAGGCAAGAGAAGAGAATGCGAAATGATTAATAAGGAAATTTGAAGGCAGTGATAGAAACGAGTACGTTAGACAGGAGAGATAGGTGGAGGAGGAAATAGACATGTTGAGCGGAGAGAAGGGAGGCAGAATGTATGTGGAATGGACGAAGGGTGAATGGAAATGTAACATCAGCTTATGCCTTGTTAGGAAATACGCAAGGCTTAGAAATGTAGTGGTATATAATATGTTCCAATCAAAAACCAACCTCGTGCGGTAGACCATTGAATAACACAATGGAGATGAAGCTTCAAATGTACGATATGAAAATAATAAACACATTATATTCATAAATTCGACACACATATTATAGTATATGTATCTAAGTTCAATGTTCAAATATGAAGTTATTATTTTTTATGTTTGCCTTCTTCTCCTAAGACGTGTGGGAAAATTTCAATCGCCCTGTATTGGTCGTTGGATACAATCTTAAACAGATGGGTCCGATGAACGCCTTTTCTTTATAGTAGGGTAAATCTTGGCGTTGGAAATTCGTTTCTTCATGTTACGCTGTCTCCGTAGCCTTCTCTTGTTTCTCCCTCATTGCTCTAATTACAATTCTATTCTTAACGGTGATACGTCCTCTCTAGTCGCGTACCTCTAAGAATAACTACTGCCACGCCATGTTCATGCAACACGTTGTGAATGTACTTCACTCCTGGAACAAGAAGGTTGGTGCTGACCTTCTACTTGACTTAGTGGTTGTACACAACACCACGGCCGTAGTTATTTAGAGAGAACCTGTATTTTTTTGATTTCACATGAAAGATATATCTTTTCAAAACTTCTCTGAGTGTATGATAAAATCAATGTTAAAATAATAAATTTACGCTACTTAATAAATTTTATAATCATTAACTAGTATATAAAACTATTAAACTGAGATATTAATGCTCCCGTTTTAATCAATTTTATGTCTTATACTATGGTTTTGTATAAACGAACTAATATATAATAAATATGATAATATAATAAAATATATAGCTATAATTATATATATAAACGAGCACATATAATATGTGTTCGTTTATAAATGTTTTACGTGTGTACCAGCAAATGAAAATATGACGAAAAAGAGTTATATAGCTTGATGAACTTTAAGTGTTATAAAACTGTTTTTTCAATTAACAAATTTCAATGGCTCGTGGATGACAGAAAAGATGATTCTCTCGCGAGAGATGTTCTGAAACCTTAATAAAGAGATATCGCGTACTTTATCAGGATTCCTAATACCATTAATTAAAGAATTTCATATTAATATAGCTTACTATATTGGCTGTAAATAACCGCTTCCCATCAATAAAATACTATATATTTGCCTACCATGTAAAGTAGGTTTTGAATGGCCACAAGAATATAGGATCTTATATCCCTACATTTCTTAGCCTCCATTTACTAGCATCAATGCCGTACATTTACGCCCAAAATAATTCTGTCAATTGATAGCAAAAGCGTTAAGACACCATTTCGTATTTCTAATTATGGAATATATTTGGTATCGATATAAATTGATATAATTACGGTTTTACATATTAAAATGCTTCAGGTACTAATAAACTAAGTTAAAAAATGAAAAGTGATATTAACAGGTATATGAGTCAGAGACAATTATTATAAGATAAATGGTTAATTTGCAAAAAAAACATAAATGAATCTTCTTAAGATTTCGATTTTTTGAGTCGATGGGTGGGCCTTGAAAAGTGGAAAAACAAAGTCATTAAGTGAAACAATGAAAGCAGGTTTCTACGGGTTAATTGCCCTTCTTATTCGCCAGGTAGTCTCAGTTAAGCCAGGAGAGTAATAAAGGCACTGCTGAACTAATGTAAATTTCAAGTTGAAGTTTACTACGGATATACTGCCTGCGATATTTTCTAAAAAATTTAAAACGAGAAATCGTATTGCGTGCTTCCTTCTCAAGATCAAAGCGAAGTTATTATATTTCAACTTTATTGCGAAAGAATGATATTCTCCACCGATTAATAGGCTATTAGAAAGAGAGTTTATCCTCACCGCAGTGAAATCACGTATTCTAACTTCTCATTATAATGATAAATTTAAGACCCAGTCATTTCAGGAGGAAAAAGTTTTGGATTGCTTGGCGTAATGCAACTTGTCCCTTTCTCTGCCGCAAAATGCGCAGTAGACAGTAAAATAAAAGTAAACGAGGCATTTAGAGACTGAAACTTCAGTCTGCATCATCGTACTAAACTAATCTTGTACTTGGGGTATTCACCCTCCCTTTCACCACCGAATGGAGCGCTATTTACCTACATGCCTTAAGTATATATAACCGCACATTTCACCAATGCCATAGAGTTGATAGCTGCATTAACTTTCGTTCTTGGTAAATAAGTGGTAGTTTTGCAGGACTTGCCCGTAGTACATTATGATACGTTTTACATCCACGAAACCTCACTTTGATGAGAAAATGCAAGCAAAATTCGTTTCTTAGTTTATTTACCACTGTACAAAAGGGTCACGTTGCTTAGAAAAATCAACGGTATTAGGCACCACTCTGTTTTGTACATGTTAAACAAGCTCAATACTCGCTTAGTTTATCATGGTACTTTTAATTTAATGTGTACAAAAATAATAATTACCGTGGAAACCCTAGTGTAAGTTTAGCATAACCCAAGCAAAGTTTTCCTTGCATGGGGTCCTAGATAAGAAGCCTAAAAAAAATTTCATATTTCTTAAGAAGGGAGCTACAATGGCTTAAAATTCGTGGTTCAGAGTAAATTAGCAAATGTTAAGGAAGATAGTAAACACCGAAATACTGAGGATAATTGGAATCACTTAAATCACTCACGAAGCGAACGTTAAATTACAGATTAAATCTCTTGCATAAATTGAAAGGATGTATCTTTAGTAATGATTTTGAAAATTAAATATTACCCCCATCGTACTACGGTAGGCGAGATCATGTTAATAAAATTAGAGCGAGTAAGTGTACAACTGATAGATTAAAACTGTCATTTTTCCATGAACGATTGGGGATTAAAATAGCATAGTCCAACCGCGGTAGGGGTAAAAATATTCGGATACAAATTAGTCTGGTCCGTCGCCACACACCCTAGGCTTGCAGGGTACTAAGAAATAAAAGTAAATCAATCGCTTCCTTGATATCTCGCGCTCAGCAGTCATCTCGTTCATTCCCAGTAAATTTATGAAAGATAAAACAGAACCTAGATGGTACGACGCGGATGTTAGAAAACCTTTCCGACGTCAAAGACTATGTCACATAAAGATGAAAAACATTAGGAATGATATCTCCATCGACAAAAGGAATGAGATTAATTATGATTATAACATATCCAGGGCAAATTACAAGACGAGATTTCGGAAAGCGTTAAGTGAATTCAAAATGAAAAGGTAAGTAGAATATTTGAAAGAGAATTCTAAAGCATTTTGGTCGTACGTCAAAGAGTTTCAGGGAAATAAGTCTACAGCTAAGTCACTCCAAAAAGAGAAAGGCGAAAGAGTAACCTGCAGGATGGAAAAGGCCAAATTATTAAATTACTTCTTTCAAAGGGTCTTAAGCAATGTCTCACCTAAGTGTCGCACCAATGTTGTGTTGGCATCATCTGCTAAAGTTACTTTATCCTCAGGCTTACGAATATCTCAGTAGAACACCGAATAGTTGGCAAATAAACGTATCTTACTATTAACTCATGTCGTTTATGTAAAGAAGAAATAAAAGATTTCCGATAGCACTACCCTCGGTGGGATTAGGGAGTTTTGGAAAAATAAGTTGATATATCGATGTATGCCTTGATAGAAGTTTTCTTCGTATCTTCACTGCTACACATTTTCCTGGCAAACCCTGCGATTCAAACACCACATCTGAAGTGACTTCTACTACATTAGAACTAACACCATCTATGAACCCGTATTTCATCTAATATCATCTATTAACTCTTAGTATCTGACCATTCAAAAAGTCTTTAATCCAGCCCTGGCTATTTTTATCTATGCCTTAGGCTTCTAGCTTTATGAATAGTTTACGATGAGTTACTTTGTCGAAAGATTTTTAAAAATCTAAAACAACTGTATCCACTGGAGCATAACTCTATTTTGACTCAAATGTATCATGAAAAAAGAGCCCAAATTGTGTCTCGCAGGATTGACCTATTTGGAAACCGTGCTGGTTTTTTCATCAACACCTCTTGACTAACGTGGTGTTTTTAACGTGGTGTTAATTGTTGCATTAAAATGCACATTAGCGGATGACTCCGTTAAAAGTTACTGTTGCGGCATCTCCCGCAGTTTCTTTGGAATTTGGTGTTTTGCTATCAAACTAGCAATTATGGCATTGAATGCTATGATGTGAGGGAAATAGGTTGGTAATTACTTGGTTTGGTTTAGGACGTGGAAGGGACAAAAGAGAATGAAAACTCTAGACCGAATAAGAAATGGGACAATATTATGGATTGAAACGTTTGGTTTGGTATGCAGAAGGCCTTCGGCGCGATGAATGTGCAATGCGACAGCGAAATGCACTCTAAAGTGTGGCTTTCAGGAGCATTGGAAGAAAGAGTTGATTTTTTGATGCATGCCTTGGTTGAAGTCTTCTTCGTATCTGCACCACTACACATTCTTGATGGTACATGGTACGATTGAAAAACCACACATGAACGCAATCGCAATCCTCTGGGTGCAGAGCACCGATATAATTTTTTCTCCACATAATTTTGATGCGTCAGGAGTCTCATAATTGTCCTCCGCTCTCATTTCCCTAATCCAGAATGTGACGAAGCTCGTCGATTACAATGTTTCATGCTTTTCTGAGGGGGAAAGAGATTTTTAGCTGAAATAACTTTCTGCTTGTCTGTCCCCAAAAATCCTTAAATATGGAGTTAACTTTTCCACAGACGTGAGACAAAGCCGAGAGGAGTACCTGGGAAAAGAATATTATTACTGGTGGAAATTTAAATGATAGAGAAGGATGAGGAAAATTCAATCGTAAGGCACGATAACCCACTGAAAATCAAAAAATATTTAGGGGAGGAATTATAAAGATAGTACCAGAGTGGACGCAGAAAAACAGAAAATGGAAGATCCCACCGCTAGTGACGATTGAGAAATGAGGATATGGACAGGGAACTGGATGGCATGGAAAGCTGCTGCAAACCAATCCTGTTGATGATTGATAAACAGTGGTGACGAAGAGAATGGCATCAAAGGATTCTTTTTGCCCTCTATCTCAGCTTGGAGTGGTCTGGTACTAACATTACCCTATAAACATTGATAATATGGCCTTGGTTTTAGTCTTTTTCGAGCCAGTGGAGAACGCGAGAGAACTTCAACGCATGTGATTAACATAGCGGTAGATAACCTGTAGAAGTCCTCAGGGGTGCCGGACTGTACATCTAGGCTGATGAAGTCCAGCCTGGCACTTTTGAGTCGAGGATGAGAATGGGGTAGTTTGGAGGCTGGCGACGGTAAATATCTTAGCATGTGGTTCCCTCTGAAAATTAGGGGGAATAAATGAATAAGTAGGAATAAATGCCTCCTGCCACCCTTTGATTGTGAGTGGTCTAGAGTTGATCCTCGGGAATGCGGCGAGCGTTGGAATACGTGGAAATGGGAGAGTTGGGCATAGTTGATTTAGGGCGGTGGGATAGCTCATAATTTGAGACACGTTCTTTAATGAGAGACAGTAAAACTTCTGAGGTAATTTTTGTCCCGCAAAACTCATAGGCTCGTTCCAAAACTTTGAAATACGGTGTGCAAGAAAAAAAGAACTGTCGGTGTGCGGGATAGAAGGAGAGTACGAGTGATTAGGCTAAGTTTTCAAACAAGGAAGGGAACGATAGGGCGGAAGATGGTGACCACTGGAATGAAGAGGGGTGTGAAGTCCCTATAAGAGGTGGTCTTGGAGCGGAAGGTTAGGGAGGATACGAATAATTTATGGTCACAGATGACGTTCTGAGTCATCTGTGAGTACGGAAGTACCTCGATGTTCATTTGAGGCCCATATTGAAGAACTTAAATAGGTTCAGTAGTTCTGTTATACATGTAGTCTAAATAATTTATTAATTTTTCATTAAGCATAGTTTAAGATTATTGCGTCAAATTAGTTAAGCTATAATTTGTAAAGTTTAATAGTAGTAAAAGCTGTATACTATGAACAATAATGTTTATCACAAAGAATTTCAAAAAGCCGCTTGTCTCATTTAAAATCGTTTTAATTAATAATTTTTTACGATTTTTATCGATTTAGCTGGCTTTAGGTCAGAGCGTTCGGAGAGTTCAGTATTCAAAGATAGTTAGGTGCAACGGGCCATAGAAATTAGGATTCTACGTTTAATAAAGGAATGTAATATACCCTAGGGGTTATAGCGAGATGATATAATTAAGAGATTATATAAAGTTACTAAAAATGAGCTTAAGTTTTGTTAATCATAGGCAATATTTACTTCAAAAGCTGAAACAATTTTTGATCATCGTTAGTGTTAAACATACTCATTATTTTTCTGCGAACTCAATGATTTGCCTACATATTTTCCCGCTTAGACTTTTAAATCATGGCGGATTTCGTACATGTTGTGATATTTATCTTCTGTATAAGGAGGTTCAAATGCTCTTTATCAAGGTATTTTACTCTTGCTTTAGGTTGATAGGTATTTTGGGATGAATACTTGGAAAGTGTAAAATAAAAGCTGATAAATATCAGTGAGTATTATCATGAAGAATGCATTACATTATCGGTTTCAAAACTCATATCCCCTTTGGAGTCATTGAGTAGTTATATATTTGGTGAAATCTGTACCCGGTTTACAGGCTACGCAGTTTTTATTTTTCCGTTATTTCATCCAGATAAATTCCAGGTTATCTATTACAATGGACCTTTTATAATTTAATGATGATGAATAAAACTTATTGTTAAACGTATTATATAAAAATAATTTAAATACCGCGATTGTGAATATTTAACTCACTGAATTCTTTTTTAAGTGTTATTTAATGTTTTACTAAAAAAATAGCGACAGTGAAATTACCCATACAGGAAATAATTCACTTAGGAAATATTTATGTATATTTGTTTGTACGCATATACCTTTACGCTGTACCCTTTCGGAGTAGGTAAAGTTAAAAATTCCGATTTTGTGTTATCTCAGTAAACTTGATAGCTTTGATAGCGTGGATTGATATGCTTGAGTACCTTGATATCGGTGGTTTTCGTGAACAACTGCGTCGTCATTGGAGGGAGATGTTCGCTCGTTCATTGCAAGCCACATCATGAGTATTATTTCAGTTTACTTCTGACAGTCGGCATGTATGTATCTACACTAAAATACCTTTATACGAGTGCTTGCGCATATATGTTAATATTTATTAGTGTTTATATAAGTAAGTATCATCTCATATTTATGCTTGAATGGTGCCCAAACACCCTATTTCACACGCTCTCGCTGCGACTCGTGAGGTATTGCGTAGGCTTATACGATGGGGCCTGCAATAGACGTGGAAGATGGGACAAAAACGTCCCGCATGACGACGCAGCATCTCCCAAAAGCAAACTATTGCCAGAAATCAACACTGCAAAAATCTACACGCAAACTTATCGCATTGTCTGCTACATATATAGGGTATATGTAAGGACAATTATAACATTCCTTATAAAACTGTCCTTAAATACTTTTCGCCACGCTTTCTTATTAATTTATCGGTATGTTTATGTTATCCTGTTCTTGAGACTCCCAATATTCCTCGACTTTAGGATATCTTCGACCATATTCATGACTTTCTCAGTCAGCGCTTTCCTCACAAACCATTCTCGATTTTCATGGTATTTCTGTATGTTAATTCGGCTCTCATCCATTCTCTTATCTCGTCCAACGCAGAGTGTAGGATATATTTTTAGCTCGGTTTCAACTTTTTCTCATACTTCAATGTAAACCTGTACTTAATTCTCCTTTCAAATACGTTAAAAACTCATTGGAAAAGTGAAATTATTATAGTTTAATTTAATAAAGTGTAGTGACGTAAATTAATGGCGCCACAAATGTGTTTCAAGGATTTAAATGCCCAAAATTTTATAAAGAAGAAGGGTCGATCGGAATATATAATTTATTTCTCTCTCAGACGTTATCATACGCTGGTATGAAAGTTTAATTTAGTAGCTTAAACTAATGGTTTAACTTTTCTATTTATGTGCAACTTCAAATAATAAAAGTTCAGAAAAAGAAATGGGAGTTATTATATCATTGGTAGTGGAGAAAATTCCCTCAATAAGTGATCTTGACAAATGGGAAAAACTTTTCAAATTAAAATTGAAATGAATTCTGTGAAAGCCTCACTATTCTAAAACGATGGGAAACTTCTGGTATGCATTGGAAGAAGAATGGCATTATTCTTTTGCAGGAAGCATTGTTCTGGCTTTCTGTCACTTTGTTGTCACAACGATTAAGTAAAAAAAATACAGTTCCGTGTGGAAAAAATAGTTTTCTTTTTTTAAATAATTACCAGGCCCCTGTGCTCGAAGAAGAACTGTTATTCAGTTAATTGGGCATATTCAACCTTGAGACGAATTTGCCTTGTGTATTACTGCTACAGCTAAGTACCCTTTTTCCTGAAGTTACAGCGGGAGTCAATGAAATTCGTAGTAATGCTGCCCATTCTAATTAATCATTCTCTCTAGTTGCAATGTTTTTGGTAAAAAAATCAGCCCCGGGAAGGTCTATAATCCTTTAGATTCACATTTTAAACAGAAATAGACTGAAAAATGTACATTCCATGTTCAAATGTACATTTTGTTTTTTCCAAACAGCATAAGCATAGTCAAAATCTTCCGTTTTAATATATAAGACGAAATGGCACAAATTAAGAATTGGCATCGAAAGAAAGACAAATTATCTGTTTATTTACGATGGCGCTGCAGAAAGTTACTTACGTTTTGGCCTAGCGTGGTGGTGGGTGGGACTCGAGCCATCATCTTGGTGTTTAAACATCCCTACACTCAGTTCGCATCCTGCTATGGTACTGTGCAGGCCACTGCACTTTGGTCACCGCAAACTGTTAAAATGTGCGCTGGGGTAGAAAATCCCGCAATTTGTGAAGTACTACTTGCAATTAGGATTTTACTGGCAAAAATCCTTAAGCCAATCTAAATTCAAAGGTAACTTTATGAAACGTACGGAGACGGAGTAATGAGTGAAGGTAGAGTGAAGCAGTGGTGCATTCATTTTAAAAATAGCCGCACTAATTTTCACGACGAGGACCGCAATGGTCGGTCTAGCCTTGTGACAGAGGATCTGACGGTGGAAATCAAGGGAAAAATTCATAAAAATAGCTCTCGCTAGACGTGGCTTACAACACAGCGCCTGAACAGTGACGCAGAATATCATGGTGGAGTAAACAAGTGGTTAAAATGTAAGACCCAAGATTTCTTCAGAGACGGAATTGAAAAGCTTGTACATGGCTATGATAAATGACTCAATTTGAATAGCAACTATGTTGAAAAATAGTTTTAAAATACGCCTTTCAAATGTATATAATAAAACTTTACCTTGTTGCTAGATTCATATTTTATTCTAAAATGCAAGTTACTTTTTGGAAATACTTAATTGATTAAGTCTGGATAAGCAGATTTTAAACATATTTTAATCCTTTCGGAACAAAATTATGAACACATGTTCTGGTAATTAATTATTTCTAAATTTTACAATAATTCTAAGCGCAGAATATCAACAATGACATTCCTCTAATTATTTGTTTGACATTAAATGAAAAGTTTCGATTATTTTAATGATTTTCTTACATCTGCCATTAATGCGTTTTCCAAATGCCAAGACCGAGCAAAATCGCTTTATAAAACGGGAGATTTACCTCACTGCATAAAATACCTTAGGAACCAATAAGTAAGAGTATAGATTGAAGAAAAATCGTTATTGAATCTAAACTTACCCATAGTTCTCAGCGAAACCAACCCACTATTGAATCCTTCTATTTATTTAACAAAATGTACTATAACAACTCTTAGTGAATGCTAATATACCCTTCAATGCGTTTTCCAAATAATAGGATCCAGGGAAATTATTTCTCACATAAGAAAACATCATTTTCTTCTCATTTTATAAAAATACTTAGGTTTGTTTTCTAGGTAAAAACTACAGGCAATACCCATTATTTACTGAAGGATTTTTTTATCATTAATTTTAAATATAGGTTCTAAATTCAAAGCTTTTTATTGCAGCACGTTCTGTCACGAAAATGTAACAAAATTAAAAATAAAGAAAGATCATTTTACTCCACCCTGACGTAGAACGCTGAATTAGTGACTTTTGCCTATATACGTGATTACCCACAATGAGACTGCCGATTGCCGAGTCAAATGCCGATTATTTATAAAAAGTAGGAAGGATAAAAAAAACTGATTTATCTTATCCATCTCATGATTATGTAGCTCAATCTATCATTAAAAAGTCAATTTCTTATTTCATGATGTTAATCATTGATGTAAGGCGAATGCATTTTGGCATCACTATTTTCATTACTTGGTAAATTTGCTTGCAATTTTCCCGTGGATCAACTAGCAGACTGATTGTATTTTTGTTCATTTACATATTTAATTCGAGGAAAATTAAAGCCTTTGCTCTTATCCATTCATACGAAGGGATCGAATTAGGTGTTGCTGCGTCTGTGAGCAGCAAGACGCTTAGGGATTGGCAGGCTTGCTTGAGGCGGCGATAAGGCTTTCCCGAGAGCGAGACGGTGTCATATGCTGATGAATTCGTAACGCGCCGAAATGGATAAAGGGCGGCTAAAGCGACTCGAGCAGCCAGAAGAGACACTCGATGGGGCGGGGAGGAGATGGAGGAGGCCGCGAAATTGAGGTTAAACCAAGTTCCACAGCGCTCAGAAGTGGACGAGTTATGTAACGAAAGCAAAGAGGGACGACCCCCTTATGCGAGGGTACGAATCCCATCGTGTGATTGGATTGAATTCGACGTCGCTACGTTCGGTGCAAAAGTTGTAAAAATACCGTCACCGCAATAATCAGACAAGAGTTTTTTATTGACAGAATTCTGTTACGTACGGCCTTGATGTTAGAGCAAAAACGATTTTGATTTTGATTTGCTTTGGTGTGCTATCCTGGCTGTATTACTCACTGATGCTCACCACTGTCCCAACTTGGGTTCATCTTCTCATATTTATTTAGAAAAATCGTCTCTATGTAATTTCATGTTCATAGCATATAGGGTGCGGGAACATAACATCCTTTCTTAAAAAGCAAAACCCCTTTGCTTTATAAAAAAGTACCCTGTATTTCAATTGCGTAAACACTCTCCTAGAGGTGTAATGGCAGATATGTACAAGGATAGTTTAATCTTGTGCTATTTATATATGTGTTTGGAGAAACATTTCGTAGCTGTCATATGGCTGACGACCTATTTAAATTGTTTGAGGGTTCTATTTAGATTGGATATGTGTTCATGTATGTTATATGTATTAGATTTACCTGTTATATGTGTACTGAGCATTACATTTGAATATCCATTGGGCATAGAGGGGGTAAACTATAAATTTTTCCTATGACTTCTCTTGCGTTCTTTCCATTGATATTCTCATTTATTATATCACTGTTCAAAATTAAATTCAATTCTTTTATGAATACTTATCTTCTCTATGTAACCATAGAGGGACGAGATGCTCTCGTGCTAAATGGGACATTGTAAAAATATTGAAGTATCAGCATGTAAGTGAGACACTCAAAATCGGCTCAATAAGGCCCCTCCTCCCGACACCCTTGAGCCCAATCAACCCTGCGCATGACTTGGGTGTGTATTTCCCCTTTAAGAACTTCAAATTATCCCCACCGTTGTAATTACCCAGGGGACCAGGAACTGACGGACCCTTTGACATGAAAACGGTGAGGAGAGAGGCCGAGAGAGGAATAGAACATGGGGTAGGGCCCGTCGGGGCGATATAAATGAGGGCGAAAGGGGAAGTGATCGTGAGAATTCATCGATTAACAATGCTCGAGGGGGGGAGAGAGAAATGCGAGGGATAAGGGATTGATTTTGACGAAGTAATGCCTTCATTCGAAAGGCGAGAGCGGCCCATCAAAAAATCATAATAATAAGAGATCTGAGTGAGAAAGAGAGGGCTTTGGGAGGGGTGGGAGGTAGTCTGTGAGAAAGGTCGAGAGGCAGAAGAGGAGGAGTGCAGTTGGCTCGGGGTGAGAGAGGTGGAGAGAGAGGGGATTCCAGAGAGAATTTCATTGCAATATATTTTTTCACCAGCAGCCGGTTATTTATTTTCCAAACTCCAATCCCTCAAAGAGTGTTTACTCGAGCTTTCGTTCGATTTACGTCTCCCCACATTCTTCGACCGTCCCCCTCCCTCTTCCCAAACCTTCCCTCCTCCATTCCATTATTTCCCATCACCCTTTCCTTCTCTTTACCCACCTTTTTTCCGCCTCCTCTTTGGCCGCGTCGCCAATTCCTCTCTCCTACAACGTAATCCCCGCCTTCTCCCTCATTCCTTCGTGAGTTTGCTTTGACAGCTATGCCTCTGATTATTTGTACTTTATCTTCTCCTTCCGATCCCTTCTCCGATTGGGGATTGGATATCGTCAACGCCATTCTGATTCCGGAGCCCTGGAAAGTTCCCGTGGGCTGCATCCAAACCAATCTCTTAGCTTGCTCAGGCGGAATGAATCGTCATATTTTTCTTTGTATTTTCCCCGGTGGGTGAGCTGTAGAATACCATTCTGGCCTCTTCTCTCCAAAATTTCCAAATCTCTCGAAATGTGTATATATATATATATATATATATATATATATATATATATATATATATATATATATATATATATATATATATATATTTATATATATATATATATATATATATATATATATATATATATATATATATATATATAATGTATAACACTTAGCACTAGTGGACACAGACAAAAACACAGAAACACACAAAAAAAGAGACTCACTATTTTTCGAATTTTCGGTGGTCGTTGCCACCTTTATCAAGGAGGAGAGGGACAGAACTGAAGGGAATACGAGGGCTGGAGCGATGGATGGAAGGGGAAGGTGGGGAGGGAATTCCGAAGGGACGGGTTTGGAGGGGCAGCGTTAGAAGGGTGGGGAAAATGTAGAAGGTGATGGGGGTGGAAGGGGGATGAAAATATAATTAGAACAGGGTAATTAGTGCCTAATATTGATTCCTGGCCAGTTCCAGGACTCCAAAAGCCAGATGAAGGATTGCTCTAGTGTTTTCAGTTTCAGAGGAGGATCAGAGGGTGGGAGGGATGCTATGATTGATACACTATAGCATTTATCAAAGGGAGTGTTGTGTTCGGAGGCGTGTTTGGGGATAGGGAGCATGTCAATGAAGGAAGAGTTTTTGCACCGTCTGCAACGCCGGTTGCAACGCCTTGCAATAAACCCAGATGTAAAACATGCCCTATTTTCAAAACCAAAATCCCATCCCTCTCCCACCCGCTTTTTAACTCTCTCCCACCAATTCCCTCCTCTACTTGCACTTCTAGCAATGTAGTGTACCTTCTGAAGTGCCAACTGTGCCCTGCCTATTATATTGGGCAAACCACCACACCCCTCAATATCAGAATCAACAACCACCGAGCCTCATGCAAAAACTCTTCCTTCATTGACATGCTCCCTATCCCCAAACACGCCTCCGAACACAACACTCCCTTTGATAAATGCTATAGTGTATCAATCATAGCATCCCTCCCACCCTCTGATCCTCCTCTGAAACTGAAAACACTAGAGCAATCCTTCATCTGGCTTTTGGAGTCCTGGAACTGGCCAGGAATCAATATTAGGCACTAATTACCCTGTTCTAATTATATTTTCATCCCCCTTCCACCCCCATCACCTTCTACATTTTCCCCACCCTTCTAACGCTGCCCCTCCAAACCCGTCCCTTCGGAATTCCCTCCCCACCTTCCCCTCTCCATCCATCGCTCCAGCCCTCGTATTCCCTTCAGTTCTGTCCCTCTCCTCCTTGATAAAGGTGGCAACGACCACCGAAAATTCGAAAAATAGTGAGTCTCTTTTTTTGTGTGTTTCTGTGTTTTTGTCTGTGTCCACTAGTGCTAAGTGTTATACATTATTATTCACGTCCGTGAGTCTTTCAAAAAGTGTTATATATATATATATATATATATATATATATATATATATATATATATATATATATATATAACACTTATAAATGTATATATATATATATATATACATTTATTTATTTATATATTTATATATTATTCTATTGTATTCGTACTCTTGATCCATTATTTTCTAGGCGGCTGAAACATTTGTGATGCTTATAGTTTCAAGCATCGCTCGATTTAAATTTGTGTTAGTTTAGCTGTTAAAAAACATAATTCGAATAGAATCTTCTTTTTTCCTGCTTTTCTAGCAACAAATGATGCTATACCTAAATTATAGGCGCAATACCAATGACTTAATTCTTATTTTTTTATTCTAGGGAAAATTTAATGAATAAATTTACCCCTTGTCTATTCTTTGGATTCAAAGGCAGTATACGTAATACATCAATAAAAATATCAAAATGAACAAAAATATCATATTATTCTTTTACTTGGGTCGTGAGGTAATTCTAAAATTCAATACATTTGAGTTCAGGGACTTCGGTGCTGGTATTAACTGCATCGATTAGGTTCTTCCTACTTTATTGATGATAAAGAGTAAATTACCTCACGGTAATTAAGTTCAATAGGGTTTTTTTTCCAAAGAAACTGCGGGAGATGCCGCAACAGTAACTTTTAACGGAGTCATCCGCTAATGTGCATTTTAATGCAACAATTTCAGAGCGTAAAAATCATTCGCCTTGACTGGGAATTTCAGAGTTTAAGAGGACGCCTCGGTAGCTTAAGTGGCTAAAGCACTCGACCGGATATTGAGGGATCTGGGTTCGAGTCCCAGTCAAGGGTTTTTTTTATGAGTATCAACGTTTGAATTGATTAGTTGCCATATAAGTTTCCCCAAATATGAGTTGTCTTTGGGAGATTAACATTATGTATCAGAGGTAAATTTTCGGGGAAACAGAGGAAAAGAGATAGCTAAGGCAGAAATGAGTAGTGAAAAGATACGAAGCTTACAATAGCTTCGTACAAAAAGAGTATGAAATAGTTCATGGAAATTATTGAAGGGTAGAGCAAAAAATAATCAACGAACATACGAACGCGGTACAGGCTAATATTAGCTTTTTTCAATAATTTGATTCCTGTTCCCTTTTTTTATGCACTTTGGAAAGAATGGGTATTTTAATCTTTGAATTGTGAGACTAATTTTTCTTATTTTCCGTTCATACTCAATTACGAGTCTATCCATTAAATTAATTTCTAAGAGCATGCAATTGATGTCTAAGCTAAAAGGAGAGGGCAAGTTTTAACAAACTTTTCTCTATTATTTATTTCCTCTAGAACTCCTTTTTCCGAAATATATGTAAAGAATATATTCTTGGAATTAATTTTGAACAAACTTGATGATCCATGTAGTTTTTAATTTAATTCTTTTACAGATATATTTGACCCCGCGAAGGAAATATTGGTCCCTACCAGAAAAAAATGTTTACTTTAGCGTTTAATTACTTTTCAAAAGATATAAGTTATTAAATTATTATAACATATTTATATTTTTCAACTTTTTTGCCATATTTACTCAGTTTTCCCCATGAGCCTCCATAGTTTAGCTGGGGTAGTCTGCAAGTTTCCCGACTTTTTAATCGTTTTAACTGTTTATTGAGCGGTTCAAGAGATGACCCAGTTTTAATTCTTCAAAGAAAATTGTTTGCAGTGCATACTTTGAGTTGAGTAAATAAAAGCGCGTATGAAGAAGGCAGTATCAACAGAAGTACTATATCGAGAGAAACAAAGGTAAAAGAAGAATTTAATTTGCAGATAGTTATCACAATTTGTCAACTTCAAATTTAAAAATATGAGTGCCGTGAGAACTTAATCGGGATGTTAAAGACTTTTCAGAGCTCAGTACACTAACGATAACATATTTTTCCAAAGAATTTTAGTAATTAAAAAGACCAGATTATGTTTATGCCAGGGATATTGCTGCAGCTCCTATAATAGCTTCGTAAATTTTACAAAGAAGTATATCAGATAAATCTCTTTACTACGATATACCGTACATATATTATAAAATCTCGCATAAATATATTTTCATTCCATTATATGTTAATAGGCATCAGCGGAGGATCCAAACAGAGGGCCATGAGGGGCATATCCATCCACATGTGGAATATTTAAAGCTTAAATAAAACTAAAAATTAATCTTACTTCTTACTAATACATAAATCATAAAATTCATTTGTTTGTTTCTTTGGGGACACATGACGCTAAGACGTTAAGGAGTTAGAGCTTCTAATTTTTTGTATATTGAGGATAAAATATGCACAGTGACATAGGCTAGGTCAGATTTGGATATAATTTTTTGGAAAAATTTTCAGATAAAAATATTCAATATTTTGAAGAACAATTTTTTGCGCACAGAAGGCAGCATCCGTATGTTTCGCTCAGAATTAAGATTAAGATTCATTCATTTCAATAAGGATCGTCAATTAAACTGTCGTATTATTTTTCTAACCATCATATAAGTTACAAACGTGTGTTACAGGCATGATTTAAGGTGAGCACAGACCCTTCTTATATTGTACACAGCTGCCACAAAAGCCGATAGTCTCGGTATATTTCTTTAAAAAATAATGTTAATAGTGGACATTTTTTTCGGTAAATTTCTGCTGATAAATTCGATGGTCTAGAATTATTATTTCTTTAAGTATTAACTTTTTAAATTTCATCAGTTCGTTTTTTAGAATGAAATGTAATTCCACTAAACATATACGGGCATGTAAAAAATCAAATCGCATTTGTGCAATGCATCTGCAAAACCGCGTGCTTTGAGACAACAACGTGATGAAAAAATAGTCCAAGTACATGCCTTTTGACCCTAATCAAATACAGTTACAGTTAGTTGTACGAATAAATTGGTCCGGTGAAACTGTGCATGGCCACCAGTATGAGTTATACGCTCGACACTACTTTTGAATATCTTTTGACTCCCAAGAATTAAATCATACTCTGTAGATGGTGTTGCGATCTCTAAAATCAGTGCTATTTTATTCAAGTTCCACAGAATTTTCTTTTCGAAGACATTACTATAAATTATTTTTGTTCATATGCAAAAATCTTCCAACTTCAGAGATTCAGGTCCGCTAGCTATATGAGTAGTCTTATTTTGACATGTTTTATATTGTCCTCGTGTATTAATTTAAAGATACATGATAATATAAAATATAGAATTATTTTAACTTTAGAAAAATGCATTAAGCAAGGTTAGCGTTAAGTCCTCGTAATTTAGGAAAGCTATATTTGCCACTGTAAGTCTAATTATGGGTTAAGAGAAAATATCTTGACAGTTCTGTCTCCAGAGGCACTTTATATAAATGGTCTCACTTATATTTTCACGGTTGGTTAAAATATTTGGGCACACTGATGCAAAATATTTTATCGTTTAACGACGTTTATTGCAAACAGGCGACAATATACGGCACTGCCTCGGCAATGATCGGCAGTTCCCAAAGTTCTTCAATTTTTCTCCGAAAATTACTGGGCTCATTTCGGAACTTTCTTAGTTGTCATTTATTTCTAATTAATCTTTCGAAGTGATATATATTTATATCAGATATGCTATCATATACTTTAACGGTTTCCTTTTGCTAGTTCTATTTCGCGCGTGAGCCATCAAATCCACCAAAGCTTGTAATGAATGAAATTAAATGTTAATAGTGCTAGTGGGTATCGATTAGAGTAATACTTTTTTCCATGGTGAGCACGGTGAGCTCTTTCTCACGTGCAGTTTTTTCAATTATGTGAATGCCAATAACTTAAAAATCAGCAAATAGTCGAGACACATTACCTGGGTTGGTCAAGAAGTATTATTGAACGATCATTCACAGAGGAAGTGGGCTGTGCGCATGAAATAGGGAAATTATATTTTAGGACTTTTGGGGACTTGGAGATAAGAATGATTTTTACACCTTGAGATATCTGCATTTTAATGCATACTAATGGATGACTCCGATAAAAGTTATTTTCGCTGCTTCTCCCGCAATTCTTTGACGATCATTTTAGTTGTGCCAGTATGTGCGCTTCATACTCGCTTCCTATTCACGTCGTTTTCGACTTTTCTTCCAAAAAAATAAAGAGAGTAATTTGATATTTGTTATTTGTTATGACTTGTTTTATATAAAGAAGGTAGTGTCAAAATGTAAAGGCGTAAGGAAAGTAATCAATTCAATTGATGGGCAGATATCAGGATCGATTTAGTGGCAAGTTGAATTCCCAAGTTCGTTATCAGACACTATACGCACGTTGCACTTATTTTCATGAGTATCGTTACTTCATGAGTAGCACACGATAAATACTGGTGACAGCATGATGACACTCAACTGGCCCATTAGCTCAGTTGGTAAAAGCGTCGTTCTAATGTCGCGAAGGTCGTGGTTTCGATCCCTCCATGGGACTTTATGGTATATCTTTAAAGTTATCGTTTCCTTGAATTCCTATATACGATTTTACGTTATCATGACAAGTTGCGCATGGTTAAATGTGGTAAAACACAACAGCTCATCATTATATTCTAACTTTTCAAAAAATATTAATTCCTAATGACTTAATGTGAATGCTTTTAATTTTTGATGATAATTTTTGGTTGGATCGTCGAATTCAAAATTCTATCTTACTTTCGGTAAGATATCAGTTAATTGAGGGCTTTTCATTAAAAAAGAACAGCCATAAAAGGATAAACTAATATCACAATTAAATACGAGTGCTAGGTTGGATTGAGTTTCCATATAACCTACATCCCTGGCTTTATGGCAACGTATTCTACGTCTATTTAAATACAAAAAATATTATCACGCCCAAATTTTATTTTAATGGTGAAATATTTAAAAACGAATCAGCATGGTTTGCTAAATTTTCCTTCTTTTGCATAGATTCTCTTTATACTTGATGACAATGTCGGACATTTCAGGTCTTGAAGTAGGGATCCTGCCTGCAAATCACCATAGTTAAAATGGCGGACATCCGTAACGTTACAAAATGAATCTTTTTTACTTAGGATTTTTCCAGGCTAAAACTTTTCTGCGCGAAAAATACGAAAACACGGGTGAGTTTCGAGGAAAAAAGTTTTACGATGAAAAAAAAAACAAAGTTTTCAAAAAGGTTTATTGTTGGTATAGCTAGATTCCTGGATTTCCGGGACCTCCGCATGCATATCCTTTAACGCTTAACTTTTCCGTTCTCCCGTCAGCTCCTTCGGCCACGCCCTCTCTTTGCTCTTTGTCTCCTTCCTTTTCGGCCCCTTTTCCCATCTTCACTGTTCATCCTCCCCGCGTGCGTTCACCCTGCTCCTCTCCTGCCTCCTACCTCCGTAGGTCCGCCCCCACATCAGTCCTCCCTCCCTCTACGGCCACCCCCATTTCCTCTGCACCCTCGAGATCCCGTTCGAAAGTTATTTTTTCCGATCACTTCCCTAAAAAATGGGTCGGAGGAGGAAATATGAAGGGCTACGCGCTTTAATCGGAACGAAGTGGGGAAATATTTCATTTAGTGTTCAACCTTTCGGCTCCCTTTAAAGGAAGCTGATTTATTTAATTAATCGTTTGCTGATTCCAGTCACGTCAACCCCTCGTAGCCGTTACTTTCTGGGATACGTTTAGCCAGCATTGACGTACTTTTGCACATTTTTCAAAACCCACTGGAGATAAAAATTAACACGCCTGTCCTTTAAAAGGAAAAAGTAGTGGGCCTTCTCTAGAAATTTTTTTCTTTGCCAATTTAAGCGTTCGTCGGCAGTTGGTTATCGTTAAAATGTATTACTTAGGAAGTGATAAGCCTTTTATTAAAATTGTGATATATTTTATTTATAAGTATTCACGTTTTATTAAATTACATCACATGCCTTGCTTGCATGGAGTGAAAGGTCTAGAAATATACTATTACAACCCTGCCACAAATTTTTCATTTCATGCGATGATTCATTACAAAATTGGGTTTTTTCGTTACCAACCATCCAGCCAACCATTTTGTCGGAGATTTTCGCGACTTAAGCATCTTTTTTACTAACCGAAGCTGAAAATTTTGAAATTTTTGAAAAACATAATTTACTTTTGAGATTTTATTGGAGGGCTTAGCAAATTAAATGATTCTATTTAAAATAAAGTCACTTAGATCTAGTTCTGTAATCCTATCTTAAAAGTGTGAGCAGTAATTCTCCAGCCGATTGCCTTCAAGCGATTGTGAAGTAATGTCTTTAAATATTAAATATACTAATTCTTACACTATTTAAAAATATGACTATTTACTTTTTATTTCACATCTTCTTCGTAAGGGATGTGCACATGATGCATTAAATTGTAATTACGGAGTATTTAGTGTTGTCATATTTCCGAACATTATGAAATTTTAATTTGCCTGAGTAATTTAAAAATCAATTCTCTATTCTTTTTGCCTATAAATACTCAAAATGATTCATTTTTCTTGTTAAATCAGGAACAATAATATATATGCAAGTGGATAGGAGCTATTAGATATCCTTTCTAATTTTGCTCCTCGGGACTAGTTGTTTTATTTTATTGGGCTTATGGTGCCCTATTATTAACTGCAATAGTATATATAACGGTCGCTGGGTTCCAATTTCTCCGCAAAATGATAATCAAAATATGCTATAGGATTTCGAAGATTAAGAGTGGTAAATATTTCCTCAATGCTTCCGTATGCTGAAGAAATACTTATAATGAATAGTTGGATGCCAATGAAAGTCAGCATTTAGCGTTGAAAATGGGTAGGTGAAATATTTCAGTTCTCTCTATCTTTTCGTTACTCTGATTTCAATGTAATGGAGTGACACGTAGCGCACCATTTCTATATTTCAAAAGGGGATAATATAAATATCGTAATTTGAGACATCTACCTCGGATTACACTTCATACATGGTACAAATGTAAACGGCGTTATGTTTTTTCAACACAATAACCATTAAGGATTACTTATTTGAACTAAATATCTCAAACATAAATTACGGATCACCGAATATCATTTAACTAAGAAGCAAACATTTTATCACGCAGAACTTGCTTAGGAGCAGAGTAAAGTAAGCTATAAATAATGGTAATAAACATATTAAAAATATTTAACCTTTTAACGCTAATGCAGTCTTTAACCTTCAAATAAAGCTCCACTTCAAAGCATTATTCGCTGAAATTTATAGATATGGGGGTAAATAACAGTAGACGGTCATGAAATTAGTCATAATCTCAAATGAGTTGATTCCGGTAGTTAATTAATGCAGAGCAATTGATAGTTCAACTACTCTTGCCAAATGCAGCCGTGTCTAGATGCTGCTATCGGCTTATCGTTGGGCCATGCGGTCGGAGAGAGGACAATTAATTTATGGGCTCGTGGGGAAAGTCTTGCGCGTTGAATAGCCTTGAAATAGAATGTCGCGTGCCTTTTGATGGTCTCACTTCTGCAAAGCCCTTCATAATTTCAGCAATATTGAATTTTTAGGAATTTGAAGTTCCATGATCCGCTTTTCTTCGGTACCCTACCGATTTACTGACTTTTGCCTTTCATAAGATGATTACGAATTCATTAAAATATGAATGGGATTTCTCGTCATGTTTCTCAAGTCGGATGTTACACTTAGAGCAATAAGCATTCGAAGATGTACGAGTACACTGAATACTAGGATTTTTTCTCGGCCACTTTTTAAGCCACTTGTTTTTGGTCGTTTTTTTACTGTGTGTTATGTCAGTGTAGATAATATTTGTTACTTTTAGTTTGTATTAACCTGTTTTTGATATTCTCATTCGCTATGAACGATAGCAGGTTTCTTATAAAGGAAATGATAGCCGAAAACTTTTATGCGAGATTGTAATTGAAAATATGTCCAGAAAGATGAAGCTAAAATAATATTTCATCTTCATACACTTGACAATAAAATGCTAATCAGCAGGTTTCCCCCGTTTGAACTTTGATGAAAGGTCACTTTACAATGCATTTCCGCAATGCAATATTTTTGTAGTCAATAAGCGTATTACCCCGGAACTTAAGGAGTAATAATAATTATTGATGAATAGGGGTAACCCACGGTCTTTATATTATTAAAACGTCGCACTAAACGAGATGACGAGTCAGATAGTTTGGAAAGGGGAGATGTAATTTGTATTGGTGGTGATGAATTGTCAGCGTTATGAGCATTTTGTAACAACTGTAATTTATATTCTAAAGGTGATCAATAGCTTTTGCAGTACCTGACTTATTTCCACCAACTATTTTCACATTTAAAGAGCTTTTCTCAAAGATCTAATGCAACGCACTATCAACGTAATCTACCAACTCTATTTGTCGACGCCACGTGTAGCATTATTGAGTTGATTAGCATCTTCACTATCTTAATAAATGTGAGCCTTTTGCTGCTCTGTGAGAATCTATTCATTCACATTCCGACTTTATTGGAAACAATTCCTCATTACCTCATTTCGTCTACAAGTACTGCGTCGAAATTCTATTGTCACCACGCTGCTTTAAGGCATTGCAAGCCAGTAATAGTAGGTAGTATACTTTCATTGCGCACCCTTTATCATAGAGTATATATTAAATGAGATCCTTTTCATTCCTTCTCAATATTGAAAAGAAGGGTTTTGATAATGTATAAGAATCATATTCCGCTCAACATAACGGTTTATTAATCCGAGGATTTGTTTGTAGCAAAGTTGCAAACTATCCTGATTCCCGTCAATCTTTTCGTTCCTTCACTGAAAAACAAATTCTTCGAATCGTTTTTCATCATTTATCCGTGGCTTTCTTTAACTTCGTCTTTAAATGCCTCGCCTTATTTTTTTCCTTTATTTACTTTATTCAGCAATCTTATGTTTTCTCGGGATGAATCCAATCAATTTCCCTCTTCTTCTTAAAAGTTTTCTCCATGAGCTTCCCACTTCACTCATTGAAGTGCTCCTTAAGTTATTACTCTGTCAATTCACATCATTCATTGGTTGCACAATATTTCCATATTCCCCCAACCATGCTTTAACATCGCCCCTATCCGTAGAAAAGGGGGCTCCACATTCACTTCGTTCGAAAGGCAAAATAATTTTTAGAAGCAGTGAAGAAAGTGCTACTTTTGACTTAAGTGGGATCGTGCTCTGTAGCCTGGCAAAAAAATAACAACTACAGGGTCGCACCCAAAAGTGGTCGGACTGAAATTTATACAAGAATTTAATTGACGATATACTCACATTGACTTAATAATCTTCAAAGTATGCTCCTTGAGCTGCTACTCACTTAGTATAACGTTGCTCCCATTCCCCGTACGCCCGCTGGAAATTTTCTTTGGGGATGCCGTTGATGACCCTCGTCGAAGCCTCTTGAACGACCTTTGTCGAGTCAAAACGTCGTCCCCTGAGCTGTCCTTTCATCAGGGGGAAGAAGAAGAAGTCCGGTGGTGCCAGATCGGGAGAATAGGGGGGGGTGCGGCAACGTGGCAACGCCGTATTTGGCCAGGAGCTGTCTGACGACGAGCGGTCGACACTCAGAATTTTCGGCGCACACCTTGCGCATGTCCAAATCCTGTGAAATAATGCGTTGGACGTTGGATGCAGGCAGACCCAACTGGTCTGCAATTTCTTCACTGGTTAAGCGTCGGTATGTGTTCAGAAGTGTCCTCACTCTGTCCACATTCGTGTCGGTTCTTGCTGTCGATGGCCGTCCGGAGCGATGGTCGTCTTCAACGAGCTCCCTACCCTCTTTAAACAACTTGTGCCACTCAAATACTGTGGAACGGCTTAAGGCAGTGTCCCCATAAGCCTGCTTGCTCATATCGAGGGTCTCAGTTGCCGTCTTCCTGAGTTTCGCACAAAACTTCACGGAATAACGTTGCTCTAAATTCAGATTCATTTTGTTTTTCGACGCGGACAAAAAACTTGCTTCACTAAAATCGGTGTCCTCACTCAACGACAGCCCGCAGGCGACTGAGGTTGGTGTCGGTCTGTTGCTAAGAGCCCCCTCCACCTTACCCTGCCAGACAGACCCCCCTTCACCGCTCCGTTCGCGCCAGAGAAAATCAGTCCTACCACTTTTGGGTGCAACCCTGTAGCCGTCGAACTAGTTAGCTCAACGATTTAGATTACCATTACGCTAATCACATCGGAAATGAAAAGTATTTTCAATGGCAGTTAAAATAACGGAGTTTTACATAACTTGGCCGATGGGAGATTGAACCCACGACTTTCGTGTTATTAGTACGACGCTGTAAATAACTGAGCTAATGGCTCAGAATTGAGATGAAGATGGAAATAATGGTATTTATAGAGGGAAACTAAAATTTCTCATATATCCTGGGGACCTTATAGTGATGACAATTTTTTTAAATCCTGAAGTCAGTGTGCCGATTGGATCAATTGGCTTGCCAGTCATCGACCGTCCTGGGTCCTCACCTCGTTCCTGCGCCGGAATACGGCGCAAGGTGCCAAGAGACGTATGATTTCTCTCAAAGTTTTAAAACAATGGATTTTCATGAACTACTTGGAGAGATTTTTTTCCCAATCAATGACGACTATTTTTTTCTATTACTATCTTTTCATCGCTGATCTATTACTCCCCCCCCCTCCTATCCTCACAACCTTTAATATCACACTATCTCGAAATCAATATTTTTTTTTGCCCACTTTTTCTGCTGAATTCCCTTCGGATTTCACCTAGCCTCTTCCTCTCTTTTACCACTATATTTAAAACCTCGCCCTTTGTAATTATTTTTTTCCAATATGATATACTTAATTATCTTAAATTAGGGTAAACCCTTAATTTATGTTTGCAAAGAAGTAATTTCTAGAAATTCAGCAAAATCTAACTACCCTATTATTACTACTATTAATTCAGTTACATGAAATGAATTAATGTAAATTTCATTGCTCATTGATTATGCATTCATCCTCGTTAGCGAACGCAACGCAGTGAGGGCACAGTTAAGTGGCAGAGGGAGAGGGCTGCTGGTAAAGGGTTAAATCAAAGCGGTATCAGGCGTAGTGAACTAAAGTGATCGTCTCCTGCGTAAGGTCAGGAACTTATTTGTGTACCATGGAACCTCATTCCGCTAGTGCATGTAACACTATTCCGTTTTACCGTACTAAGAGTACGCGATAATGACAATGACAATTGATCTTGGCGTCCTAATATGAGGGCGTCTATGCAGTGAAGGATCAAACAACGTTTGGTAATGATAGGAAGTAATATTTCAGTTAGTGAAGAAATACAATCAATGAAATCCAATATTAATATGGAACTTGAATAGATTGTACACTTTAATAGTATCGAATTATTATTAACTATTGCGCGGTTAAATTACCCCGCTAAATAGGATGGAGCCTAAGGGTTGGTGTACCTTAATGTCTTTGGTTCAAAATCAAGACCTTCACAACAGTACCATGACGTTCCAATCAATTAACTAAGCTAATGAACCTGATTTGCATAATCGGAAGCATAAGTAAAGCAATCACTTGAATCCTTCACCAATTTGTCAGGATTTTCGAAGAATAGAAAAAGCGAAAGTGCAATTACTTTCTATTCTTATACCATGTCAATTTGCTGTACTCACTGACTCTAAGAGCAAAACTATATCAATGAATCGGCTGAAATTGTAACACTGCGAATATCCTAACCTGCAGAGAGAGAGAGAGCAATGTGCCGAGTCAAAATTATTTTCAGTTACTGACACAAATTTCCACCCACGTGTGTTTCGACTAAAAGAATTTGTGAAAAATGAGCGAATTCTATTGATTGTCCAATGAGAGTAAAGGGTGGAGGTTGAGGACGGTTGTCATCCGATCTCATACATTGAGTTCCACTAACTCCTTTACTTTATTAGCTATAAATATGTTCTACGTAATTCTAGACTGTTTTATGATAATAACTTACATTTAAGATTTCGATATGAATTATTAACTCTCGTTGCATATAGTCATTCTTTAAATCAATTTATAGAGTATTTAATTTTAAAACATAGTATAACGACCTATTTTTATAAAAAAAACAAGAGATCCATTACTTCAAACACTTTGAAAACTCAAAATGTTACATACCGGTTTGATTAAAAAGCATCTGCTTCATGTGCTGTTCATTGTAACGCCTGCTGATGAGTCTCCATTTATTTAGAGTACCAATAAATTCAAATACAGTCACCATTTTTATCATTTTGGTGCACTATTTTAGCAATCATGAAATCTATGAACACTGAATCCTCATTAAATACAAATTGAGTATCGAAACATTTTTAATACCATATACAATGGAAATAAAACGACCTGTATCATTTTGTTACTAATTTTGTACCAGTAAATTTCAGCTAATTACTCCTTGGATAATTATCCATTTTAAATTAGCTATTTAAGTTTTCAGCTCGCATTAATTACTATTTTTATTTTTCAATGTAATATTTTGCTCTAATATACTCTTGTGTTAATTTTTTCGAAAATAGGGGATTGAATATTTTAAAATCCTTTAACTTTGACATTTCGATTTTACAAGCGTAACCCAGAGGGTTCTGTGAAAAATATGTTGGTATTGATCGAATTTCGTTGCGCAAATACTTAATGTTACTTTGAGTTTATTCATTAGCCATGCGAAACCTACCCAGTAATAGTCCAAGTGCCAGGGTAGGTTTTTGATGAATACGGGTAATATTCATTGCTGGAAATATAAGACCTATAAAAAACGAAAAATATCCCTTTACACCTCTTTGTAAGTTTAAATAAATAATTTTTCACCTCCGAATAGTCTACCGCTCTTAATTCCATACAAGAACACAAAATGCATATTCTATTAATCTACTTGCCTCGTTTGACCGACATCTTCTCTTACTTGTCATTGTTCAGCATCATATTGCCGCTCAATTTCGCCCGAATCCACTTGCCCTGCCTTCTTCGAATTTCTCCCGACGACCTTCTCTGTCCTATCATGGCTAGAACACTTCGTTTGTTTTCCATTCTGTCATTTAAGTTTTGCCATTCTTCTCTAATTTATAATTAGCACAATATGTTACTTCGAATATATCATTTTGAAACCAATTTACTTATCTTCGTTGACATTGCCACTCGTACGGTTTCACCTAAAACAACCATGAACAGACTTCGCGTTCAATCAGCTCAAGTTTATGCCCTTCAGCTTGAATTTTTAACTTATCATTCCCGTTTCATGGGAACCTCATTATCCCAGGTTTTTAATGATTCATTTTATCTGTCATCTTATTCCCAAGGCCTTGATTCCGTAAGTAGTTAATCAAAGTTTGTTACCATTACGTATCTATGTTGAAAAGATCGTAAGATAAAGGACAGCCCTGTCTCACCCCCTGTATAACTCTAGCTATCCTGACACTCCTCTCATTATCTGCAGTGATGCTATCTGAGACATGTAAAGGTTAAAGTTGTCATTTATCTCTACAGTCTACTCCTATCTTCTGGAAAGCCTTCAATAGTTTTGCTCGATGTACTCTGACAAATGACATCTCAAAATCCACGAAGCCATAACTAGACATTCTATTAGTACTGAATCTTTATTTCATATGTGTTACATGTGATATTTTTTGTCGTATTTGACTTTTTAATAATATAATGGAACAAAATTTTCAAATTGAAAAACTCAATTTTCCCTTTTTCCCTGCAAAGCATACGAGTGCATAAGAAATTTACGTCCCGCTGCACCAGACCCTTTAATCCCTCGGCATAGAATTTCGCCACCTGTGAATTGAACAAGGTAACAACGGCGGCATTGAGTTCCTCCTATTCTCCAAACCATTGTCTACCAAGCCACTGTTTAAAATGCGAAAGGAGGAAAAATGTCGCTGAGTGAAAGGTCGGAACTGGAGGTGCAGTCCAAAAACGCTCGTCTACTCAACATCCTTTGCTCTTTGCCCTGGTCGGTAAGCATTTGCAGTGCCCAACTTTAACACACTTTGTGATATTCGAGCTTTTCCGTAACAATCATATTATTACTGGTTCATCCAAAAACAGTAAATTCATCAGCCAGAGCACTAATCGTCAATCATAGACCAGACGCAGTTCTTGGTCTACTTGTTGAACGATTTCATCGGTATGGATACTGGACCTGCCACTCCGCTCCATATCATGCACTTATGTGAAGTCATTTTTAAATCTCGACATCATTTTATAACCTTTCTGTCACTTATTACAACAGATCAATAAACTCGGCGCAACTCCCGGGCAGTTGATGATCCTTTTGCACACGAAAAGCCAGTCACAGCACACACTTTGTAACTGGAGGGAGAAATAATTTTCTCGAGTATTGTTATCTGCATTTACCGACAGGCAAACGACTACTCAATCAAAACAATAATTTCAGTGTCTTTGGAGACAATCAATGGATGGCGCTGTATGGATACAACTTTTTATGACTCGCCAATACTTAAGTTACCTTGGTTTTCATTCCCTAAAATAGTCAAGTGCGTACGATTTTCTTCGGTATGATTCTGAAGACAAATTTTTGATTCCGCCAAATATTCATTGTTTTTTGCGGGTAAATAGTAATACATTTAGTGAGGATTATTATTTCATGGAAAACATTCCTATCTCTCCCTGCAAAGATGCCGGTGCTGTTCTCCCTGAAAGACACTGATGATCAATTGCCAATTTGCGTTTGTAGTCGCGGATTTCATGTAAGGGCTGTTTACGAGGTCGCTTCTCGCCGGGAAATTTCTTACACGGACATGAACAAAGTTTTATTTTTCAATTTCTTCGTCGTCAAAAACGATACATCCTTGCCCGGAGGAGACCAATTTATTATTCACGATGACAAACATCCTCTATTCAAAGGAACACGTTGGGATTTCTTCATTTTTTTCCACCCTTACACCTTCCTCCGACCGAGATTTTAGGAATTTCGAGACCCTCAGCTAACCCCCCCCTCCCCCCGAAACCATCCGTCCCTTTCAGCTTAACAACGCTTTTACACTCCCACTCCCATCTCACCTATCATTTCCTCCTTCACTATCACTCCGTGTGTATATGTGTACGCGCGTGTGTGTGTGTGTGTGGGGGGGGGGGGGTCTCTTTCTCCAAACCATCGAATCAGGAAACTGCGCGTATCGAAATCGTTGCTTTGACGTCAACTTGGTGTACCCCTTCCCCTCTTCCACTACCACCCCCTTGGACGGATGTTGGTAGCGGTATCATGACCACAAAACGCACACATACCGTCTCACTCACACACGTGCAGTCAGGAGATGAGGGGGCGAGAGAGAGAGAGAAACAAGGATGGAGAAACGGAGGGTGGAGGTTGGGATGGTTGGAATTGGTTGACCAGAGTTATGGACGTCTGGATGGGTCGATTTACCTTTTTTCCCCTTTTTTATATTCCACATCGCCGTGCCATGAGTTTAAGGGATGGGAGTCGGAAGAGTCGGGAACGGGGATGCTGTTTTACGGGGAGCGAGGGGTTGGTGCGAGGGATAAGGGACAGAAAGGATTGAGGGAAGAGCAATCCTCTCTTTCTCTTCCCCGCCTTCAATCCTCCCTCCCCCACTCTCCCTAGGAAGGGAACAAAGAGGAGGGAGGGAGGGAGGGTGGAAGAGGGAGAGAGAGATATGCCAAAGCAAGGCATTCGTCCTGTCAAAATACTCAATTTAGGGGAGGCGTCGGAGAGGAAAGGAGAACCTTTACACTTATACGTTTACGAACATATGGGCGCGTTGGGGATGGAAGGGGTTTGCATTCAAAGAGCAGGTAGGGTTTAAAAATACTGCTTTAGCAACAAACAGGTTTGGGAGTGTATAATCCTCTTGGCCTTCAATCGTTAGGAAGGCACAAGCCACGGAAGGAAAATTAAGCATTACTCCTAACCATATATCCGTAAAAAGCAGGGCAATTAGGGGCATTTGATGTTGCAGTAATTTTTGTGTGGCTCGGTTCATATTTTGCTGTAACTTCCGTCGATAATTCATGTGCACAAACCATGGTCAAAGGCAGGATTGGTTACTATGGCGACAGGTTATCATATGAGAAATGCTACTCATTAAGAGCTTCCTTTGAAATATAGATCGCTTCTCGCGGCTTAAGGAATTACAAGAGTCAAAAGCTTGTGTTTCCATATATTTGAGCTGAGAGGAAAAGGGTTCTAAATTTCTATATAAATAAAGAAAGATGTTATTTTATTACGTAAACTGACACAAAAAGGCGGTTTCAGCTTACTGAACTCCTTACTGTCTTTTCAATTATACAAGTTTTCTAAAATAATCAAAATAATATTAAAATTTATTAATTTCATATTGGTGCTGATGAAAGTAAAACATAACAACTGTATTATAGATTATAAATGTTTGGAGGCGAATATTTCCGAATCAAGATAAACTTACAGAAAACATTCCCGAAATATATCTGAGACACACACGAAAAAGTAAGGCATTTTCCGTCTGAGACGGAAAGAAAACACCTTTGTAAAATTACATATAAAAGCTTAGTGAAAACTCGAACGGTTCCGTCATCTTCTCCTCATTATCAAGAGAAAAGCATGACGTAGGTGTCATACGTCAAAACCGGCTGAGGGTTAATTAAAACTTAGGGTGGAATCTCGCAAAACTGTTTACTTTTCGTCACAATTCCTCCGAAGTCTCTACGCCTATGATCAACCCGATTTTCCGTCCAGCCCCGAGAAAGCGTGACTTCTCCCACCGGCGGTGCTTAGTAAGACGTAAATAGAAACCATCTATAAAAGACTCTCCATGAAAAGGTTTCTTTCTCCCACACAACAAATAGCAATATGGCAAAACGGACAATTTGCAATCCTCGGTCCCCCCGCGATTGAACTGGAGGAAACGAGCAATCCGAGGAATTCTGGGAGGAGCACGAGATAGGACGGTAGGGTGGAAGAGAGGTCAGGGAGGGGGGGAGTTCAACGCTTTGGGGGCGCGCGTGGGCGGCCTAGGGTCTGGGGATTGGAAGGGCGGGAGCCATGTCCCGGCTCGCCGACCTTAGGACCCTGCATTTTTTTATCCTAAGATATGTCGGACGCTCCTTTATTTTTGACCTTACCAATTCCCTCCCGCCGTTAAACTATATCCCTTCGCCGACCGAGAAACCAACCGCCATTTCCCGCCCCATATTGCTATTTACTTCCCGAAAAGGCCTGTCCCGCCTCCCTTCCCATCTCGCTATCTCTCTCTCTCTCTCTCTCTCTCTCTCTCTCATCCTGCCCCACTCAACGAGATGGAACGCCACACCCCTAACGTATCCCCGTCTCCTGAAAACCCTTCCTCCCACCCTCCGATGAACGGCGAAGGCCCAACTCCTCCCCACCCCCTTTTTCGAGTCAACCACCCGCTGCCTTTTCCTCCTATCCCCCCACTCTAGACCCCCCTTTAACCCCATCCCATGAGCACAGAAATTAGTGTGTTTGGAAGGATGAGCGACGTCGTCGTTGTGGCGTATTCCTTTTGCCTTTGAAGTCCCGCTTCCAGTGTAGGTAATCCTTCGACCTCACACCCCTCCCGCCTTCGCAAACCATCCCACCAGGAATCTCCTCCCTCTCTCTTTCTCTCTCTCTCTCCACGCCCCTCTCTCATTTCCTTCCTTCTCTCCTCTCCCTCCCTCTTCCGAAAGTCTTCTCTTATCCCCCCGATTCCCTTCAGTTATTCCAAAACCTCCACTCCAGTCCCCCTTCCTATCGCCCTCCCAGCAAAGCCAGCGGCATTGGGGTTTTTCCGGAAACTTTCTTCCCCCTCTCCCGTTCACATCCTCCTCCTCCTCCCACATCATCCCAACCCACCCATCTGAGCAATTCCGGTGCGCTTTTTTTGTAGCATCTAATTTTTTTCCCTTTTTGCAATCAGATCCACCGAATGCTTGTGCAGTCAGCCAAGCAACTCATCTCCCAAGTCTCTTCAAAGGCAAAACTGTTGCACCTGCTCTGGTGTAACTACAGTTCAGCCTGTATTCCGGGTATTTAGTAGTGAATTCAAAATGGCCTACACTTTTCACGACGGCTTATTTATCAAAATTATTTTAATATCTTCGAGCCCTTTGGGTTCAAAGTTATTAAAGTAGTTTGCATTTGAAGTAAACCTATTTAGTATTAGTAAGAAGTATTAGTATTGGAAGTAATTAGATTGCCTGGCGGGGTCAATCGTGTGTTGATGTAATAGTATTCGTATGGTTGTAACTTAATCGCTGGTCTCACTTCGGGGCTTCGGATTGCCTTTGGGAGTATATTTCGAACAAATGAAAGTACGTTGGAACTGTAATGAATCTTACAGTCAATTTTGTCTTAAGCGTCTGCTATATGCGAGATTATGAGTGTGTAAAGAGACCAAGCTCAAGAGACGAGGGGTGTTTCTCAAAGCTGCCAGCCTAATAACAAATCTTCTGAAAATCGTTCTATATTTAATGTAAAACTTTAAATTTCTATAATGCATAATGTAGAGAAATAAAAAATTCTGCACTGTTATTGATTGCCCTAGGTAGGCTGCGTGTGTGTAAATAACAACTACTTATAGCTTTTAGAAAAGGCTCTTAGCTAAAATATATCAAACTTTTGCCATTTTGCTGCATTTCAACCGTCCTTATGCATGCAATTAGGTGTAAAAATTTGGTTTTATATATCTGAATTTTGGTATTTTAAAAACGTATTATGATTTTATTTTTAAAATTTCAATTTAACAGTTAACGCCATCCTTATGATAGCGTAGAGAATTCAAAATAATATTGTAATTTTGCATTGAAAAATAAAACTTTGACTAGAATAACTATTGAAGAAATGCTCGTTCTATTTATGCTAACATTATGTACGAAAATTAAAGGCATAGTATTACAGAAAGAGAGAAGCTGTTTATAAAGAGGTAAAACAATTTTTAAAACACGCGATGTCGTGTCACCGTTAAATTCCAAATAATAGTATTTATCTGGAGTAATTGGCACTTCCATTTCGTGTTCCTGGATAGATTGCATCATTCAGAGATAATGAATAAGATATATAAAATTAACTAGATGATTAAAAGTGGAGATTGATTGAAAAAATAAGCTTTCCAATGTGGGACAAGTATATGGCAGACACGGAATTAATACGAACGAGAAGAGATAAGTTTGTGTTAATGACCTCTCTCTGAGATAATGACTATGAATCATGAGGCTATCAAGGTCTTCATTTCTGCAAAATTAGCGTTATAAATATTTCCCTCTCCCTGTGGTATTCAAAAGTAGCTTTCTTTCGCAGTTATGCATAAATAGGTAGTTTTTGGTCAGTTCATTTTAGTGTTCCTAATGTTACAGAACGCAAACACTTTGCCAATATTCAAAAATTTTGTGGAAAAACTATTTTTAGCATACGAAACTCGTAGATGTCTTGATCTAAGGTACTTATATTATGATCTACATCCTACATAATGATAGACATTTTGTAATTCAAAACATTTAGACATTAAAAGGTGGTTCGTGAATGTAACATCAAGAGAATTGTAAATAATTTACATTAAGTATTTAATTTTCGGACACTTCGGTTTTTATCTCCTTCGGTTGCTTGGGTGGGTCATTTTGAAGCATCTAGTTATATTTAAATTCACCCCCTAATTTGATCATGTCGGTCTAAAACACTTCCGGGATACGTAAACTCTTCCATGTGCTCTATTTTTTGCCCTTCTATATTAATGTTAAGCTTAGCCTTTCTCTTTTTGGAAAACCGCATAACCTTTGTTTTCTTTACATTGATTCCCATCGCATAAATATCGCACTGAATTTTCAACTCATTCGGAAGTGATTACAGCCCCTTGGCTGACTTACAAACTAGAGCTTGATCATCAGCAAACCTAAGTGATTTTACGAATTCCCAGCCGACTTTCATCCTTATCTCCAGTTTTCTCCATGCCTATTTTATCATTTCCTTCACATGTTCGTTGAACAGCACAGGTAAAAAAGAACAACCCTACCTTATTCCTCTTCTCAACACTGTCCATTCTGACTTTCCATCCCCATATAACGCATATACTAGTATATGATCACTCACACGTTATTTTGATCATTTCGACGGAATTCAACTCCGTCTTTATCGGAAGAAATAAATAGGAAGGGTGTTCGGAGGGTGATTAAGTGGAAGAGGAGAAATAGAGAATCACTGGTGAAGGGAAGGATAGGACACTGAAAAAGGTAGTAACAGCTTACAACACTGGAACCGTAGACACAGCACGTTGACAGAAGATGACAGGGTGATTGCTTATAGCAACAATATAGATGATTTCGTCGAATTAACACAATAGTGTTGAATAACAAACTTTGACAGCAACAAACAATATAAGAACACATAAACAGATCACTCACTTGTTTGTTGCTATCAAAGTTTGTTATATATATATATATATATATATAATATATATATTTATGTATGTATATATATATTTATTTATTTATATTTATATATATATATTATATATATTTATGTATATATATATATATATATTCATTGGCATAGAAATTGATAGAGTAGAATGTTCATAAGAGAAAATTCATGGGGGAATTTAAATTACGTTTTCGCCCGTACACTACATTACATGACCATACCAGCGTAAAAAGTCGATCTTGTATGGAGAGAAAACGATTGGTCAAAGTGGTTGTTTCCCTTACTCTTCCTTCGTTATCGCTGATTTTAATTTGAGTGCGACAATTTATCGATAAAGAAGTTGTGCGTCATCCACTATTAAATGCACTTTCTTTCTGAATAACTATTATTCTGCTTCAATTGCATTAATAATATCGAATGCGCAGTTAAATTCCATGAAATTGAAGATAGTTCGTTGTTCCTTTTTCCACCATCCATCCATCTTCTCTTTAAATATACCCTGAGCTACTGTGGATGCTCTCATCTTTCTGTTTTTCTTAAACTCAAGTGAAATTTTACATGAGGCCCTTTCCCTCCGTATTTGCATCTTTCCTACATGAATTAATATGAATATCTTATATCCTTCACCAAAAAATAATTGTCAGTATAACGAACCAAAATGTTTACTGTTTACCTAATTGTTCTTTTTTCGGGAGCATGTACGCATGAAACTCATCATCATAGTTTTGTTATCATGGAAAAGATTTCTTAGGTTTCTTAAAAATTCCTACTTTGAATTTTAATTAGCTCTGAAAATATTGAAAAGACCAAATGGTATTTTGGGGATTTGGTGGCTTTTTAGTTTTTACTAGCGGGATCAAATCCTGACCTGAGCAAAGGTTTTCTCTTTCAATGTGATAAAAAAATAGTAAGAATTTTCTTTTCATAATGTTCTCCACCTTTTAAAGCCATTCGAAGTCTCCTTACTGACAGCTTTAATTTCGTCTTCAATTGTAAATTAAGCGTTTTCAAGTATAGTATTGAATTCTTTATGATGGTGCCTCAAATGCTTTCCCATAATTTAAACCTTAACTGTTTCGCTTTTCCTCTGGAAGAGATTTTCTACACTTCCTTACATTAATTCTTTATCTATTCTTCCTCGGATTTTGTTGCCTTCCGGCTACCATCATTCCTTATCATTTGCACTGCCTGTGCCCCTGTGTGTTTTCATCGCGTCATTTATTTACAGGTCTCATCCGCTAATCCGGGGCGATCTCTTAAAGGCTTTCTTTCGATTGCTACTTCCTGAAGAGATCATCTGTTTTTTTTACATCCTGACTTTTTTCTAAACTGATTTCCCAGCATTATTCTATTACTGTGTTTAACAATTTCGCTTACTTGAAATCTAGCATCAGTTGAATTTTTTAAAAATTTTTTCTTGCTAAACCTCATTTATTTGTATGGACTCTATCATGAGTATAAACAAAAGAAAGAATCTGAAGTTTTTGCAGGAAGATGATGGATTAAAGTTAAAATCGGAGGTCAAACTTGAGCAGTGTTTGAACTGGCAGTACCTATATTTAGGTGTTTTGGACAAAGAAGGTCAACGTAGTAGGCATATTAGGAGAAGAATTGCGTTTCCAAAGACGTATTTACAAGGAGGAGGGTGATGGCAAGGAATTCAGTACGGATGTTAAGATAAGACTCGCTAAAACTTTGATATGGAGACCGTGATTTTTCCCGCGTGAAAACATGATCATTGAATTAAGGTTATAAGCGTAGGCTGGAGGATTTTGAAATGTGGATATGTGAAGGGATGGAAAAGGTGAAATCGGCAGAAAGAAAAACAAAGTACTGGTTATGGTGGAAAAGGAGAGGGATTGTTGGGAGAAATCCAAAGGAGGTAGAATCTATGGTTACATAGCTTTTTGATTGCACGGGGTGTCAAGACTGAAAAAGGAGGGAACGTTGAGCAAGCTATGAAGAGGCAGGAATAGGATAGGGATGTTGGACGAAATAAAGGAAGGGAGGATGTATATGGAGCTGAAAAGGGGATTATAGTAGCGTTGGAGTTTTGTTGGGAGAGGCAAGAGAATTGTTTGGTAGCTTGTGTCCATCCAAAACCTTCCTTAGCCGGTTGATTAACAATGATAAATAACAAGAAACCCTATGTACCCTCATCGGTTGCGGTGTATAATCAGAATATTTTCAGTATTTTGGTATTTAGAGCCCGAGATGAATTCTATTAGAATGTATGCTGTTCATTTCATTTTTCATATTCACATTTTCCTTAAAAAGTTAAACATTTTCTGAAAAAATAGTCCCATGCCACACGCCTTGTCATATATATTATCTATTAGAAGTTAGAGCGTTTTGTCAAATTACAATTTTTTTATTCCTTGCATATTCTGCTTAGGCCTAATCTAACCCATCATCATCACGATGTTTTGAAGTCATTTTCACTTACTGTACTGAAGAAATTCGAGAGTACTGTCCACGCGTAACTTACGATGGGCCTCTTGTTGAGCAGAGGAACTTAACCTTTAATTCGTGTATCAGAACTCTCTCCCCACTTCACCATATCTGTTCGCAAATAGTGTGTCTTAATTTAAAATATGATTTCAGCTCTAAAATCCTGCTTCTTCAAGGCAATGCTTGCTTCATTAAAACAGTGATAACCCGTCAGCAGAGAGCATTGGATTAAATGAATCGTTTCTAATCCTTGAAAAAATTCACTAGGCAGGTTTTGATGATGTAAAATAGTATATAAAATGTTCAAAAGAAAAATAATTTCCAGGTTTAAAATGAATAGTGTTTTAACAAAGTGAAATTATTTTCTGGCCATCGCGTCTGAAAATAAAGTGCTAGAGGTTATTTTTAACTAAATATAATTTCATAGCAAACTTACAAAATACGATTTCACCAATTTTGGATATATTAAGAGACAAGTGAAAAAGAACTTGGTCCATGGGGGATCGAACCCACCATCTCCGCGTGAATAGCACAACGCTCTAACCAAATGAGTTAATGGGCCACAGGAGAGTGCTGTAGTCATAGTAACAATTTATTTGATTTTTGGTAGCATTTATATTTTTTAGACTCAAGTAAAAAACAATTTGTTTTTTTGCTTGGATCTTAAAATATTAACACCAAATTAAACTTCTGCTCTTGCGCAATACGTGTAGTGGAATTTTTTTTCGAAGAATGATTCACCACCACATCGCACTAGATTAAATGTCCGTCTTGTGGTTTGTTTTTGGAATTTAAAGAACATGGAAGCATACATATTTTCCATTTATTATACCGGGAGCAAATTCCAGATATTCGTGTATAGGGCAGAAGAGACATATGTTTTTGTCTAAAATATCCACTTTGTTTTCGAAAAGGAATGGAACAAGACTGTTTCAATAAAATCCATCATTCCAGAGTTGCCCAAGGTTATTAGGCGTCAAAATTGGCAAGCTGGCCGTAAGGTGTGATGCTGGTCCTCGTTTCATCTTGCGACGTTTTGCAAAACAGCTTGACAAAGGATCTTAAAGCGAGTGGTAATGACAGCACGTTAATGGTTAATAATAGCACTATGATTTTGTGACTGTACTCTGGATTTGACTCGTGAAAATTTTTGTAAGATAATTTAGGTTTATATAAATTGAATTTAATGGAAAATGGATTGATTTTTTTCGGGAAAAAGCTAATTCAAATAATGATACTCACGGATAAATATGCTTGGATGAATGTGGTAGATATTCAGTGTCACGTCGATGCCACCGTACAAAGACCATAGTCTAATCTATCGGTCGTTCTGCTGCCGTACAACCTTAGGGAAATCAGCGATTTCTCTCCCGATGCCGTCTAGCAAATTAGGGTTCGCGACGGGAACAACATAGCCATATCTCTCGGAAGTGACTAACGACGGCAATTCAGGAGGGAGTTTTGAATATTCTCCCATGGAGCACGTATGCCCCGCCCGCCGCTCCTCACCTACAGGGGCTCTAGTAAGCATAGAAATGAACAGGACAGGCAGGAACTGCCTCTGGGCAGCCATACAAATTGCACGAGCCTAACTTATGCACAATAATGAGCGATGCGTACTACTGATGAATATAAAAATAATTATATTCTTAATGCATGAATTTTGAAAATATTGTTAACGTATTAATGCATTAATGAAAAGGGTCTCAATTATAACCACCACGTGCGCTTTCGGTGGCTTTGGGGGACATTTAAATGCAGTTGATTTAGCTACACGTATAAAGGGTGTGGTAGCATATGTATTAAAAAAAAGATAAAAACCCAGCGGACCAAGTGGAATTATTTAGAATTTTTCCACAATAGATATCAAATAAAATGCTCTCGAAGCATCTACGGTGGTGCTATAAAGAGAAATAGTTTTATCCTAAGATGAAAGGGGAGATGCCGTCTAAAAACATAATCCTCATAAATATGCTTTAAATAATCGATACCTATTGCGTATTACTTATGGGAGAGTCAAACAATGATGAAAACGTGAGCGGGTATTTTAATTATGTATGTCAATAAATGAATTGAAAGGATTACATGATTATTTGTACTCTTAGGATTAAAGCCACTCGATTCACGAAGATCGCATACAATTCTTAACCAACACAAATGATAAGGTTTCGTATAATTTGTCTTGTAATTATGCTCCAAGGATAAAATTCTTCTAGCGTCTATAATTTCAATATTTTACTCACAATAAATTAAAGATTGAACTCGAAAACTCGAAGAAATAGTTATTTCGACGCATTTTTAATGGGAAAAATGTAAATAATCATGCTACTACTCATGAATTAAGCAATATTTAATTTTTCATCTTTTAAGTTTCTTGGTCTTATCAACTACTCTACTTGGGTAACAATTCAATATTAAGAGTTTGATAAATTGTATGTATATTTTTCAATGATTTATTTACATTATCTCGAAAAATAAGAACATTGAAGGCGACAGGAAACACCTTTTCTGCTCGCAAAGGTGGATCACTTCCTCGCGCGTCTATTTCACTCGCTCTCGCCAGTTTATTATATCGCTATAATTATTTTTAAATGTTAAGTTTTGCAATTGTAGTTTACCCTTTTTTCACCTTCCACCGTAAAGCGCAAAATGAGAATAGAAGTTTTCAATCTTCAAAGTTAAACAAAATATCAGCTTTGTTGAAAATATTTTTCATTTTCGTGAGATTACATATAACAGGTTTGTGAAGATATAACGGTTTCTATGAACATTTGTTCATTCTTCATTATTTTTTTAATTACGAGAGTAACAAAATTGGCTGAAGATGATAGAAGATGTAGCATGAATAAATCACCCCATTAATTTTCATAAAACAGCAATAATGTATGGAGAAGTAGCTTGTTACAAAAAGAATTTCAATTGGAATATAATCAATGAAGCGGAGGTGATGATATTCAAATTCGTTCCCAGTGGTAGAATGTTTCATCTTGTACTTTCATTTTACTTCAGAATCCCTCAACGGCATCATATTAGTGCGCCATCATTTTGAGATTGTAAAAGTTTTGTTTAAGTGACTGTGATGTGCTTTTTTGACATTTTGTTAACCAGTTGATTATTTGCGAGGAAAAGGTTTTGACAGTCTTATATTCACAGAAGTTATTCACCATGTACAACTGTCCCAATAAAATTCATGAAATCTACTTTTAGTCAGGAATCTATTAATAGCCATAGCCATAAATCACGACTATGTGGTAGCATCATTTTCCCAATAAATTTTTTTCAGTCAACCTAATATTGAAGGTAAAAGAAGGGTAGAAGCACAATCAATCGAAAAATCATCGACAATCGCAGAGGACACAGTATGGATCCACGTATAGCATTGATTTCGAAAACATGGGAGTCATAGCAAAAGTGGGCCGATATTTCCCCTGGCTCATGATTAAGACTATTGAAATTGTTAAGGAACCTGATAATTTCTACAGGGAATACGTTTAGTCAATGTGTAACAATTGGAAACGTGCGTATTTTTAACCATCAATGAAACACAAAGTGTTGATAACGATCATCACTTGGGGGAGAGAATACAAATGGGGACAATAAGGTGACGGTGATCCCGATCCTGTATTATCCGGCATAAAAGAATTAATTGCTCTTCAACTGATAAACTGATTCGAACCCTTAAGTTACATCTGCGTTGAAAGCATTACACGGGAATGAAATTGCGAATATAAATGTATTCATATGTAGTAGGTATTCATTTTCAGCTAAGAAGTATTAAAAAATAATAATACAATTATGTTAGGATGATCTCATTCAGATCATATGTAGATGATACTCAACATTTGTCAGGTAATATTTGAATTAATTTCACCAGAGTTTGAAAAATGATTTTTTTTGAAAGGATAAAACCAAGATCTAAAAGTAAGGAAAGGCATCTAAATTGGGTAAAAATGAAGAAAATTGATCCAACTCATTTTTTAGTACTTTATTGAAAATATTTCTCGTTATTATCTATTTACTATGTATTCTGCTTTCATCAATTGGAATACAGAGTTAAAGTAAAATCACAATAAGGTTTCAATGACACTAGTAAAACTGCAATTCATACTTACTCTTCGAAACTGGCTTTGTGGACATTTGTTGACTATATGGATACGATACTGTCATCCGGGTTACGCATCAACTCGGGTTTCAATTCAAATTTTCCATTAATATAAATTTAAAAATATTTTATACTTTCAATTTTACAATGATGAATTAGAATAAGGTTAAGTAGTGCTGGGTAAAATTAACCAATGGTGGCAGATTCAAGTAAAAAATAATCTGACTCTGTTACGGTAAGTTGCAGGCGCAAAATAGTTACTCAATGCAAGACCGAACTAAGTATAATTTTAACGATAATCCATCTCAATTGAAGTTTATTATTTGCGATATTCACTAATCACCATTTCAAAAAGTAATCGATAGTTGTATTTCTTAACTAAAAAAAGTTTTGTTGGCATACCTGTTTTACAGGAAGAGTCAAAGAAGTGATTGTTTTCCAAAAATAACAGAAATAACAGTTGTATGTAATGCATAATTCAGTTTAGTATTTTTGGAGGATTCTATTCGAGGAGGGATTGAATTTTCCCTTTGGAACCTGGAAAAATGGTCAGGAAAATGATTTTTTTACTCAAAATATTTACCAAAATTTACCTTTTGATAGCGCCGCCATCTTTAAAAAATGGTAGCCGAACTGTATTTATAGAAATCTATTATCTACTGGTGTTTAATAAATGTTCATTGATGATTTTATAGTATATGATATGAAAATATTGCCTGGTTGAGCAAATGTGTGCACAATGCCCATTTGCTTTGCCCACGGAATAAAAAAAATACCATTTTCTTTTTCCTTTCCTCTCCCTATCTTTTCAATACGATTCACTATGCATAAATTTATTCTCGTTGACTTTTTCCCTCTAACTCCGAATGAACCTTTTCGTAAAGCTCCTTTTCCAGGGACCTTTCTCAAAGCCTACACTTTTATTGACCATCGTATAGGTGTGTAAAAGAAAATTGCATTTTATTTAGTGCCTTGGAAGTGTGATCTGAAAGACAGACGTGTAAATGTTGTCATAGGGGTAGTTGAGTAAGGGAAGGAAGTGAGTGGGAGGACACCTGAGGCTTAGCTTACGACGAAAGACAGGCCGGGAAAAGGGTTGTCGAAGGCATTGAAAAATTCATTGAAAATTTCGAAAACGCTCACTTATTATGATTAATGTTTATTTTAGGCCCAATCGTCCAGTTCGCATTATTTGTATAATTAATGTAATACGTCCAAATCGAAACCACTTTTCATGGCCATTTTTTAATAGATGGTCAAAGAAGGAGGATTATGGTCTTGTTTACATCGCTATAAGTGACCTTAGTTGTTCACTTCTCCCGAAAATCTCGTAATGACTACGACCGAGTCGAAATCAGCCATTTTCCTCTCACCCTCATCTCCTCAAAAAAATGAAAAGCCTCCAATTATTGAGTTCAAAATTAACAAGCAAATAAGCTATGGACTAATTAGTCCTGCCTTTTCAATTGAAGTGGTGATTGATTCAATTTAAGTGGTAACCCCACTTAAGACATATGTGAGGCGGCAGTTAATGGGTATAGTGAGGTGGATATTTTAGACAGACTGTGAGTTGACTTTTATGAAGGCCTACCATATGCGTCAATTCCAGGAAAAGGACAAAAATGTTCAGTACAATATCATCTTCAAAATTCTGCCTCAAAGTGTTAATTAGTTATAAATTGAGCCCTTCGATACTTGAAGTCGTTTTGGGGTCAAAATATTCGAACGTTCTTATTATTGGGACAAAACAAACCAATTCCTAATTAAGTTAGCAGAAGTTTGTCAAAGAGTATTTCTGATTTCATTGAAATATTTTTATATTATTCTTAGCATGTTGAATATCTTGACTTTTCGAGATTGGGCAAAAACTGGAAGTATAGCTGTTAGTAGTTTAATTCTTTATATTAAAATTCACTTCGGACATTCCACATTTTTTTAGTACAATAGATTTGTTAGCACAACAGATTTGTTAGCATATAGATTTTTAAGTATCATAGAATTTTCTTTTGGGGAAGAAGACCTAATATGACTGGAAAGCGGAATATGCATATGTATATTATGTTAGCATTTAATTGCTAATATTAAGATCATGATAATTTTGTGCAAATATGCGCAAACATTTTACGGCAAATCACACTGAAAATCGCTTATCTGTTATAGAGTACTGCATAACGAGCTGCTTGTATTTGTTTATACAAGCTTGTACATTGTTTATATGTAGCTTAAACTAAATGGTTCACAGATATCGCAAAATAAGTATCCAGTATCGTAAGGTATTACCAAAAATATAACTTATAATATTACCTATACTAAATATATCAATAGTATATCATATGTATGTACATATACATATATATAGCTAGAAGAACTATATATATATATATATATATATATATATATATATATATACACACACACACATATTAATGGTAACTATATGGTTATGATTGATCAAAATTTATTTAAATGTATATAGTACTTAATACAACTATGTACGAACATGCGGTGAAATAATGGACTAAAATGGTGGATAAAGTCAATTGATAAGGTTCTAATATTCAAATTAGTTTCTAATGTAAAGTTTCTGTCTCCCTTCAATGCTATTAACTTATTTAACTAGTAAATAATACTATCTTTCTTTTACATGCATCTTAAGTTGCATTGGTTGTCCATTGAAATAAATTAGGTATGAACTTAATAGGACTATTCTTTGAAATTGACGTAGATGAAAGAATTTGAATTAATTCCATAGTAATCATATACCTACTTCTTCCTAAGCCTTTGAAAATCCACCGTTGGATTCTTCATACACATCTTTTTGTACTTCAGGAAGTTTTCACATATCGACCTAATGTATGTCATCGTCATACACTTATCATTCCGAAAACCTTCCTTGAAATTACTCGTTTGAAGGTGACCTAGTTCTTGTTTCACTCGCAGCGGGAACTTGCTTGAGCCGTTGCTGCGGTTGACGCGAGGACACCGAGAAATTACAATATGACACCAATATCTTCCTCGCCACTCCGCTGCTCTTCGTATTAACTCTTCCTGGATTCCCGCAGTTCTTGTATTTGCCTCGCTTATCCGCTTTGCTTCTGCCTCCTCTTGCTCTTCTCGAGTATCTCTCTCTCTCCTTCACTTTATTCCTTACCTCCGTGCTCACCGCCATCTTTTATTCATCCTTATACACTTTTTAAAACGAAGAGAGTTGATCACTCGGCTTATATTTTCCTTTTATCTCTGTAGTATAATTTTGCTAAGAGGAGCACCATGTTCAAGAAGCATAGTAATCTGCAACAGTTAGCACACATATACATCCCCTCCATGTACAGTGAAAGACCAAAATATAATAAAAGAACGAATTCAGCTAGGAGTTCATGGTAAAGTTTATAAAATGAAAAAAATACAATAAAAATTAATTATGTCTGGCCATATATTGTTTCGCAAGGTGTAGAAAGACGAAAGGTGATTGTTTTTTTTCTCTTTTACACTCGCTATTGGGTAACGTGACATTCTTGCATCATCAAAGACTAAAGAATTTTTAGCATAATCATTATGTATTTTGGAAAAAATTTGAAAATTTTGGGTATGTCACTTGAGTTTGACCTACTAATATTAAAATTTTAACTTTCACTCAGACAGGATATAGTGAGTTTCTAGTTATTTTTTACCGTCATTCTCCTTTCGTAGACTTCTAAAGAAATATGTTGTCGGAATTCATCTTAGAATTGGGCTCAGATTATTTTCTGAGTACTGAGACTTCCCAGCTATGCAACATCTATTTAATAATGTTAACTTGTATTTACATTTTGGCCTCCCGATGGGTGAGTGTTGCTTCCATAATTTTCAGTGTGAAGCCTTTAAATGTAAGACTTCCTTCAGTTACGTCTACATTAAGCTGAAGCAAACGTGCATAATTTAAAAGAGGTGTATTGATTTTCTCCTTTGCTGGACAAGTTGACAGCATGGCGTCAAACTCAATGCCACGTATCTTGCCCCGCAAAGTTCTCATCGATTCCTCATGTTTTGTGAGCAAAGAACGTATGATTATAATAAAAAGTAACGTCACGTCTTCGGTTTTTGGGACAAATCTTATGATACAGTATGAAGAGGCGCGAAACGTTTCATACTCATTTAGCTGAGGTATGAAAGTCAGTTTCAACGATGTATTTAGGTATGTTTTCTACAGATGCTTATTTACACATCAGGATTACCAAGATCAAAAATTCTATTACCTAGTCATTATTCCCTCCCTCTTTTTGTAGATCCTTAGTACAGAGTCGCATTACCCTCAGGAAAATTTGACCGAAAATACAATTTAAATGAATGTCTCGTAATCGTGGGTTGTATATTGGGTGAAAGGTGTTTAGGTCTCTATTGGTATTCCTCCAAGTTAAGAGATTATTTTACAGTGTATTTAAGAATAAACTAAATCATAACAAATGACTGATGACAAAGACTAATATTAACTGACTGCATATTAAAACATTTAATTTAAATGGTAAAAGCAAAAATGAATCAATCAATCCGACGGGTTGATCCCGGATCTTTGGATCAACAGTAAAAGTAAAAAATAGCGTCTACTGCCCTCGATTCTACGGTATCTTGCTGGAATAACAAAGAGAGTACATTTTATAAAAAAATAATATTTATACCCTATTATAGAGATTTGTAATTTGGAACCAGATGTAAATGAAATTTTTATGTAAACATGCAAGATACTCGTACATCGCCAGGTAAAGGGCTAAGTCACAGACCATGCCCGGGAAATAATCTGTAAATGAGAATTGATTTTCTTACGTTAACGCTTGATGAGCCTGATGTTCTTAGGAATTGAATTTATTTTGGAGTATATCCATGGCTAAGAACGATATAATATGTTCACGATAAATGCTAATATTTTTAGAGTCCCTCGACAATTTGCCATTAACCGCTATGCTTACTTTAATGCCGGCGCAAGTGAATTCTGCTTCTTTTTGTGAAGTAAAAACTTCTTCAATTTCCCACCGTCAGGAGATGATCGCTCCCATTAATATATATATATATATGAAATGGACAGAGAAGAAAACAAATGAAGAAGTGCATGGTATGGTGGGCAAAGAGAGGGGTTTGTTGGGAGAAATCCTGTGAAGTCAGGAAAAAAGGATGAAGGGGGTGTTGACCGGCGATGGGATGTTGAGGACTGTAATGGAGGGGAGAATGTTGGGCAAACGAGGAAAGGGAAGGAACAGGATAGGGATGTTGGACAGGATTAAGGGACGAAGAAAGTACTCAGAGATGAAGAGGGACCAGAGGTAGAGAAGGATACTGGATTTTGTGTTGTGTTAGGAGTCACAAACTATTTATATAGTAGATGAGTCCATCCAAAAAACCTACCTTAACTGGTAGATTACCTAATAATATTATTTATATATATATATATATATATATATATATATATATATATATATATATATATATATATATATATATATATATATATATATATATATATATATATATATATACAGTGTGACCTTTCGATATAGTGAAAACTTTTGAATCATTTCCATCCATAGCATAGAAATACATACTAAATATAAGCATTACTAGTTAAATGATGCACAATATATCCTTCTTTTCCTTTTAAAAAGAAATTTGATTATAAAAGATTCGCTCGATTAACCAGAGTGCCACCGAAGGTCTATTATTATTTGCGTGCCACTTGCGCCCCCGTTGCTTTGCGCGCGCGAACCTTTCCAAAGAAGTGGAAATTGGCGGGAGGGAAATTGGGGTCGTGGGGCGGGAGGAATAAGGAGTGCCCCCTCTTTTGGATGTGCAGGAGCGGAAGATGGTTAAAGGGAGGGAATAGAGGGAAGGGGGAGTGTAGTATGGAAAGGGAAATGCGCTGCTGTCTTCCTCTCCTTCTTCCCCCCCCGTCACACGCGGGGGAAGCGGAGGTGGAAATTGGGCGGAGAAAGAGGGAGGGAGAGTCCTTGAATGCCTCGCCTTTCGAAGGGTGGGAGAGGGCCATGAGTGTGTATAAGAGGGGACGCGCGGTGGGGGAGGACCTGGGTCTGAGGTCTGTGGGAGGTATGCCGGGAGGGATGAAGGTGGGGGGGAGAGAAGTGAATGTCAAGAGGGGGTGGGAGAAGAACGAAATTGAGGGTTCCCAGTGAGAGGGGGAGGAGTGGGTGACTGCCCCGAGGGATGGAGATGAGCGTGGGCGGGCATGGGGGGAAATAGTGGGGTCGGGGTGGAGGCCAGGGTGGCTTCTCAGCTGAGCGGCACGAGATTGGGCGGTGGGGCGTGGATGGGTGGGAAGGAAGAGAGGTGAGGGGGGAGGGGGGGGAAGTAGGCCGGAATATACGTCGGCGTTGTTGCAGTTTTCGGGTGTGTACTGTTGAGGCTTGTTTCGGAGTGGGGGAGACTCGGGCATTGGGGGAAGAGAGTGGGTAGAAGCAAGAGGCTTTTTTGAAAGAGAGAGAGGCGGCTTGACTGGTATGAGATTGGGCGAATGCGTGGAGAAGTGGAGTAGGGAGGGGTTGAGATGGTAGGCAGGCAGTATTTGGCGCGGTAGGAGTGAGGCGTGTGGTATCTTGCCAGGCTCCCTCGCGTGTGTGTGTGTGTGGACGGTGACTGGGAGGGATGGAGAGAGGGAGAAGGCAAGGTGGGTTGCCTAAGGCGCTGGGGGGGGTTGTTTTCGTAAAGGGGAGGGTGTAGGATGAGAGGGAGGAGAAGGGGATGGAGGGGCGACGGATTGTGTGTGGGATGCCGGGAGGGTGAAAGGTCCTGGAGAAAACCAATTTGGCTCCAGCGTGCAGTGTGTCTGGGCGGGTTTCTCCGGGCGCGAGTGATCTCGTGTGTTGGTGATGGCGGAGCGCCGGGATTGGTGAATTTTTCTCGCGGCAGTGGCGGTGTAGGGGGTGGGGGGTTGGGAGAGGGCTTCTCTTTTTTTTCCTCCCCAACTCCTTATGGTAACGGTATTGCTATATCCAAGGCGGTGGAGTGGGGAGTTGGCGTTGTGCTTTTTTTTCTCCAGGAGGGAAGGATGATGCAGGCGTCCAACGCAGGTGGAAGGAAGGAATAGGACGGGTTGGTGAAAAAGTCTCGGGCAATTTTTTTACCTCAGCCTCGCCGTCGTCTTGTCATAACCGTTCGAATTGGACTGAAAATAGTGCTCCCCCCACCACCATTCTCCTGCCGTCTCCGTGGCACGAGAGACACGAGAGTAAGAATCCATTCCAGGGCTCCACATTTGCCATCATGAAACTAAAATCAATCCGACCATTTATTAATATTCTGTGGGATGTTTTATGGATTTCATAAATTTATCACCAAAATCGCCAACAAAACCTCTCTAAATTAACTAATTATCATTATTTATACACCACATAATAGATAGTACAGTCGTACCTTAAGTTATTTTTATGCAATTTTTATTTTTACAGTGCTGATATGCGTTTTCATTTAAAGCCATTGCAAAGTGCCATATAACCGATTTTTAAATATCTGTTCAATTTAATGATATTTGAATAAATTATTCAAGTTATTTGTTTTTGAGAGGTATTGATATTTACCGTAATATAACAATTAATGATACAATGGAAAGGTTATGGCGGCCCAATAAGTATAGCCTTTAGATACTGAACGGAGGAGCCGGGTAAAAATTCCGGTGAAGTTGGCTATCCCCGGCCTAATAATGTGCGTTTTGTCGATCGCCAGTTTACTTAGGAAACCGCAGTTGACCCAGGGAAAGGAGGTGGCTCGTATTCCCTCTTCTTGTGAATACCACATGTCGTAAGGCTTAACACGAGATAGCTCTGCCCTCATCAATCTAATTGATCTTGAGGTTGGATACTGTGACTAAAATGAAATCAAAATTTCATAATAATTTCAATCACTCTATGCACATAGCTATTCCCTTCGTGAATGGTTTTCTTTTCTTAGATTTGGAGACAGAAATATTTTCTGATGTCCATTATACGGTTTACTAAGCAATATTTGAGGCTTTTACTAAGTGCTCCTTTCCAACTACTCAAAGTCTTACAAAGTTTGTCAGTGCTTTTTATATCATTTCTCAAAATCATAATTAATGAAATTTTTATGGTCATTATTTTTTAATCTTAAGCTAAAGAAGTTAATTATTAGAGTTAGTCAAAACATGCAAAAATATGGTAAATTATAAAGGAGAGCTTCTTTCGGAATTTTTTCTGGGTATAGTTCAATTTTTATTGAATATAGGATAAGAGCACAATCACTGTCTCTTCCTCTGTGCATATTTTTCTAAATGATTTCCTTCATGTAAGCTGGTTATTGAAATTTGAGCAAGAAAATGTTAAATAAAATATAAAATAATGCAAAATAGTGAGCCTTGAACTATGAACCTTTTTATGATATTGCTTTCAGTATTTTTATTTTCTAATATTGCCTTAGGAATATGCGCTTGAGGATTTTATTAATTTTTATGGCAACTGAAGTTTCTTTAGCCACAGAGGAATTTTGTTTGCTTTTATAAATCCTAATATCATCTCTGCGCCCTAAGGAAAATTTCGTGATGGGTGAGCGAAATTCCTCTTACGTTCGGAAGCTCCTGGTTGTGGTCAGAACGGGACGACATCTTTCATTATTTGGTGTTCAAAGGGATGACCCAAAAAGTAATTTCCGGAAGAGAGACACGAGATGATTCCCCTAAGCCTATTCACGTATTTTACCCTGTAAGTCAGTTCCTCCTTTCATGTCTTATTCTTTACACCAACATTCACATTTTCCACATGCTTTGCAATGACCGTAAATAATCCCTTTTTGCCTTCACGTTTCTTATGAAAGTGCCCATAAACCCTTTCCCTCAAACACTTTTCTCTTTGATGCAGCTTGTGATTTAGTGGTTGCCTCAACTTGATATCATTGATGGAGTGCAAGATTCAGGGCAAAAGCTGAAATGGCATATGGTAAACAACATTTCAAGCCTAATTAATATCTGCTCTCAGACTTATCACTTCCCTTTTACTCCATCACTGGCATTTTTAGATGATGTTCCAAAATCTCCCCCTAAGCATTCACTTTAAGCTTCAGACAATTTGTGACTCACTGGAGGATTAATGGGTCTATTTCGCGGCTTTTGGGATACCTGAAGGAATTTTTTAATTACCTATTCCCAATAATCAATTTCTTCTAATCTTATAAACGTTTCTTGCGTTACTTAACCAATGTTCGTCATTTCTGTAAAAATAGAAATTTACTTAAGGCATTTCGGAAAAGATTATACACAAATGGTTTTTTTTTGCTTTGGTCAATGAAATAATAATAGGAGAAATATTTCTTCAACCGAGTAAAGATCTTGTATAATAATCCGCATAAGTGCTAGTTATAAAAATAAATAAGTCTTCAGTAATTAGGTGTGGGACGTGGTAGTCCAGAGGTAGAGCGTTGAACTACTGATTACAGGGTCAGGGTTGATTTCCGGGCACCCTCAGCTTCGCCGAACCTTTGTGATATTTCGAGTATCAGAATTCCCCGGGAAGTTCTGATACCCGAAAGAATAGTGAATGGCTCCCTGCCCTGATGAGTAAATTTCACACACCATTTGACTAAGCATTGCGTAAACTCTACATTCACCTATAAAACCGACCTTCGGGTTAATAACTGAGTAAAATAGAAAAATATTATGAACATTTATGAGAAAGCAATTATTACTTGATAAATTCCTACATCCATTATGTATCTAGTGACAACTTGCTACCCTATTTTTCGTTAATAATATCACGTTCATTTACTCATCTAGTAATACCTGTAGGTTGAGGAATATCATTATTCTCTCGTGGTATTTGTTCAGGATACAAGTAAGATACTACGGGGAATTATTTTCTTTCAAAGAAAGAACCTGTAGGAGAAGAAATATGGTTTATGAAGAAGCACACCTCTTGTCATAGTGCGTTTAATGCTTGCAAAATATTCTTTCATTTTTTGTCTCATTTATTTCAAATTAGTTTGTATACATGATTAACCTAAAATAAATGCATTTAATCATTACAGTTTACCATGTAGCGTATACATGTATTGATCAGAAATGCGGGCACTGCAATAAAATTTGAAAATTCTTGCCCGTCAGGTTATTGTGCTGTAATGTTTTAAAATACTTGCAGTACTTACGTGCGATTTAATGTTCCCTTCATGAAAATTAATCATTTCATTCAGGGAAAATTCTTCAATTTGAAAATTATATTCCTTAATTATTAAGATTAATCACAATAAGGGAGTAACTCGTTCCTTATTTAAAATTATTAACAAATTATCATTAAAGTATTATTTAAATTAAAATATTAAATGATTTACATGATAAAACCGTTTTAATATGTGATTTTCATTTTCTTTTTAAATTGCTACTTACACCTTATGATGACTGCGGGTATTAAAAATTTGTTAATTTGGGGTAAACTGTTCTCACTTTGTATATCTTTCGATTGTAAAATGATTATAATAAAGGAGGGTGAGGTAGGATCATCAGGGTAGGATCCTACTTCAGTGAGGTAGTATCATTTCAAAATAGGCATGTTTTTGGTGATTATTGATGAGTTTGCTTGAATAAGTTATATCTGATTGCAAATAGAAAATAAAAAGAACAGAAAACAAACCGTAATAAACTTGAAGTCTTACATACTTAACCCAATCACATAACGCAGCATAATAGCATGTTATGCTGCTTTTGAATGTAGATAATGGCTGTAAATGATGTATTTCTCTCTTCGTCGCTCAACATATGCTTTGAGATTCTTTCTAACGCGGGGATCGAGATGGTGCGGGGGCTAACGTACTGGCTTCCCACCCTGAGGGCACGGGTTTAAATCCCGGCGGTGTTGAGTATTTTTCAGAGGTATCTCGATCCCTATTTGAGGTGCTTTTTGGAGGGCACTTTGAGTGAGTACGCCGTCTGTCGGATGGGACGTTAAACTGCGGACCCCTTGGCGCCTTTCGTAAAGAGTAGGCTAATGCCGATACCGGGTTTCTCTCCACCCTTTATCGTTTCCTGTCCATCCCCTATGGCGCAAATGACCTTAGCTGTCGGTCGCCTCCCCCTTAAAAACTACGCATGGTGGCATTTATTTGCGGAGAATATAGCATACCATTGCTGTTATCCACATGTTCATCGATTAAATTCTTTTCGGTAAATATTACATTTTTGTAAATATCTTCGATAATGTACTCCGAACATAATATTTTAAGCTTTACCTCTATGTCTCTATATTATTTCTTCATTGATTTTTATAGCCAACTTGTTTTTATTCGAAGCTCTTACTTCTAAGTTGAATTCTTTACTATTAATATGTGTACCATGAACCTCGGACATCTTCGACCACCTCGACCTAGGACTTCATACAAACGTCTTTTAGTGAGTCTGATTCAAGATACCGAAACTGGGTTCACTCTTTTTCCAAAGTGTTCATCTTCTATTCGGAATATTACTATTCGAATATTGCATTCATGGTTTTATTGCATTAGTTTTCCTTTCACCAAGATGACTCTTCGTTCGTTTGTCTTTTGTTGCAGCTTCACATTAATTTAATTCTCTGCTAATTATTATTATATATTTTGATTATAAGTTCATCTTTCAATCCACCCATCCTTTGTCTTCTTTATCTCCCTTAAACACATGTTTTGGTGGTGGAAAAATCTTTTGAGGTCTTTCTTAAATCCACACAACCGGTTATTTTGCTTTTCCTTTCTTCTATGAAATCTACTCTCGTTTTGAATGCGTTTCTCTTCGCTTAATCCTGTGACTACCTTTTTCAAATCATTCGCAGGTTAAATTACGACGCTTGAATGAGAAGGACAAACACAATCCTAACAAGTGGGATGAAATTCATTGAATAGCATTCGCTAAATCCATTATCTCTAAATACCATGTCAAAAAAATCCCAGGTCTCGGGGTTTGTCAAGGGTTATGAAGGGCAAGGAGCCGGTTGTTTATCCAACAAACGCTACGCGAACATTCGCGCGACGTATGGATACTTTTTCAAAGCAAATTCCAGAGTCTATCTACCTACACATAAATATCTGAGATCCTAAAAAGAAAAACAGAGGTGCCAGTTTACGGCAGTGGAATCCCTAGGAATAAAATAGTTCCCTCTGTTTTGCTCTTCGTCACACTCTCATGAATGCAGAAAATTTATCGCGACATATGGGCAAAATTGGTAACGTACGGACGGTGATGCATTTCCGTAATTATTATATAAACCCACGTTAAGCTACGATATATTACTTACCACAAGTATTAAAGAGGTACAAAAACTATTCAATATTTTAGTGCGAAAGTTGGTCTGCTTGGTATTAACCAAACGTTTCATAGAAAGTACTTACCAAAATTATTGGACTCTTCATGACAATGAATGATTATTCGGATTACTTAAATATAATGAAAGTAGTGAAACTAGAAGTACCGATATCAGCAGTTAGTATTCCTATATTTCTGATCAGTACCTCCCATGAATGCCCAATTTATCTCATTGAATATTCTTATATTTATTGTCAGTGCCTATTTTTAATACATTTTTCAATACTGCCGTCAACCCAATTTAGCATTTAAAGTATTAAATAATTTCAATACTATCAATACTTTCCCACATAATATATTATTGCTTAAATAATATCCTAATTACATTCATAATAATATAAATGCAAACTTTTCAAGGGAAGTTTGCGTGACTCCTCTAAATGAACACATTTATTAATCAGGGTATAAACATAAAAAGGGATACTTTTTTTACTTTTAGGAGAACTCTCTTTCAGCACATTGAGCTTCAGTATAAAGTCAGGAGTTTCACGGTCTATGGCCCCAGACCTCTCTTGCACCGCCAACGACGTGCGGTGCAATGTTGCGGAAGCAATGCATCCGGCGGCTGTTGGGGATGCTCTCCCGGCCGTCCCGATGTTCTTCAACAGGTTTTCACTGACCCGTGTCTCCTCTGATGACGCAAAAGTAGTTTTCAGCTTTAGAAAAACGTTGGATGTCACTTCCCTGGTGACTAGCTGGCGCGATCACATCCCTATTTTTGCGTATTTGCCGCGTTCCTTCTTCCCTTTAACCATCATACCTCCCTTCTTTTCTCAATTCATACTTCTCTTCCCTGCATTATTTTTTCCTTTCCCTGTTAATCCTCCTTTACGTACGCCATATATTTGTATCCTTTTTTACTTTCTCCCTTAACCTTTTCGTCCTTAATATTATTTTTTGCTATTCTTTTTCACTTCCGCGCCTTCTCCTCTCATTCACTTGATATATTTTCTTTACTCCGTTCATCCGTCTTTCTTTACATTTTGAATAAACTTTCCTTGCATTACAGTTTTTCTTAACTTATCTGTTTCATCTTCCTCCTCCTTTCTCCCACTTTTTTCCGTACTTATTTGCTTTACAATGCCTTATGCAGGTTTATTCAACTTGCTTCCTCGCACTTAATTTTATAGTTCATTCTCGAAACCCCTTCCTTCCGTTGAGTGAACAGGGGGAACAGAGAGTCAGAAAGGTAAAGAAGTTGTTATGCACTTTATGTTGACATTTTCAAAGGGCTGGCGTGCGAAATCCTTTGATCCCTACTGCAAGAAAGCCAATGTATACATCTACCTTTAGTTTGGCGTTCTTTAGATGTTCATTCATTCAGCTTTTCAGATACCAGACACCGTAAATTACTTTTACGTAGTTCCTCTAAAGGTGAGAACCCAATATTTCCAGTTTTTGTTTGCGGTTATCAGGAAAGTTGTAAATCTATTTTATGTTATTATCTAATGCACGTTCTTACAATTTATGCATTCAAATTTAATGACGTGACTTTATCAAAAGGTTATTTCACATCTATTAAGCTTAGTTAATTTGAAGGATTCATTCCTGTGATTTTTTTACCTTCTCCGGACATATCTAGTGGCCGGTGTGTGCCCTCACAAGTCCGATAAGCCACTCAAAACTTATCGCTTTCCGTAGGGTCGGAGCCACCATGGTTTGTTTATTCAACACTCAGACTTAAGTTTGAGTTCAAACCCGATATCTTTCAGCTATCCCGAAGGCACATGACCCATATTGCTTACCAAAATTTTAGAGTATCATGTGTGAAAAGATATTCTGATGGCAAGATACAAAAATTGTGGCTTGCAAAGAATGTTTTGGCCTTAGTAACAATATCTTTCCTAAGACCTTATCCATTCGGTGGAGAAGGGATAAAAGCGTATTTGATTTGGTGGGCCACTAGTCTCTGTGGTAGAAAACGGGAAACCACCACATTATTCTCCCTAGAATATGCAGCCTTTAATTCAAATAGATGAGAATGTAGAGGCTGCAGTAAATGAATCCTAGGCTTCAAATCCTGATGATGATTGTATCAAAGATATCGTAATATCAATTTACACATAATCTCCCATACGATCAAAACAAATTATTTGCCAAGTGATTTTCTAGTAGCATTGACCACGTGCATAAGAACTCTTCAGATCCACATATAATGAGGCACTTTAACCGGGTCAGCTCATTTCTAATTCGAAGTTCCGTCTAGAAAGTATTTCACGGCAATAAAAATGCTTCTTTACGTCGGTCCTTAACGTAGAAACAGCGTTTATTATTTGTACTCTGGAGTTTAAGGATGTACTGGAGTTTAAGGATGTCTTTTCAAAGCTCTCCTTACGGTTTTGAATTGAGGCATATTTTTATAAGAGCGTTATAGTTATGTTTTATTTACCAAGAGGTCACAGTATTATCAAAAGCAGCTCTGTATAATGTAGTCGTTTTTTATCAGTTCCTCTCTTTCCACAAGAGGGAGCAAATAAAATATTCAGCTGTCTGAATTGAATTTAAGAGGATCTGGGCAAAGGGAGGAGCTAATGGAATAATTATATCTTTTCGTAGCTATTTCTTTCTCGCATTTCCTTTGATCAACGTTTCATGCTATATCGAGTCTCGATTCGTAATCACATCGCTTTGGATGTTTCTGAAGGAATGCCCAGAAACAAAAAAAAATAGCTGATACTGAGTGAGTAATCATCATCTTCAACTCTTGCTTAATGAATATCCATCTGATTAACAAATTAACAACGGTTTTTATCCGTGATATACTCAAAATCAAGGTAAATTCCCTTTGCTAAAATTAAATACCAGGTTTAATAAATTATGTTGAGGGATACGAATCAAAAATCATGCAGAATCAGAATACAGTCAGAAATATAAACGTTCCTTTTTGAGCACTCTTCTCCTAACTAATTCGTGTTAGTAGAATTACTCTATAGTTTAAAATAATGCCTTAACATGATATCACGCTAGAGCGTTATATAAAAGACCTTAGATTAAAAAAGTATGAGTTACATGGTTAACTAATATGATTTTAAATTGATGTTACAGTAATTCCATATTGAATATTTTGTGTGTTTTCATTGGAAAAAATATAAATGCTTCATTTTAATTTAATGGAGGGCTTAATGATTTTTTAATCCAATGATTGTTGCCTTAACTAAATCGACGGCCGAGGCATATAATTCAAGAGATGATATTTAACGCAAATGAACTTTCCAAATTATTGTTCCTGTTTAATATCGTATAATACTATTGCGAAATTAATGTACAATATTAAAAAAACTGCTACGGCTGATAATAACATTCACGTAATAATATTAATATGAATATTAGAATGATGATATTCTGCAGTGATTATTGATTTAACAAATTTGTTATGATTTTTTTCACTGCTTCTTATTGTTTTTTCATACTAAGATGATGAAGATCATTAAATATTTTATGAGATCTTCCGGCCACACGTGAAATCGAATCCGTTATTTCCTTGATTCATACCTCGGTGGCCCAAATTGGGCTGAAAATTGTATAAACACGATTTAATTACGCCGCGAAACATTGCTTTCACCTAATTTTACATGCGGAAGTGGATTAATTGTCATTCAAATTACGCGATCGAACAGGATATTATCTCACCCACGTGCCATTTTTTTTCTCTCCCTGCCTTTCTTCTTCCCTCCCTTCGGGTCAAACACCACATGCGTACCACCGGACACATTCTGATGTAACAGGGAGGAACGAGAAAAAAAGTGGAAACGGAAGGAAAATGCGGCCATTCCTTTCCTCTGAAGCCTCTGGAGGCCTAAATAAAGAGAGGAGGGCGGTCGAGGAGGGGTTGGGGGAAAGAAAGAATGGTCACCATGAAAATCGAAGGGTGGAAGAAAACGTCCGCGGCCTTAACTCGACACGGCGAGGCATGCATTTCCGTCGGAGGAATTCCTCCACATCCCCCATTACCCTCGAGCCAGAGCATTCATCCCTGGAACGCGGTTATCAAGGACCCTGATATGGCTTTCCCGGTGATATAGCAGGAAGCCATTTCGAGTTGATGCGTCAAAAGTATGGGATGGGCCGGCCGAGCGTATTCATCTGTGACGGGGATGCTTTGCCAAAAAGTCTATGACTTTTTCCCTCCGATAAACCTCATATATTGTCATTCCGAAACGTCCAGCCATATCAACTTAGTGGTTAGTCCCATTTGGCAACCAGAATTCTGAATAAATCACGGAATACCAGCGATTTCAATACTGAGAATAAGAAATAAATTTCACTCTGGATATTTTAGTTTACCTGTCTTTTTAGAGGAATCCGGATGAGAGTACATTCCATTGCATCGGCTAATAATTTCAAAACACCTAAAAATCAATTACTTTCAGCTCAACAGTTTTCAGTATGCGATAATACGTTTTTTGTTAAAAAAATGTAGTTCCTGATACTTGAGTGACGAGCATACAATTATTATTTGAGCTTTTTGGAGAAACGAAGGTGAAAAATTACCTTGGAGGCTAATTCAAATCATAGTAATTTCAATAGAAATATTTTAACACTAAAATATGCACAATAACTTATAAAACCTTTATTGTGTCTACCTATTATGGTTTTTGATGATTAGCATGAGTTTCTCTAAATGAAATGCGATGGCGAAGGATTCCAAGTAATTTTGTTTATATGAATCTTTGTTTTAGATTTCAATTTATTTTAGTTCGTTCTCTTCATTATATTAAATCTCTGCCCAAATAAACAAATAAATGAGCGCTCAGTGTTATATATATATATATATATATATATATATATATATATATATATATATATATATATATATATATATATATATGTATAATACCGTAGATATTCATCAAATATAGTTTATTTGCTGTTATTTTTATCCAATAACGATGTAAAACGCATTACATAGAAGTAATAAAGGTTAGAAGAAGTAAATATATAATGAAGATCTAAGATTTCCATTTGAATGTTCAAGCTTGTTTGGAAATGATTCTGTCTTATGAGTACTATTGATGTCAAAATTTTGAGAATACTAATTCAGAAAGTATTATGTTCTAGTTGGTTAAACTCGACAAATAACATGATCATTTACCATAGGTATTTGTTCTACTTCCGGCAATCTTACATGACAATTAGCTCAACCGTAGTAAATATCCAGCCTCATTTGTTGTTAAATCATGTTTTTGTAATGAAAAACTTCCATAGTGAATTTTACATTTTAGGTCAAATAAAATTCTAAAGTGGGAAATATGTGTAAACAGAAAATTTTACATTAAACTATTTTTTTAGTCCGATTGGATAAAAAAATATCGAAATATTTCGAAAAAAGCAACTAGTTAATATTTATTAGATATTTTTTTAAGTTTATATCGTAGGAATAAGCTTATCGGTGCCAAAAGCATTGCATCACAATAAATTAATATACTTTTAAATTTTTATTACATATTGATTACAAACTGGATTTTACCAGAGCGTAGAAAATTTTGTTTCAATCCTTAAGATTCCCATTTGATAGCTGAATATTGTTGGTCTCTTACTCTAGTTTACCATCCATTATTTAGTGCTAACCACGCACTGGATAAAAATGTCCCATTTAGACAGTAAGAAATATTAGAGCTTTTTATAGGCTTCTTGAATTAATTTTTGTAGTAGTCTTCAGTCCGCACTTGAGAAGTCCCAACCTCGTGTGATAAAACGAACCGCAGAATACGCTGACAATCTGAATGTACCAACAAGTTAATCCACAATACGCCAAGAGAGAGCTTACCAAGGGGTGCTAGGCCAAGAGCAATTACGATTATTAGTCATTTCGTAGAATAATTAATAAATCTTGAAAATATAACCCTATCTAATTTTAAATTAGCTGAGACTATATTTTCGAGTTTTATGAAATATTTGAAGGATAAATAAGTTTTAAAATTTTAATGCAGTTATTAGTATAAATCCAATCTCCTGACGATTTAACATCAAAAGTTTTAAAAGCTATCCTTCATGACACTAAATTGAAGCCATTTTACTTTCAAACAAAATATAAACTTTTTGAACGATTTTTTTCCTCATACCGCCTGTTCTTCGTGTCGGTGCGAGAAAATCTTGATAAAGACGAATTATACGGTTATGCAAATTTGCGATTAGCGATGAAATCTGGCAGAAAATTGGACTTTTATTTTTTTAAATTATAATCATGATACTAATTTTTCTGAAAATAATTTCATCACTGAGGAGCTACTCGAAGTGAAAAGAGTTTAGATGGTTACAATGACCGGAAACGGCTTGCGTAGCTATTAATGTAGTATGCCAGTTTGATGGTATATATTTAAACGCAGTTGGAACGTATCTCTATCGATATGTCTCAAAAATGCAAGTTTAATGTGCCCCCAGCGTGATTAAATTGGTAATGCAATCATAAAATACATTTATTTGTGTATTCGAGAAACACAAAATGCCACCTCCCTTCTCCACCCACTACCTCAAATGCGACAAAATGAGAGTTCTCGGAAAAGGCGTCTACTCATGTAATTTAAATACACCATGCGTTTTATGACCCCTGCAGCATTGCATAAGGCAAGTCCCGAAGGAAAACACACATAATGGTGGCATTTCCCGTGCTTGTAAAATATTTTACAAAAAAATATAAAGGGTATATTTTTATGCTAGTAATTTGTGCTTTATTAAGTAGGAAGGGTAGCAGTTACATTGGTGTCGCATTGCGACGGTAGGCGGAGGAAGATTTACAATGGCAATTAGAGAGAAGAGAAGATATTATTGACTCACAATTAGTGATCGTTCTTCTTAGTATTAATGCACGACAATTGAGAATCAAGTTAGAGGGTATATTCGCGTATTTCAAACTCTACTATCACAGAATTCTTTACTCGCCGAAACCAATTTTATGATTGGATACCATACATATTCAAAATTTCCTCGTAGTTCCAGTCATCATTTTTCTTTTTTTCCAATCGGGCGAATAATCAAAAAAATCGTAAAACATGTGAAAAATATAGAGATTTCCGATTTTAGAGAAGTTAATTTCAAATATTACGAAGAATTGCCCAGCGTTTGAAGCGTCACGGTGCTATTTTCTGGTGTAGTAAAGACTCTTGAGAATTTTCTCCCCATTGCGGTGTGAAATGTGGCAGAGACATTTTCTTGTATGGGGAAATGCAGGGCTTCTGCTGCTTGCGTTTGAAATTACTAGTGCGAATAGACTGCAGAGGCGCCACTGTTGCCCTTAATTGGAGGGGCATATGGTCGTAACGCCTGGGTCGGATTGCTGTGAGAATGGCGCTCCCGAAGAATCCAAAAAGGGAACAAAGGCTGTTGATGAGGAAGACAAAAGAAAGTCGCTTCCTGTTGGAGCGCCATTAAATCGAGAAGTAATCGTCCCAATGTGAGGGAAAGGAAAATTGTCATCGCACAACGATAGAGTAAATCAAACAAGATATTTTTATTGTTTGGGGAAACCTCGGCAGCAAAATGGCATCTGGGAACGATTTAAATGTCTTTCTGTTCAAGACAATGGGACAAGCAAAGAATAATCAAGGCCATTTCTATTTTTTGTGGATGGCACCATTGCACTGGGAGAAATTCCGTATTTTTTAAATGAAAAGTCAACGAAGAATGAATTTTGGTCTGACTGAAACTCATTTATCAGTATCGCTTAGGTAATAATCACGTGCGTAATAGGTTTCCCTTTGTTCGTCCTATGGAACAGTGGCACATGATTTCATTAATTGGATTGCAGATAATACTTTTATGATTTTTAATAAATTTGCGACTAATTTTGGAAAATATACAAAATTTGTATATTTGGAAATACTTTTCACTCCATCAAAAGAATTCCTCAAACTTTACTTATACACGTACTATACCTATTCGACTGCAGATATAGTCACGTTGGACATTCGCCTATTTTCTTGATTTTCTTTATCTCAAAGTTATTGGGTGCCATTTAATCAGCAGTTCATCATTTCAAGCTTCAGCGTCACTTTACAAATTTCCAATTCAATATTTTAGAAATGAAATCGCATTGCTAACTTTCATATATGAGTTTATGGCAATAGATCATGATTAAAGCACCTCCGTCATCTGTAATAAAATTTCGGGCATAATTTAGTGAAAATTCGTTGTATTCACATAAATAAATGAAAAATAATTGCTTAAATTAAAATATTCAATGTAGATATATCATTGTTATAACACTAATTTTGCTCTCTATTAAGGTACTCAAAACTAGAAAAAAGTGTTAATTCCATTAATATGGAAAACGTTTATCAAGTTTCGAACCCAAAACATTGTATCGACATGATGGTAAAATCGTGACGACAGCAATGATACTTTTTTATCTTTTACTTACATTTTGTAAGCCAAAATATACCTAAGTTACTGTGGTCGGGTATTAGAATATCATTTCAATTACCGGAGTTGGTAATGTTGTCCGAGTTCCGTCATCCTTTGACTCCCTTTAACTATGCATTGTCTTTTGCTGGCATTATGAGAGTGAGAAATGAAGGCAAGGAAACGAGACTCAAGGTGGCAGAAGGGACAGATATTCAATATCGTATGCCATGTGCTTCCGACTCGCAGCATTAAGGGTCACTCTCCTCCCCGATTCAATTTTTTATTTACGAGTTTAAATTCCAAACTTGAGCCGTCCAACCCCACCTCTCTTTACTCCCCTCACCCCCGGGTGGAATCATTTCCGATTCCCCTCTCCTTTCCCGGCCAGTTCCGTCTCCTTCCCCATCAACCCCCTCCGTCAAACCTCCCTCCACCGCCCCGCATTCTTGTCTTCACACTCCCTTCCAGCTCTCCCTTTCTCCCGGATACAGGAATGGTAAGGAAGTGCACAAAGGAAGTGAAGCTCAGCCTAGGGCTTTTGAATATTGCAACCCCGCTTCAAGGTAGGAAGGGTATGCATAATTCATAGGGTTAGTGCACGGAAAATTCCCCCCCCCCATCTACCTCCTTTTTTCCCGCTCTGTCGGATTGGATGGGGCGCACACGGCTGAGGGAAGAGTGAACGAGATAAAAATGTAGAGCGAGGATGCTGTCGGGAGGAAAGCGGCGGAGAAGAGGAAGTAAGCCGTGTTTTGATGGGGGGAGGGGCTTGGAGAGAGGAAACAAGGGAGGGGTCTTTTGAGTATTTAATTGACATTTGTAGGACGAGGTCCGGAAGGTCTGGACGCTTTCGCTTCAGGAGTTTCGGACGCTCAGCCACCGCGGTGCCATGACTGCGATTGTTTATTTCTCGCCGCCGCATGCCCGATTAAAAAAAAAAGAAAGAATAACCGAGGCTCGTGTTTGTTCCATCTTCCGGAGGCTGAGACAAAACTGCATTTTGCTTTTCCCGGTCCAAAATTCTCCTCTCAACGTACTCGCCCCTATTTCTCTTTTTATTAGCCGTGCTGTTTCTTCTTCTATCCCGGCAAACTAGGAGGTAGTGCAAGGATTTTATTTTTAACACAATAGAAGTGCCTGTCATTCCAGTACACATATAAGGAAGCACCAGGGCTTACGAGAGACCGACTGATCCCGACTCATGACATTTATGTCAGTTAAATTTCATCTTCCATACTTTTATCACCGTAATACAACGTAACTGTGACGTCCACGGAAAGGATGTGCTCCGGTGGAAGATCTTGGATGGATCGCGAGAAGCTAGTAAAAGTACAAAGAATTCAGAAGATATGCCACAATGCGTCTCTTCTATTGAGGACGTTATCAACAACCACTTATGCGGCAGATTTCTCGTTCCATTGAGGACACAAAAGTGATACATCAGAAAAATATGTCATGCCGCAGCCTAAAATCATTCGGCATTCCTTGTACCTAACAATTTAAATTCTTGTCCGTGCTTGAATGAGTCGTAGTGTTATTCCACGGAAGAAGATAAACCAGAGGTACATCGTCTTAACAACACCCACACGTTGGCTATACCTCAGTCCGTGATGTGATTTAAACGCAAAAATATATTTATATAAAAGTCAATCCCGTGTTAAAGTGATTTAGAAAACTATAAACCAAAATCAACTGCTATGTTCGTCCAGTTTCGTGAACTACTGCCCACATCTTTGAGAGCTGGTTTTATATTCGTATGCGTCATATACTGCCTCTTGCTTAAAGTGCAATTATATGCACTACTTTATACATGTTTTAATTGCATCGTTTTAGAAACAAATAGAAAATCAATTTTCTAGACACCGCCGGGTTTTCTAATCTTTAATTTAAAAGCTATGAAATCGAACTCAATTTCTGTCATCGACCCCTTTTAGTAGCAAAATTAAAAAATAAAATAGGTCAATTTTAAAAAGATAAGGTCAGTATTAAAAAGTAAAGTAGCTTCTCGCTGAAATTTAATGGTTAACTAGTACCTAAGTTGTTACAAATGCTTCCGCGACGGAGCATTTGTGACGGAGGTCGTATGCTCTTGGTTTTCTTCAAGTGTTGTCAACAACAGTAAAGAAAACTGATTACGAATATTAATGTAAATTATGAGGTCAGGGGCAATATCTGTTTGCACAAAATCAAAAGAAGGAAAAAACGAAAACTTATTCGATAAAAATTGACTTATTTTCCAAAACTCCTTAATTTATATTCACCTCTAATCATATGAATATGATAAACCTTGATCATATGAATATGATAAAGGAGAATTGGGGATGAATTAATAATGGTTCACCCTATATATTTATCCAAAGGAAACGAAAACACAAATAAATAAGAAGAAACTTGTAATCGAAAACACAACGCTTAGTGATGGAAATGTGTTTGGAAACTGGTAGGGAGACGAATGGGAATGAGCGTACCACGAACGTTGACGCCTGTTAATAATAATGTCAAATGGAATGATGCTTTGGCCCACAGAGAAAAAATGGTATAATTTTACATTAAAGGTGATAAATACATGGGGGATGCATTAATTTCAAGTAGGTAAGGGAGAATGTGAAAATGTTCTGAAGGCATGTTGGGAGCGGAGAGAGTGGTGAGAATTAGAGAGGTCCCCTCTTCTTTCTCGATTACAATTTTAATTATAAGACGGATGGGCAATGCAGATGTCTTTAATGATAATTTTGTTTAGAAGGACTCTGGAAGTTTACAGTCAAATGTGTAAGCCAGCAAAATTAGTGAAAAGAATCGGGAGTGTTGTGAATGCAGTGACTTCGAATGGAGTGAGAATGGAATTAATCGTTCAGCGTGTGAGAAATGACGATTACTGGAGTCACGATATTATTTATCAGGTGATTTTTGAAAAGCAACTGGGTGTGAAGAATTCTGCATGTCCGGGTTTTCACCGCGTTGTTGTTTGAAGCCGACAACAGTTTCGCCGAAGTTTCATCCGGCGTCTTCAGGTCGAAGATGAGGGACTCAGATTTTGGCCGTCCTTATATAGGTGGTCCCGTCCAAGTGCTGCTCTCTGATTGGTCCTTTTTCGGAGGACTCTCTTCCACGCGTTGTGGAGATGGTAGCCTTCATCTCTATTGAAATTCGCCGGGTTTTTGGCTATCTCAATAGCTTCTCTGATTAGGCGTGGGTAATATCTACTTTCTTTACTTATGATTGTAGCGTCATGGAATAGAATATCATGGCCGGGTTCACTCCATTTATGCTCGGAGATGGCCGAGAGGTGAAACTGTTTGTTCGTAGTAGCCCGGAGGTGCCTCCGGGCTACTACGGGCCAAAAACCCGGCGAATTTCAATAGAGATGAAGGCTACCATCTCCACAACGCGTGGAAGAGAGTCCTCCGAAAAAGGACCAATCAGAGAGCAGCACTTGGACGGGACCACCTATATAAGGACGGCCAAAATCTGAGTCCCTCATCTTCGACCTGAAGACGCCGGATGAAACTTCGGCGAAACTGTTGTCGGCTTCAAACAACAACGCGGTGAAAACCCGGACATGCAGAATTCTTCAAGCCACCGCCGCGAAAATCTACGCAGCCAGCAACTGGGTGTATTTATCAGCGATATGAAATTCAGAAAATGCTATCATTCAGTGCGATCCATTTCAAATTTATCCAGATTTTCAACTTGTATATTGTTGAACTGTTATAAAATTATTATTTTTGGATATGAACATAGCCTCCTCCTTCTTATAGGTTTTATAGGCCTGATATTGTATAAAGTCAAGTCGTAAGAGCTCCTTCTTTTTGTTTATTTAAATTACAAGCACAGAATCCTCGTTTTTTCATGTATGAACTAAAGGAAAAGGAACAAGAAATATAAGAAATGAAATTTTCACAGTACATTCATAATTGTACGGATTGACCGGATAAGACTAATTTCCACAAAGTGAAAACTTTCAAATACACGTCCGACTTCTGCACTTATCCAGGGGGTACTTGCCAACGAATTTCTCAACTTATTAACAACAGTTGTAGAAATTCAACAGACAGAGCAGCAGATCCCAAAAACAAATTTTCACGACTCATGGACACTTAAAGTTCGACGGGAAGTAAATGTAATTGGATAACTTTGGGAAAATGATACCTCGTTTTTCTTCTTGTTGTAGCAGTAGCGTGTAATTACTAGGCACAGTCCTTTTGTAGTTCATCTTTAGCTAATTGATTATCAAACCAATTTCAACTACGTGTAATTTTAATAAGAGTCCCTATACATGTATGCTCCCTTAGATAGGATGGTAACAAAATATGTATTCTTCGTGCAGCACATTTCCCTAATTGCCTTAAAACTAAGACCGCGATGATTGACAGAATGAGAATACATATTTTTCAGACCTTAAGACTAATGTCATTTAATTTCTGAGCCATATTGATTTATCACATATACATTTTTATTTATCATTCATTGTTTTACGGGACCAAAATCAGAGAAGTCACGATGTCCAGTTATTTTTTGGCACACCTTTTTATTTAATTTCATTAGAAAACTGTGACTATTTAATTTTTTCACGTAAGTTCAATGCACTATTTTTTCAAAAATTACTTGTTCTTGTTTGTCTTATTTATACGAGATCTTTTTCCATTAAGGGTAATAAACACCGTTGAAAGTTTCATATGAAGACACGTTGATCTATGAATTGATTCAATTACGAGAAAGGAGACGCCGGGGATATGCTCTAAAGCAATAATAACGACTTACTTTACGCGCACTTGTGACCTGGTCATTAAAACATGCTTCTGAATTCTATTTATTTTGGTTGCCTACACATACATAGTGGATAAATAAGGTGGATGAGAAATAAAACAAACGATGAAGTTCTAAGAATAAGGGAAGAGAGACTGATGGTGGAAGACATTCGAAGGTCAGACAAGTGGCTGCAGGGGAAACTGAGAGGCAATGAAATGATGAAGACGGTATTAGAAGGGAGAATGATGGGTAAGCGAGTTAGGGTAAGGAAAATATTAGACATTTTGAAAAGAGCTAAGGGCCATAGGAAATATTCAGAGCTAAGCACTCATCTTTTGTAAAATATGACTTAGGAGTGCTGGAGAGCCAAGTGTCATGGTTCATCAAAAAACTTTCATAAGCCGATATTAATAATAAAAGCTTGAATCCTAACCATGTATTTATATCTCGATATTAGTATGATGTTTTGAGATTGGTCAGCCCGGTACCAACGGAACCTATTTCGCATATTGACAATTAGATTAATGTATGAATTTTCGTAAAAAAAACAATGCAACACACCTCGGATAGGAAGAGCAGCAAATCGAAGAAAGGGAATTCACAAAAATCCATGCTCTTAATTCCAGAAATCTCCCTTAATCAGTAATATAAACACACAAGCGAGCTTAACGAACGAATCGAATGAAAATTCCAATATTGTTTTTATTTCTTTTTTGGGGAGCGACAACGCATTTCCAGCGGCGGCGGCAGGGTCGACGGAATAAAATAAACAATCGAACCGCTGCCAAGAATTTCCCAATTCGTTCTTTGGCTCCCTACATTAAAACGTTTTCGTGGGGAAAAATTCGGAGGGCGCGACACACTAGCCAATCAGCACATTTGCATCGTATTTTTTTCAACTTTTCCCCGTCCCTCCTTTCCCGTTTTCCCCGCTGACGGATTTGAAAAATAAACGAAAATGTATTCAGGGAAGGAGATGTACCTCACTTCCAGGGAAACTCTAATGCTATCCGGGTTATCACGTGGATTTTCAGAAATACCCATATATGATAAACACATTAGCACATATGTTTTATGTATTGTGATCTGCATGGGTGTGTGCTTCATTTAAGAGCACATGTATTAGGAAACGGATAGGTGTAAATAAAACACGAACACAAGGTTTAGGGAAAGGGAGAAAGAGACCTTTCCTGAGCAGAGGAAACATTTTCTGTGCCGGGAAAACAATTACGGACTGGCTGCAATCTTCATTCTGACGAAGGGACAGCCATGAGACCCTGAAACGTCCTTAATTCCCTTTTTTGTCTCTAATCGATGACTTCTCACGATCTGTACTACGACTGTTCGTTTATGGGCGAAAGGGAGAAGTGTTTGTAAATATGCCAATCTAGATACGCCCTCGTATGCACATGCACGCACACAAAGGAGACTTTTGCTGAAATGTGCCGGCATTTATTGAATTTGTTTTTCTTCGCGGCACCCTCAACCACCCAAAATATTAGGAGGATGCGGTGTAGGGGAGACCGCGCGACATATTAGGGTTGAGGGGCCTTCTAGTTGGGAGAGGGAAGATGGGGCGGAGGGAAAATATTTGGGGCGAGAAACGAACTGATTTGGGAAAACTCGATTCCATAAAAATTTACATTTCAACCAAACTTCCGCTTCGATCTCCGTCCTCGTCGCCCGATTATCCCACCGTGCCTACATTCTCCACCTCCCCCAAACAACAAACACGGAATCGCAGACAAAAATGGAAAGAAAGAAATCATTACCGTCGGGGTCCTGTAGCGTGGGGATAATACGGTGAATTTGGAATTTTTAGAGAATGAATTTCCATAATTGCCAAGTTCAGTAGGAATTCAAAGCGTCCAGCTGCCGCTCGCTATATGAGATTATCACCAGGGGCGACGTGCATGCCTTTGAGGGTGATTTTATTTTATTCGGTAGCAGGACCACAACCAAGTCATACCTTTTACTTCGGTGAGAGGAGACCAGAATTAACCCCTCGGTGATACGCAAACAGAATTGAGCTTTGGAGAACGTGGCGGGAAAATATTAAGAGAAATACACAAGTGGAGGACATGCATGTAATTCGATTAATTTGTCGTTTGTTTACCAAGGTGGCGAACACACTTTTCCACATTTCAGGGAATGTAATCCACGATACCGCCTGTGAAAAGGATTCAGTACCTCTATCCCGCCATCTTTCTTCCGTACTATATATATATATATATATATATTTATTTATTTATTTATTTATTTGTTTATTTATCTATTTAAATTTCTTCGAAAATGGAACGCTCTTCGGCGACGCACAAATATATAAAACACAGGTGTAGATTTTTTAAGCATAGAAACACAAAGAAAGGACACACATGTAGTTTTGACCTTTCGACGGCTCGACCATCGTCATCAGAATCGATGACGACGGTCGAGTCGTCCTATCTTTGTGTTTCTATGCTTAAAAAATCTACACCTGTGTTTTTATATAAATAAATAAATAAATATATATATATATACATATATATATATATATATATATATATATATATATATATATATATATATATATATATATATAAACACACATACACACACAAATATGGTCGTTCAAATCACCTCCAGCACTCGACCGCCATAGGACTCACTTTCCCAAAATGTTGACATAGTGAAACTTTTAAAAAAATTCAATTATCAGTGATTTGAGGGAAATTTGACTATCTTTTGCTCTCATTTAAAACGTGGTGAAGTGATTTTTTTCATGTTACACTGATAAAGTACAAATGGTTCATTCTAAATGAGTCAAATGCGTATAAAATATAGAGACAGGATTGAATTTCATATCAACATAAAGAGGAATATTTTCCCCACATTAACATCAGTTTGGGTGATGGTCTCCGATGTGTTAAAAAAATTACATGTTATTAGTTATTTTTTGAACGCCTTCCAAGTACTATATGCCAATGATAAAAAAGAAATTGTAGGGGAGTTGAAATGGGATATTTACTAGCTAATGGGATTTAATTAATTAGTTCACGTGTTATTTGGAGTACAAAGGCCGTAACACAAGCTATAGGCTCTGGAAAATTATTTTACCGTTAAAAGAAATTCTGCAGACGAACAAACACGTATGCGAATCAAATTATTTTTATAATAATTTTAATAAAGCTCTCTGACCAGTTTCCAGTCCAAATCCAAAAATATGATGATTCCTGTCTTCCGAGTGCTTCTCCGCGTTTGGCTGTATTGCTGGGATAACAGTTCTACATCTAAATATGCATAACTACCGCGCGACCCACCAAAAAGGTGTATGGGTGGAAGCACTATGCAAGATGATGGGTAAGGAATAAGGGAAAATAAGGGTAATTAAAGGGTTACAAAAAGAGAAAAAGCAAAACACAAACAGTTTCTCGGACGCTGTCAAGATTGAACACGTGAGGACTTTAACTGCAAAGCTAGCAAAACTATTGCTCTAGCAGCACTGCCGGATGTAGATCAATAACTGAAAGACCGTTCACCAACAGCATAACACTATGAAATCAAAAGGAATTCAAAAGGTTCATTGGGGATTAAAGATTCATAAGGGATCTAAAATGATTGCCGAGAGTTAAATTTGCAATGCGAACGTGTAATTACCTTATTCATCAAACATTCTAATGGCCAAGAATAAAAATTTTCACCACCGGAAACTGTAACACGTACATATTCTAAATGATTCCAAGGTCATGGTTGGGAACTTATGCGATGTATTACTTCATTATCTGCATTATGCTTAACTGCTTGTTTGTTTTATTCATGATGTTTTTTGGCTGAAGCTCCGAAAGATCAGTTGCAAAATAAATAACGTAAGGTCACGCAGATTATGAATTAACGGTGATTTTCAACCCTTTCCTTCCTTTCTAAAATAGAATTTCTACGGTTTTGAAGCAAGAGTTAATGAAATACTTTGAGTAACCCTCCTCATATGCTCAATTCAAAATTCATTGTGCAGGGTCCTCCCCAACACTACAGTCCTCACTCCACCAATTCAAAGTGATTCTGTAACCGTCTGATCCAAACAGAGGATGAGAAATGCCTACCATATCCATTAAAATGATTAGAAAATCATTAAAAGCAATACCTGTGGGTGACTGAGTTAATCTGTGCAAAATTTAAGATTTTTTCCATAGCATATGATTTACCTATAAAGCTATGTAATGTCCCGGTTTGTCGATCCAACCCTTTAGAAGCAGGTCTTCACGAATTCCGCACCAACGAAAGCCCAAAAATAAATGTTTACGCGTAGCCCTAAATCCAATTAATGCCTGAGGGTGTCTACTCCTCTAAATTATTACAGGACCTGAAATATTTTTCGTGGATCCCTTGTTGGCCATAGAGGTGTAGAAACGCTAACCTGAGTTTAGGAAACGACTTATTCCGACTCGACAAAGGCAATTACATACGCGACTTGGCTAGCAATTCAGTCCTTGCGCGACGAGATTTAACGATACTAAGCCACAACGCATGGTCTTTACAGCGCTCTCCAGCATGTATTTTCTCCAAAACTGAAGAAAAATTTTTAAGCACAGGCCGTGCGTTAATGTTGATAATTAGAACCCGGCAGTGGATCTGAAGGAGATGGGTCAATAGAATGCTTGCGAGCGGCACCCTGACCCTCAGTTGTTTTGCTCTAAGTTACTCTGGGAAGAAAAATTGTCGCTTTTTCTCCTGGAAAATTTGGTCACCATCCTGAGGGTCATTCTTTTGGGTCACATTGTACCTCCGTGGGGTCAAATAACCGGCTCTCATGGATGTGTATTCAATAAAATAGGTAACAGGCTAATAGAAACGCATAGCTATCTGAGTGCTGTCACATTATTTGATTCTTTTGACAGTTAAGGATTCCTCGTTCACACGCCTAACCGAGACAGACGATATGAATTAAGAAATTATGCTTTTAAGAAATATACAAGACATCAAAAGAAAGATATTTGGTTCCAGTATATTGTTTTTTTGTCGCAATTAATGCAGTTATTATAAAAATTATGTATTTTACTTCAAAATAAAGAAATGAGGCAATATAGTCGATAGAACCGCTCCGAGGTACCGAGAAGCACTAAATTCTCTCAGTCTGAACTATTTGCAATAAAAAAGAGAGAAGGTAATTAGATACAGGGTCCCCTATAAAAGTAATGCGAATTGTCTGGGAAAAACAGATTTATTGATCGTACTCGTAAATTATTCAAAATACACTCCCCCTGCATCAATAAAATTGCAAAGACGTGTCTGCCACGCCTGAAAGGTACCTTGAAACCGCTCGATGGGAAAGTATCTCAGGAACTTCATAGCATCCTTTTAGATGTTTTTCACGGTCTCCTTGTAGCTCTCTCTTCAGTCGGGAAAACAGGAACAAGTCGCACGGAGCCAATTCGGGGCTGTTAGGGGGATGTGGGATCACCTGACTGAGGGGGGGGGCAGAAAGTTGGTAACGATGAAGGACGTGTGCCTGGGGGCACGTGGCGTGTGGCGGGGCACTCCAATGCGCCCTGTCACTAAATCGAAAAACACACTTCGCGCAAAGGCACGTCTCTCCGCTCAGACTGCTCGGAGCAAACTGGCGACCAACTGCGTTGGAAGGGCAGTTCCTCCATCACATTTTCCGACCGTTTTCACCGCGCTACCATGGATAATCGCGACAAAATAAAATCATGCACATTATTTCATTTTAGTGCTTCATTTGGTGTTTGCAAAACTTGGAATCTTCTCTCAAAACATTTGATATTTCACATTTCTCCGTATTTTCCGTATTTAAATATTTGTATTTGGTCATCTAGTATCTTCCAGTTTACTCTTTCTTAAGTAAATTTGGATACCACTTCTATTGACATTCAGACGGAATTCAAAGTAAACAAGTTTCAATGTGATTGAAAAAATTATTTACATTTTAGTATAAAGCATTATCTTGCTAAAATTCCTCAACAGCTATATTTTTCAGCAACATTTCATTGTATGCATTAAAGCTTTAGCGCAGGCTAATATATCAACCATGTATGTATTTTGATTGTTTAGTCTCGTTCGAGGTGCAAACTACATCCAACAGATTGCTTTCCTGGTTCTATTGAAAGTACTATTACAGAATGTTACAATAAACACTGTTTCTGATACATACTCGTATGTTGTTGTATTATTATAATATTGCCAATTCAGAAAATAGCAAAATATTGCATATTGTGTGGTAAAATTAATGAATGTTTTCGGGTGGCAATTACTAACGGAGTGGTAGGCGACTCATCCGGAAACTATTTATGTATCATACTGTATAGGTGGGTATGGAAGATGGAAATTCGGGATGGGTAGTGCTTTTCAGAGAGATCAAACAGGGTTCACTATCACCCATTATTTCCAACTTTTATGCGGAGGAAATGTAAAAAAAACTTGGAAATAGTTGAAGGTAGAAATGAAATTTGAGGGAAAATTCGTAAAATATATAGATCAGCGGGCGAACGAGCTTTAGTCAACTAGAGGATTACAAGCTTCGCTGGGCTGATTACAAAATCTGTGTAATAGGCAAGCAAAGGTAATCCACTGAAATGATGCTGATATAACAGAAACGCTTGTCGAGAAATGGGTGGGCTGATTAAAAACTTAAGTAAGAGCTCATACTCTACAGAATGTAGAAAAATTATCTTCTCAAAGAACTTGAAGTGAAAAGACGAAGGTAAAAATAATAGAAGCATAAGTAGACGAATTTTGGTAGGCAAAGAAGCTATAGCAAATATGAGGAAGTTAATAACAAGTATTTTGTGTGAGGATGTAAAGAAAATATAATTGAAAACGCTAATATACAGCGCAGTTGTGCACGTTGTGGAATCTTAGTCATTGTGGACTCCGAATCCGTCAATTGGAGACTTTCGAAATGTAGATGCAGAAAAGAACAAACAAGTAAAATGGATGGAAATTGAAGCTAAAGAGGAAGTACTAGAGAGAGTTTTTGGATGAAATTCAAAGCAGACGAGAACAGGGGATGCACGGCATTTTGATTGCACGTAGAATGTGAAGAATTTAGAATGTTAAGCAGGCAAGGTTGGGGCAGGAAAATAATAAACATACTGGACGGAATAAAAGGAGTCAAAAAATATACGGAATTGATAAAGGGGATATTCTTTTGTAGTACGTCAGTTTTTGCTTTGATACACGTGAAGTGTATATGTAGTGCATAAGCTTAGAAGTGTAACGGTCATTCTACCAAAAGCCTTTCTTAACCAGTTCACTGTCATTGATTATGTTGAACCAAGTCATTGAAAAGAGTATTCATATCCGCAGGGCCTTTACAATCAAAGCTGAACCAACTAAAGATCGTCCTGGCATATTTTCCACAGATGGTATCGAGGGAATTACCGTGAAGCGTTGTCGATCTTCACCGTTGACGCTGATCCGCATGTCGAGCCAAAGGTTTCCAGGCGAGAATTTTGACAAAAGTATCATCGTTACGTTCCAAGACCAAAGGTCGAAAAATTCCTCACTGCACGCCCTAAAGGCCTCATATGTGACGTGGGTGAGGGTTGTAGGTGGAGGGAAACTGGAACTTTCCCTAGAAGGTTTCGGGGTTGGCATGAAAAGGCTCCTCTCTTCCTGCCGTACGATGTTTGCATGTGTGAAACTCCCTGCGCGTGATAGGAATAAACTACCGTATTACGAATCCCCGATTGGAGCCGTCCAAATTCCAATCCTTCGGAAAATGTAACTCGGTCGCCTTCAGCACCATATATTCTCCTCATTGGTATCTTGCTGTCAGTTTTTCGTTTTTATGTAAATATTTGACAGAATGTCTTGTTGAGCTCCGACACGATCTTACTTCTCTCCCCAGTGTTCCTCTATTGTACTTTTCCTGCCATCTCTCTGCCTGGGGCCTTCCTTCCTCTCCTTCACCCACTGTCAATCCGGGTAGCTCCGCAGCCAAATTTTCTTGTTTCTTGGCTCAGATTATGGATCAGGATGCTTAAAAGGAGTATTCAGTACAATAATTTATTCTAAAATATGACGTAAGGTGTTATAAAATTACTGGCCAAAAATTCCATATGTTTTAGCTGAATTCACTAAGTCTAGGGGTGCACACAATTCTGAACTGTTTTAAATCTCGCGGTTTACTTACTCTATGTAAGTATGGACCTAGGTATTGTTTTGATTGCTTCATATTACGCTTGGTATTGACACGTTCCGCTTCCAAACGGGAGATATCAACTGAGCATTTGATAATTTCTTCTGTTTTAAGATAGTACGTGAAAATAACATGTGTAATGTATAAATAGGAAGAAATCAGGTATTCTATAAATTTTATTAGCGCTCTTAGCTCATTCAATTCTTTAGAAATCATCATCAAAGCTGAAGATCACATATTTCTAGAACCTTTCTCGCTATTTTTATTTTAGCTTTTAATTACATTCTGACAATTAATGTGTCAATAACGTCAGTCTAAATACCAAAGGATTTAATTAACAAATTACTCTACAAATACTGTTACTGCTGCCTTTTCTCTCCGAGGTTCAATCTAATGTTGGCCCGTTGTTCTTAAGTTTCGGTTTTTATTTCCGTCCCATTTCCCCTAACCTTATTTTGTCCCACTTTTTATATTCAATATAATATAATTATCAAAAAATGATATCATCCTTTAAGTTTACTTACAATTCATTTCGGTCTTAATGTTCACTTCTCCGATGGACGGCCAGTTGGTCCTTATGTGCTGTCACGCACACTCTTCCTGATTTCTTTCGTTTCCTTCTCAACCAACGTAGCCTGCTTCCCTTGTATTAGTGTTGCTATATTTTTGTAGCTCTAGTTTTTGCGAATGTCATAAAATATATGGATGTTTTGCTGGCGCCCGTCAGAGACTTGGTGTACGAAAGTCACGGTCACAATACGCTCGAGTCGCGCGAAGGGGCGCATACATGCCAGAGTGCTTCCCTCAAACGGGGAAGGGCAGGTGAGTTGTGTGTGTAAAGTCGGCAGATGACCAAACCATGTCAAAGGTGGAATATGGTAAAGGCATCATTTGACGCAAGCTGTAGAGGTCCAGGTGCGTGTTTCTTCTGTCAGGGAGATGCTTTTCTTCGGAAGTCGCATTGTAGGAGACATACGATCGAGTCGTTGGAGAGTTAATAAAGGGTAAAACGCTCGTATGAACTCGTGCCCTTGAACTTAACAACGCTCCCGGATAGCCGGGCTGCCCTTACTTCCCCGACTCATCCCCTCCCCAAGAAGCCAGGTGCGGCAGTAGCGTCCTTCACCGCAGCGACGCCCCTCGAAGGCGCATGAATTGGCTGCCTTGATGACTGATTGTTATTTCGGAAATAAGAGCATCCTGGTTCGGGGTAACGTCAGATAATAGTGAAGTGAGGCTCGCGGGAAAGGTGATATGGTTTTTTCGGAATCCATATTAAACGTTAATATTTTTCGATAAGTGGATAGAGATACTAACGTCTCATTTAATTCGAATCGCCAAGCAAATCTGTCGTATCTGAAAGATTTTCAGATATTTGCCTGTTAAGGCAAAAAGTCTGAAAAATCCGTTTCTCTCGATTGTTCACCTGCCATTAAAAAGATATAACTGTATCCGCCTGAAAGTCTTGCTTTGAGATAAAAACGCCTATTGGGAATGTTATTAGGCGCTTCATTACGGGATCTTTTAGGTATTAAGGAGGAAATGAAAGTTAGATGCAGAATATATAGAGGTATAAGAGAATTAATAGGTACTCTCTCCTCTGTAAAAGGGTAGATCCTTGATTTCTAGAGCAAACTCAAGATATCAAGCTGTTATTTATTGCTGTACTCACGCTTTTCCGTAATATTTAAATTATATTAGCCACTGACTCTACGAAAAGAAGTTATACGAGACTTGTACGAGCTAGTTCAAGACTTGCATGCTTATTGCATAATGATTGTCAATGATTATTGCCGGCTGGCCTATATTGGAAACTCATTGGATTTTATAAGATTGTATTATTTAGAGAGTACCTGTTATTCACAGACTGAAGAACTAAAAGAATTAAGACAGGAAAATGGCATTGTAAAGTATTTAGAAAAACATCTCTATTTAATTTCAATAGGTTAAGGCAAAGAGAGAACTGAAGTGATACGAGCCATGCGGTCCGAATCATGGATGAGAACAATAGTAGAAGTTACCCTCTCAGGCGTGTATCCTTGCTCCACACATCCTGAAAGAATTTTAATGTTCATTTCCCCCACATTAAAATTGCAAAATATCTAGTGTATGATTTAGAACTGGCAGATTTATCAATGCAAATCGATAATTTCATTTCAATGTGCTTTGCAAATTCCATAAAGTTACGTCGGAGACTACAAAGAGGTAATATACTTACGAACATTGTTATTCTTTATCAAATAAAGGACAGTGAAAAATAATATTCAATTTTCAGACTGATTCAGGGGTAACACTTCAGTAATAGAAAGTAAATCAAATCGGACAACGCGATCAGAGCTGTTAAATACAGACTGATAATATATGCTTTAATTCTCACAGCATGATGCGCAAAATAGTATTGTGTATTGTTAGCTTAATGTGCATATGGTATGCCGTACAAGTTTCGTTGATTAGACTCATTATAGAAGTATTACTTCAGGGGCCGCTGAAAGTTGAAACGTGTTCAGTTCACGTTTCAAAAACTTATTTTGATGATAAAAAACTCTTTACGTGAAGGTATTTATTACCATTGCGGAGCATTTAACACCCATCTCGGGTCACGTCAAGAGAGGATGAGAAACGCACTTCATACTCATTTTTACGAGCTAATCACTATTTTGCGGATCTAACCGCGCAAAAATAAGTCTTGCGTGTAATGTTTTTGTTGCTTACGTGTGGGTGGCACCCAATGAAATTTTAAATATTTCTGAGAGCGATATTTACGTTATTTGACGATCAAAACGGCAGCAGCGGTGTTGATGTTTACTTCCAGCGGAACAATGACTGAAACTCCGTAACTAATGTCCATGTTCCTTTAAATATGATTGTCTCCTCTTTTTAAACGTTAAAAACTATATTCTAGCTTTGCAATAGTAATGAAAAATCTGGCTCTAATTGTGGACATCTCTCATACTTAAAATGTACACTTTTCTCTAAATAATTTTGAGTAACAATTAATTTTATTATTTTGAGTAAAGATAAAGAATTAATTATGAAGCATCCGTTGTGTTAATACTTCTTATCTAGTATTGTTACTGGATTTACAATCATAACAAGTTAGTACTGGCTCGGATTAAGCTAAAATACTTGTAACTTAATAAAAGCCTCCTAAAAAAACTTTTTATTGGATGGTACATAAAATATTTTGCCGTTAATAATCAGATATTTTTTTTAGAAAAAATACCTACTCTGTTCATATTAGTCTTTATCAGATATTATAAATTCTGCATAATGTGTCATCCGTTTTATAATAATATTATGTAGTGTTTCTTAAGATTATTATTCTCTAGAAGTTACTAATCAATTTTAGCTCACCTGGGTTCCAGTCTGTGCTCGTTTCCTTACCTTATTCCCAATTACTGAAGATTTCGGTTATTGGCGATACATAAAATAGCTACAGTTCCTTTAAGTCACCTTCAGAGCATTATCTTTTTGAAGACCTATTCATTCAAACGTAATTCGATACCCCACCAAAATAGGGAGTTTAAGGGTAACTCGAACTCAAAAGGGCAAATTAAATTGATCTTTGAAAGATTTAAAATAAGCATAGAGCCTTAAAATATTTCTTAAATCTGAAACCTGCTTACTGAAGACATTGTTTTGTTAGTCTGTATGTAGTATGGAAAAATTTGCAAAATTTTGCAAACCCAGTCTATTCTATAAGAGCACAAGCTTAATGTAACATGATTTAATAACCGCAACCAATTTCGATTTCTTGCTTAGTAGTGTACTGCTCAGCTCATTCAGTTAGTCTAAAATGTCATTGGCGAAAGTTAAATCATGCACCCAGTGTAGTGTTTCTGTTTCTTAAAAGTTTAAATTTATTGACTTTGATTTTAAAACAGACTAAAATTATCCGGCTCAGATTTCATACTCTTAACCTTAGTATTTTTACGGTATCTTCTAAGCCAGTGCCCTTACCTGGCGTCAATAAATAATAGTTCAATAGCTTTCCAATCACAAATAGCTATTCTGAAAGATTCTAAGATATGAAATCCATAATACGTATCGTAGTTCTCCATGAGGGATATAGCATCGATTTTTATTTTATCACTTGGACAGGAAAGATCAACAGGATAACGAATGTAATACTTTCAAAATTCTCCTCCAGAAAGCGTTGTGTGCTTGGTAATCGTTTTGTCAATATAAGCCATTGCGGCAGCCCTTTGCACAATTTATGCTTGAAAAATATCATTTTCCATTTTTGATTAAATATTTGCCTTCTGAGACATTGTTTCTAATTCTACACTGCTTAGTTTGAAAAAGTCTACTCAAAATGCACAAGACTCTATGGAATAGAACTTTTAATTAAACTCTTTAATTATATATTAGGCAAGAATTAATTGCTAGGGGTGAAAATATTTTAAACATTACTCAGCCCTCGGATCAAGGAAAACGCTCGTGTACCTACCATGATCTTCGGTCATCGAACCAATTGACGAACTTTTATTTCATTATAGCTTTGAATATTTGATAAATAAGCAGATACCACAAAAACGATTTTTGAAATCTCGACTCAGGTTTTGATTTACACAAAAATCATGAAAGAAATATAGTCAAAATTGATGGTTTAATCAGGCGAAGGGATTCTGATATTAAAGCAGGGGACAGCGGCGACAGTAAACGTTCCCATTCGCAATAGTTTTGCAGGACGCTGAGGACAGCATCACTCGGAGATCACGCCCTCCCACTCACCCACTCGGAGGGAAGCTGCGCCCAAGGGAAGGAGGGTGGTTGGACGGGGCTTATATCGTATAGGACAGGACGGACGTCCGGCACCTAAATAGTGAATCCTTAGCGCAGGAAGGCAAGGAGAGGGGCCGGACAATGGGGTCGCATCTAGGTGCATGCAACAGGGCTTAGCACTCAATTCTACGGACGTGGTGCGGGCAGGGCACACGACCTGCTTACTCCATTCTGCAGGTGTAGGCTCACATCGACAGACATCCAGAAAAGAGATTTTTGCATTCAGTTAGGACACTAAATTACTTCGGAGTAGAGTACTCTTTTCAAACTAATGTCGACATGCGGGTGCAAATTTCAGGTATTCTGAAGGGGGTTCCATCAATTGACGGACGATAGTCAGGTGAAGGTAGTAATGTGAAGATTATGATGACACAGGGAAATCAAATGCATTACCCTGAGGTTAGAGGTTTGAATTTTATCATACCCGCTAAATGTTTTAATGTGTTATAATCTAGCCGACAAGGAAATACTATCGCATAAATTGGTTCTTTAAAGTTAAGTAAAAATAAGGAAGCTCTCACCAATCTTTCTGATCTCATTTGTCAAAAGTAAGATTTTTCCGGAATCGTTTTTTTCACCTGACAGTTGGGGTTTTATCGAGAAGTTAGCCCTGTTACTTTGGTAAAAATAATTACTCAAATCAATGTATCCGCCTTTTGAGAAATTTCTATTTTATAAACTAGCAATACTAATTAACAATAAATAACACTTTGAAGCGAAAATTTTATTTCCAGATGATAAGTCGAAAAGTTTGTTAATTTGTTTTTAAAACTCTCAAAAGAGGGTATTTATGTACCTTTTCATAACGAGAGATTATATCTTTTCTCGCTGGTCTTAATGAGTCCTAACACAAGGGCTTTTCATAATACCATCATTGAAAATAAAGTATCCTTGAATTCATTTTCCCTCATAAATGTAGAATATGGTATCTCAATTAATATTACGCTCTTGATTCTTGATGTAGCCAGTTTTCATGGACGTTGTCATTAATGGCCATTTGATGACATAATTATTTAATGTGGGGCTAAATATGAATAATAACATCTTTGGAATGACAGAATATCTTAAGGAAATGGTTATAAATGCTGAATTGCCTTTCGAATAATAATGCAAATTAGAATTGGTACACCATTTGGTTTCTATAAATATGCTCTATGTAATGCCACTAAGGTTAAAGTTAATGATAATATTTGACAAAACCTGAACGAATAAAAATATTCTTAACAATTTTAACGAGAACATGCTAGTATAAAACTTTGTCTATCACCTAGGGCTAAACATATATTTCATTGAAGGATCTCAGGTTTTCCCGGCGTATGGTATTCAAGAAGTTCTCTCGGGTTTCCCACCGGGTCAGGTTGCAGTACACCGACGTTTCGAAGGCTGACTCTGCCATCGTCTTCACCCAGAAGACGATGGCAGAGTCAGCCTTCGAAACGTCGGTGTACTGCAACCTGACCCGGTGGGAAACCCGAGAGAACTTCTTGAATATATTTCATTATGTGGTATTTTATGTGGAATATTATGTGGTATTAAATAAATTGCCTTAAGCAAGTGTCACACTTAGCCGAAAAGGCTAAGTGTGCCACTTTCAGTAAAGAGACTCTTGATTTTAAAATTTGGCTGGTTACCCAACAGATGAAAGGGGACGTCAAGATAATTTCACCTTCTTGGGAACTCAATCTAATGGAGGATACAGAATTAAGTATGTGCTTAAATATCTACCGGCACTAATCTTCGTCGCGACTACTGAGATCACACAACCAAGCTACCGATGTATTCCTATTTTCTGCAGCATATTAATTAATTTTTCCCAATTCACCCTAACGAACGCCTTTTCGAAATCTAAGAAACAGGCAAATACTTTAACATGCTGATTGTAATCGTATTCTATGTTCCCGTCCATGAGTCACCTAATTACTGCAAGGGCATTACGTATGCTAATCTCCTTCCTGGCCATAAACTGATCATCCCCTAAATAATCATTGCTGCTCTCAATCCTTTGGTTAGTGATCTTTAGAACAACTTTATCCGCGTGCGAAATCAAATTTATTGCCCTGTAGTCCTCAACTGATGCAACATGGGCCTTTTTTGGAAACAGAGCCAACACTGACCTGGCAAAAGTCTTCCGGCCAGATACCACTCTCAAAAATGATTAGAATTAGTCCATAAAGACTCTTCTTCCCACATTTTCCTAACTTTTAAGCAGTTCCGCAGTAATGTTGTCTACCCATACGGCCTTGTTTGATTTTATTTCCCTTGTTGCCCTCTCTATCGTCGACTAAGCCTATCCGGGCCTGAGCTATCTTCACTTACAGCTTATTCTCTTTCTATGTCTAACCTTGCTAGTCCAAGTTCTTTACCTTACAGTTCTTGTATATAATCCTTTCATTTCTCTGGGATAATAAATGGTTTCACTGGTATTTTTCCCAACTTACTATTTCTAACTGTAAAACAAATTTTCCCTTTTATTTCCTGTTAGAGGTCTAACTTTCTTGTATAGCGTGCCAATTTCACCCTTCCTCTGTTAACTTTTCATATCCTCTCACTACGTCTTTCACCACGCTACTTTTGCCCAATTTATTACTCTTATAAATTTATGATTCAACGTTTTGTACTTCCTTTTTGTGATTCCTTTTTAGTACCTACCTCTGTATTTACATTCTCCCATTTCCTTCTCTCATCTATTCTAATCACCTCAACCGTGATACATGGTTTTTTGTCCTTTTCCTGTTAACAGTTTCTTTTGCGGTTTTCAATATCCCTTTCTTGAAATATTTCCATTTTTCCTCGTTGTTACTCTGCTCCTTTTCCTCACTCATCATTTTCACTGCAGCCGGCTGATACTCCTTCCTTGTCTATCCAGCTAATGCTTATACATTCCATTTCCTAAACCGCCTTCCCTACCTTATCTTTCTAATCCGACGCTACATTTCATAATCACTAAATTTTGACTTGAGCCCGCATTCGCTCCTGGGAAACCGCGCTAATTGATCGCGCTGTTCCCAAATCTGTGCATGATCAAAAAGCGCGAGTTGCCTCTCTCAAGATCTACCCTTTCGGAAACTGTGTAGATTTTGCATCAATAACTCATCACAATCGAGGAGTCTCACGATCGAAATAGAAAATACATAGATGTTCCATGAAATTGTTTGAAACGAATGTGAGGGAAATAGGTCTGTAATTGCTCAGTTCTTCCTCGTCTCTGTTTTTAAAAGTTGGTGTTACGTCAGCCGTTTTCCAATCTCTGGGAACCTTGTGATCTACCTGCGACTTCTTAAATATTATTTCTGGATACGGCGTAATTTCCGACGGTAGTTCCTTAAATACACGAGTGGGTATTTGATCGGGACCGGAGGATTTACTAGGCTGAATATTTTTCGGTATACATTCTACTCCATTATATGATATTTCAATTTTGAGAATCGGTTGACCGGCACCCGATTTGGTAAGCTATCGGAGATTTTCGGTGAGACATTGATGGAGACGCTTTGACCGAACGAATTTAAGAAGTTAGCATTTTCCAAGCGGCAGGTTACTCTTTCGCCTTTATCATTTTTGAATGAATTAAATTTTGACTTATTTCTTTAAACCTCTTTGACGTATGACCTAAATGCTGTCCGATAGCCTTTCAAAATTTTCGCAAATCTTAGCCTTTTGTATTTGCTTATCATTTTCCGAAATTCCTTGTTTGTATTCGCCCAAGATATCTAGTAATCATAAGTGATCTCATTCTTTTTCGATCGAGAGATAATATCCCTAATATTTTTCATCTTGATGTGACATAGTTTTTGACGCCGCAATGCTTTTCTAACATCCGCGTTATATCACCTAGGCTTTGTGTCATTTTTCATAAATTTTTTGGGAATGAACTTGCTGACTGCTGAGCACGTGATCTTAAGGAAGTTATATCACGTATTCTATGTATTTCGGTGGTTAGTATCCATCTTAAAAAGTAAAACCTAACTATAGCACGCACTTTAGGTCATTCTAGTCCCCTTCTTTAAGCAAGTAGATTTTTATTTTAGTCTTCTTATTTCTGACCCCATTTAGTAAAAATGTAGCATTTATTGCTCTGTGGTCACTAATTTATTTTATATTTTCTATAGCTAAGACTTTTTCGGGTAAGTTAGTTGCTAACAAATCCGAAATATTATCGCCCCTACTCGATAAAGTGACAAGTTGATGTAAGGAGTTTAGCGTACAATAATTTATCAAAGACTCGGAGGTATCTTTGTCTTTAACCCCCTTTTGAGAACTATACGAGTACGTGTTCCAATCAACAGATTGAACATGGAAATGTCCACTGATTATAGCGTTGCGATTGTTGTATTGGGAAAATAAACCTTTAATTTGATGATATAATTCTAGGATTGAATTATCTTGGTCGTCCGGCGGCCTATAAAATACGAATTTATAAGATAAAATTTATTATGAAAAATATACACAACGCTACTGAGTTCATGAACTACACTTAGGATTGACGACTTACCATTGCTATAATTCTTAGCTTCGCCGATCAGCTTAAAACATGATACTCTACACTATATTAACTATTGTTAAAATCCACATGCATTCTCCCTTCATTCCATTAAATATGCCTATTCTTTTTCCTTAACAAAATGCTTTACAACCGTTTTTTTCCTCCTTGTTTGAATTCCACCCAAAAATCCTCTCTCCTCCCCCACCATGATTAATAATTCGTTTTAATTCTTTTCCGTCCATTTTAATTCTTCCAAACTTCTCCAAACCCACACCTCAAAGGCCTCCAATATACGACTATCATCTTGCTTTAATGACCAAGTTTCCAGGCCGCGCAAAGTCATTCTCCACATCAAGGTTTTCATCAATCTTTTACGAGATTTCTCGTATTAACATCCGTACTCATACGTCCCTGTCATTAACTACGTCGTCCTAACGAAAGCTTCTTTGCCTATACAAATCTTCTACTGATACCTCTTGAACATGGTATAGCTTTTGCTTACTAACTTCAACGTTTAACTTAATCCACTTCATCGTAAGCGTCTCGTAAATGTTATGTTATTTATATTAATCCTTATCGCATACCTATCACACGGATCAAATGTACTCATCAATTATTGTAACCCCTTGGCCAACTGAATAGCTAAATTTCGATCATTCACAAATCAAAATCAATTTTTGGACCCAACTGCATTCACTCTTACCTCCCACTCTATCATGCCTTCATTACCATTACCTTCGCAAATATATTGAAAAAAAAGAGCAGGTAATAGTATGCATTCATTTCCTCCTCCCCTGTCTGGCTATGCCCATCGTAACTCTCCGTTCGAGATAGTTAAACTGTTCCACCTGATCTAGTTTATGAATTCCCATTTTAGTTTTTAATGTAAACTTTAACTATACTTTCACGTAAACTCTTTCTCGAAAAGCGCATATCCTTCGTTTTGCTTAAATTTATTCTCACCCAGTACCTATCACACTGGATTTTCAATTCACTCAGCAATGTGTGTAATCCTTTCGCTGACTGACAAACTAAACCTTGATCATCAGCCAACCAAACTGATTTCATGAACCGACTTACATTCCTATCTCCAGTTCTTCCCATGCCTTTTCCTTCACATTCACATTGAATTGCACCGGTGATAATTGATCCTAACTATATAATGCGACTTGAGTATTATTTTAGTCTGATATATTTCTGAGTCCCAGGACATTTTCCTCTTCTGCTTGCACTTAATGTGATGTTTAAGCCAATTTTTTGTTATAATTAACTAATTCCCCTGAAGGATACCATCAATTTCTCCCAGCGATCAAACCTTTGTCCTTAACCGTAGTACCCTACCTCATTTCCATATCTCCCATCGTCAGCACGTGCTAATCTATCATAATTACCAAATTTTTCTTTCAGGGAAACTCGCAAATATTGCCTCTAATTATTCTCTGCTTTCTCTATTTATTTATTTCTCTCAGTGATTACTCGTTGGCATTTAAATCTGAACAATGGCCTAGTTCATAATTCAGTTTTTACTTCCGGTAATAAGATTCTATCAGGTTAAATACTTGGGTGTTAAAATGACATCAAACTTTCATCAGGTACACATACGAGAAGAGTATCCACAACACCATTTAGAAGCTTGGTTTGTTTAGACAGATTGTAGGCAAATGTAATGAAAAGATTAGAAAAGGGTTACCCCGGTATGGTTAGGTCACAATTGGAATACCCAGCAAGTATCGGGAATCGGAAGGAGAAAACGTTAGCTAAGAATTTGGAAAAGATTCATAGAAAATCCGCTAGAATTGTTAAAAATTACTACAATTAGAGAGCAGAAACTGCCTACATTCATGCAACTGGGAACTTGACAGTACTGAAAAAAATGTGGGAACATGTAGGTTAGCTGAACCTTAGAAAAGGGAGTCATCATTTCACTGCATGGAAAAACCCAATAAAGTAATAAAACCAACAAAAATAATTAGGGCCGACAAAAACTAATTGGAGGATAAAAAGTTAATTGATGACAGAGTTAAACTTAAAACGATATGAAACCTTTAGGCATAAGAGTGCGCCTAAATATAAATAACTACACACGGCACAAAGCATATCTAAAAAAAATTAATAGCAAGGATTAATAAAAGAATAACTACCCAGGAGTAAAATACTATATAATAAGATTATTATAGGTTATCTACCCATAAGGTTTTGGATGGACACAACTACCAAATATATGATAAGATAAAAAGTCTACAATTATTAATATAAAATGTCATTTGAACTAGAGGATGCGGTAGCCCAGTGGTTGAGGATCGGAATACTGACAGGAAGGCCAATGTTTGATTTTCTCTCTGGGCATTCTCAGCTCAAACCATGCTATCTGATTTTCCGGGTACCAAAACTTCCTCAGATACCAAACCTGAACCTCAGAACTGGCCTCCCTACGATGACGTTTACGACGCCTCCCTATTTTGACGAAGCTATCTCACTCAATTGTCACAGTATTTATATTCGTACATCATATGCTAATTTCTTATTCCTAGCGACATAGATGATAGTATTACTGCGTAGGGCTTCCAAACCTAAGCTACTTTTTCAATATGTGCTTATATTTAGGCACCTTAAGGCATCTACCCTTATGCCTAACCCGTTTGGGCGCAGTCTGAAAGTACTTTTAAGCACCATACCCTTCCGGAAAAAGAGTGAAATGGTACTGACACTTGACATAAGAGAAAGAATTATTATTAAGTTATCACTTTTCATAGCGAAAAAACAATTTTAAATAATTAAATGGAATAAATGGGAAGGGTATAGGACTAAGATTTCAAACAAATCGAACTTAGGACGAAGGAAATAAAGTTATAATATCAAGAAGTCCATAAGTATTCGATCGGAAAAATGAAATTGCCATCCAAATCCTAATGATAATTTCAAGAACGCGAAATAGAACCTAGAATACCCCACCTTTATCAAGTTGATATCAAGTAACAACGGAGAAATACCTGCGAATTTCATCATAGTTTTGTTAGCCACTACTTTTTTGGGTAGACGTGGCAATGGCATTATATGATACACTACCAATGTTATCAATTTAAAGATTAGTTTTAAAGAGGAGGGTAGAACTCACCGAATACTTAGCCCAACGGCGAATGAAATCCACTCCTCAGGGTAGAAAAGCCAGTTCCTTTCTTTCTCTGTGCCGTCTGTGGTTTCCCAGGAAGATCTGGTACTCGGAAAATAACACAGCTTGAGTGAAGGTAAAGGTGACCGGATGCGTGCCCGAGAATCGAGTCCGGGCCCTCTAGTCAGTAGCCCAGCGCTCTACCCACTGAAATACCTTCCGCAATGGTTGGTAATTTAATAATTCCCTCTCAGCATTTGCTACCGGTGCCCACATTGACTTAAGAATGTAGTAAGGTTTCAAAATGTAGCCACCGTTTTTTTAAGAATCCTTAATCATTCACCACTCTTTATCCTTAAAAATTTTGTAATTACGAACAAAATTCATTCTCTGAACACTGGTGGTTATTTATAAAAGCCCAAGAGAAACTCTACCCCATAGAAATTTTGACGTTGAAAAAAATGAAATTATAGATTATAGCCAACCATGAGGGCGAGCTTAGAAAAATACTCACTCGGAACTCCCTCTTCTCCGTTGCATAACTTTCTTAAACAGCGTGTGAAGGGCCATTCTTAGTGCTATCACATTGAAAAAAGGAAGGCGTGCTCCGAGAAAACCTATCTCTTAATTGTGCTCCAGGCTTCAGATATTGCTGTCTTAAGTTCCGGCTTTTTCACCGTATTCTCTACGCACTCGTCCCCATCCCCACTGCGGCCCCTCCCCCACTCTGCTATCTCTCTCCCAGCACACAGCGTCGCGACGCCTTGACATTACGAACCACTCGGGTTCCATTGTTTCACAGACGATTTACCGTAATGGGGAATTCTTTCCAAAACAGGAAGACCGGAAGGGAGAGGGAATTCCGGGATTATGAAGGAAGCAAGTCGGACTTAGGGAGTGGAAACGGAATGGTTAGAGCGTAACCGAGGGAAAGAGAGAGCTTCCCAGTAATGACTACCGCTTCCCGTCAAATAACATTTTTGCGAGTTCGTATCTGCAACGAAGCTCATGTCCCGTATCACCGGTGCGTCATCATAGGCACGTCTTAAAAATTGAACCAACGACTGAATTCCTAATTAAATACTAACTTCCTAATCTCTATCTGTACTCAACTACACCAATAAAAATTTATCTATGCATTTGATCCGACGGAAAGATTAAAATATAATTTGTGCTAAAATATCCTAAATGTATAAGGGTAAAAATAATTGCAAATGTGCGGGTTAATTTGTCAATTAGAAAGCTGAGATCTCGTCAGAGAATTAAAAAATTAAAATAATATAATCGAAAAAAATCCACATTTTTGGCAGGATATGACCTTTAGTTCGCGGAAAAATGTGACAAGTTTAGCAATTTATCTCAAATGATATTAATTTCATTAATATTTGAACGGTTGTTTACATAGAATGTATAAATAGTGTCAATTTTCAAGTTTCTTCAATGAAATCTCGTACGTGTAGATTCTGGATAGAAAAAGCGTATAGAGCTCTATAGTATAGATCAAAACACAACCTGACCTTTCTGCAACTAGCCCCTCTTCAATTAAGCACAATTCATTTCTCCCTTCATTCTGCCCAACATCCGTATCCTATTCCTGTCCCTTCCTTGTTTGCCTAACGTTCTCCCCTTTAGCAGTCGTCAACATCCCATCGCCCTTCAATATACTCTGCATTCACTTTTTCTATCCCTTTTGAATTCCTTCAACTGATCCTCTATCATCGCCCACCATGCCTAGAACTTTCTCGTTTGTTTTCCTTTCTGTGTATTTCACCTTTTCTACCCTTCTCCACACCCACATTTCCATAGCCTCCAATCTACGTACGCCTATCATCCTGCTTCAACGGCTATGTTCCTGCGCCTTACAAAATCACGCTTCATATCAAAGTTTTGACGAGTTATTTCTTAACATCCTTACTCAAGGTTCCTGTCACCAATCCCCTCCTCCTTGTGAAAGGTTCTTTTTTTCGAGGAATATTAAAATAAAGCTCTGCAATTTTACAATTCACAATTAATTTATCATTCGACAATTGTTCCGCTAACGTATAGTATCATCAGGAGGTCGTTTGATAAATAAGTTGTAATTACAGAGTTATTTACCACTCATTGCTATTTACTCACTCTATGGTGGTATTCCACAAAAGTTAGGCCTGAGACAAGGTCCTACATCGAAGTCTGCTTTGACCTAAGCAATTCTTCTTCTCTTGTCCTTACTACTTTGACTAAGTTGGTCCTGAAAACTTCCGAGACAGGTAAACTGTCCCAATTCAAGTTTATGAACTCCTGTTTTGATTTTTAATTTAGTTTTTCTGTTTCACGAAAACGGAATAAACTTCGTTTTGTTTACATTCATTCTCATCTTGTTCCCATCGGAGTGGCTTTCCATTACAGTCAGCAATGCTTATCACCCCTTGGTTGACTGGCAAATTAAATCTTCATAATTTGCAAATTTGGCTGATTTTATGAATTTCCCACAGACTTATAGACCTATCTACAGTCTCCCCCAGGATCTTTGACCATTTCCTCCATGTATAAGTTGAAAAGTATAGGTGATAATGGACATCCGTCTTAACCCTCTGTCGAAACAGATAATGCAACTAAATATAATGTTAACGAATTTTAAGATACTATTTGGTCGACTGACAGTTAATTCGGAAACTTTAACTTCTATCATCGTCAGTTCAGTTAGGCGATAAATGCCTATTTCTCTCCGGAAATATAACCCGATTACAATCCTTTTTATAATATTTTTCATGAAATAAGGAACAAGTTAAAACAGAAGGAAGATCTGACCAAATTTCACTCATGCAACCACTCGAACAACTGGATTCTCCTACTCGAATCGAACTACTCCTCTCTTCCCTTGAAATATCCTATGGTAATAAATTTTCTAATGTAGCACAGAAAATGCTGACAGCTGCCGACGTTAATTCTGTACGGCCAATTGGGTATCTGACGGGTTATTCAAGGTCCGCGACATATGTAACAGCCCAAGGCAGTTACAAATGTCACGAGAGACGAAACTTATGTCTGCGTTATTTGTTACCTATGGGAATTGCGTAAGTTACGCTTTGTGTTATTGGACAGTTAGAACCAGGCAGAGTAGATGATGGAGAGTAAACCGTCGTCGGCATTCGCCTGCTTTTAGCAAAAGTTTCTTCGTCGTATTCAGGATAATGGTTTCTGCTTAGGGCAATGCAGAGCAATGCAATGGAAGTGCGCTTAAAAAAGTTTAGGTATAATCAAAAAGTAATGCACAGAATATTCAAATATCGTAGAAACGAGAACTTTGGATTTCGATGTTAACTTTGTGTTCATAGAGTCCCAATATACAGGTACCCTAAAAAACAAATGGCATTTATTTACTGGGAAAATCTGACCTGCAGAAATGGAAGGTTAAATAAATAACGGTTGTATGTAAATTGGGAACTAATATACGAGTATATCCTCACAGTCAAGCACCCTTTTTTTAGCTACCTAAAGTTTAAATTGCAGTTTCATCGAATACCCCTTTGTATACACTCATTAGCATGTTTGTGTTTCTTTGTAAAGGAAAATTAAATAAATATCAGGTAAAAAACTGCGGAGTCGTCTGCAATCTCATGGAAATTATGCAGACTTTATAAAGGAACAATTTATTAGTGAATACCCTGGGTCTTAAAGGGACATAATAATCAACTTTTAATTTGAAATCTCGCGATAATGTAACTCAGTTCAAATGTTTTTAAATTCATTACATTAATGATGCAATACCCCTGTTTAATGGCTCCTCAATTATTGATCACTTGCTTATTGCGCTTCATATATGAAGACCAAATACTTGAGAAGTTACTTGGGTCAATTCCCAATTTACATCCACGGTACAGAATATTTCATTTACTCAGGCCAATCTAACTGTAACAGCGATGATAGGATTTTTGGGCGCTACTTATAGACACTTCTTGAGCTAGTTAGCGGTGGCAAGTACCTAAGTGGGTGCCTTACCTAATCATCATGGTTCACGAGATGAACCGAAAGATTGGGCTAAACCCTGTGCTCTTTGTATAATTATTGGATTGTGGATTGATCACTTAACCTTTTGTTTACCCGATCGGCTACTTACGTTCTTTATTAGCTGTGAACATAAGAATGGAAATAAATAAAGAGTCTATTTGTTACAAAAAGTCATAGGAATAAAATACGGAGCAGAAACTAAATTTTAAGTAGCGGACGTGTAAGAAGTCCGCCGCTTAAATACGAGCGTATTATCGCGAAAGAATAAACTTTTGTAAGAGGCGGTTATTTCTTTAGTCCATATTGCTTTCATCTTAATGTGTAGTGATCAATTCCGGATTGCAGTCGACCGTTTTCCACATCTCCCATATGACAGCAAGTATTTTCTTCCTCATGCAACTTGGGACCTTAGAATAGTTATATTAACAAGGGGCCTTTACGCAATGATATTTATAAATTAAGCATGGATATGTGAATCAAATTTTTAAGTAGCTTTTTTTGATGATTAGTCCTTAATTTCAAGGTCAATATAGGTGAAAACAGTTTGAAGAGTGACAGATACGCCGCTTCGGAATTTGAATATTAATTGAGTGTCATGGTCTTCAGCCATTAAAGTTATAGTTGCAACAATACAAAATAACATGTATGACTTGAAAATAGAAATACGAAGCACGGGATTTGGATTTCCAAACGAATCTATTCAAAATCAGCGGTCAAGCCGGCAACACAAACCAATAAGTGAGGAGGATAATCAAACTGAATGTACTAATCCAACAGAGCCTAACGGCTTAATGATCACCCCCTCAGATATAATTTGTATTTTTAAGAGCGATGAGCATTGGAAAATGCTCATCGCTCTTACAAATACCGAAATCGATTTCGGCTATGGGGAAAAATCTTTCAGAAAATACTGGTAAGAATACTCAGAACCCAAGCTACGTATTTCAATCCCTGACTTTTTGTAGCATGGCATACGTGTTACAGCAGCTTTTTCCCACTCAGGAACATTATCTCGCGTGTTATAGACGCTACAAAAGGGAATCTGTGAGCAGTTACGAGAATTCATTAGGGATTCAACAACTTTGACATGATCACTGAAATTATTAATTATCCATTACGTGTTCGGCTGGACATTCTGAATTTTACATGATATCACGAAACCCTTTAGCAACAGAGTGGAAGCAGGGAGAAAAGGAGAAGGGGCAACTGTACTAGTAATTAAATAGGGTACATTAAATAACATTTTACGAGCCCCCGCGTAAAAGCTGTTTCGTCTGCTTATCAGCCCTCCTCGCTATTTCCATTTCATCCCCTCTTACCAACCTTCCATACTATTTCCCTTTTCTTACTTGGCCTCTCAATTCCCCTTATTTTGCCACTTCGCCCACCGCGCCCTTGCACCCCCACACCATTCTGAGGGAATGAATGTAATCTCCGACGCCTTTCCGCCCTCATTCGGTCTCAAAACACCAACTCTGCACACGCATTCGTACCAGCACACAAATAAGCTCTAAGGACCACCCACCTCCTGGGCGTTCCTCCTTTTTGAAGGCTCGTCTGGGAGTCGTTTTGCAATGAGAAGGACATGTTTCTCGTCTTCTACTACAAAGAATCGCTCTAAGTTCTTCCTCTCTCTCTCACTCACTCACTCACTCTTGCGGTCACCCCATTTCTCTCTCTCTCTCTCTCTCTTCCTGATTTTTTCCTCTCCTTCCGCTCCCTCTATCTTCCCTCCCTCTTCAACAGTTCTCACACGAGTGGTGTCCACTTTCAAAGGAGTCGGTGAGGTGAGAGAGGAAAGGCTATGATGATATGGGTTGGCGTGGATGTTTGAGGTTCTTAAATTATTATCAAGGGATCTGCAAATGGAAAAGGGCTGGAATTAAACAAGGCTTGCAGGCAAACAAAAGGATACTATGGAAGTTATCATCGATCATCGGGTAAGAACTGGGTTGATAAACTGTTGGAATGAATCAATAAATATTAATTAGCCAACAGCAAAAACAAGGAAAAAGTGAATGAAATGGGAGCTCTCAAGGAATGGTTATTTCTAGGTTTAAAAATTTTGAATTGGAAAGAAAACTTGAGAAATAACGAAAGAAAAAATGATGTTTACCATGTCCATCGTCAAAGGAATTTAATATTTTTCAAATTGTTTGAAGTATGAAGAAATTACCTGCCAGAAATAGCTTGATTTTTAGCAGCACAGCACAACTGGTCCTTTGGGTAGGCCACCGAAAGCGCTTTTGCTTTTCTTCTTTTCGCAGGATATAAGCACATACGTAGCAATGCAATATTTTTTAACTACAGTAGACATCAAAATAAATGGACAACAGTATTATTAGGACTTCCAAATCTAAAATTCGAGATATCTGCTACTTTGTTATCGAATAACTGAGAAATATTCAAGAGAAGTTAATAATCAGTTTTGGATAAAGCAGACTACAATATTAATTTCTTCACAATTGGAAAGGAAAACATCATTCCTCCGTTAATTTTAGGACATTTTAACAACATTAATATCAAGTGAAATTTCCATTCCGAACGAAGGAATTAATTATTTATTTCTGATTGACTGCAGTTATTTAAACTTGATTCCATTATTGTTATTGGCCCTTCAGTTCCTCGAGTCTAAGATGAGAATAGGGAGAAAGAAACGGGACAAATCAAATTTTAAAACATTTTTTTGACGCTGTAAAAAAATGAAGTTACCTAAGCTATAGTATTTCTAATTTTTAATTCTGAAGCCGTCAGACAGTAAACCATACGCTAGTTTAAAATTGTTTTCCTGGCTCACCAATCTGGTTTTTGATCGACAAAGTTCAAACAACATTTCTGTTATTGCAAAAAAATTATCAGTTGTAATCAAAACTTGAGTTTTCAATGCCTCAAGTTGCACGGAACGCAGCGTACATAAATCAGTGGAAAAACTGATGTAAGTCATTCAGCCCAAATATATTACTTTTAAGTTTCCCTTAAAACCCGCCACGTAGCCTATCATTTATATTACGTACTCGACGGAAACGAGAGAGATGTGTTTTTAAAGCCAAAGGGCTTGCAATAGATGCAGTTTGCTCTGAACGATGCTCTTCAATTCAGAAAAGGCTTTTCTTTCCCGGACGTGTGCGCTTCAAAGCGACGGTAAAGTTCTACCCGGAGAGAAGAACTAACCCGATACAGATGCGCCTGCCTCCCTTGCAAGACTTCCACGAAGACATTTGAGCCAAAACTTTGAGGGGAAAATCGTCCATCATGTATGTAATTCCCAAAGAGAAGCGGTAAATGCTTTACATTTTTATCCTTCCTTTTCCTAACCAACAATTTCATACTCGCCCTTTCTCCTATGCGCTGCATACCAGACACGTTACGCCCACACCACAGCGTCGGCACAAACGGAGGCAAACACATACATAAACCCAGGCTGAGGTCGTCTTGGGGGAAAACATGGCACAACACAGCAATAACTTCCCAGTCCGCTGTTTACGTGTGAGCCACGTACCAATGGAAATGACTCCGCGACTGAAAACAAGCGAAGAAGTTAGTCGATTTTTATTTAAAAAAAATAGAAATGGAAGTCTACTGGCTCGAAATACCGAAGCTGAAGTTGGGGAAACAATGAGATGAAAAATTAGGATTCGATCCATCCAACGGTGCCTTCATCATTATAGGCCAGCCTAAGTTAATATTTTGTGAAGGAAAATGGTTGTTTCAGCATCGGATAAAAACGCAACGTGTATTTTATTAAAAGTATTTTATTTATATCGTGCTGTCACAATAAATTCAAAGTAGGGATTACAGCGATATTTTCGCATCATCAACAGAGCGAGTGCGCTAAATTCTACCATGCATGAAGGAAACTATAAAACTTAACATTTCAAAATTTTTAAAGTTAATTACAAAAATTATATTTACTTCCACTCAGCACAGTTCTCCATCTAGCTGTGCATGCCGTTTACATAAAACCTTTGCCATCCGAAAATTATGTATATTTTTTCTTCACCATCATAAGCACTAACACGCTTTTCGTCCAGTCTTGGCTTCTTCTAATGTTCAATAAAAGGCACTTTCTTCCAGCTTATAAAGCTAGTGAACCAGTATCACCAAAGCATTTCCTCTTACTGATAACTACAGCTTACAACGAATACGAAAGTCCTTACTAGTGTCTACAAAATATTTATATGCGAAAGTATGTATTTTTTCGGTGAATGTGATGTGACTTGGGATGAGGCGATTAAATTGACGCTCGTTTTCGATCCGAAATTTGCTAAATTAGCAACGTGGACTTACACCGGAATCTCGCGGAATTATTTCCCGTCGTGAAAAACAATTGGTAACTGTTGACCAGTCGTGATTGTCTACGCTTTTAGGTTCAATTTCCCTTGGTTAATGCCGCTCACAGACGAGTTGTAGCGCCATCCACTTTGCCATCCGTGGCTCGAACCCCGGTCAGCGGGTCAGCATCCTCATCCGAAGTCCCTGCGCCGCCGGCCTTGAGTGCGTCAGCGTCTGAGGTTGAATCTGCGTCAGCGGGCCACAGGACGGCACGATAGAAGGCTGAGGTGAGAAAGGCAGAGGTGAGAGGAACCACCCAGTATACCTGTGGTCGGAGAGAGAATGAGAGAAGAAGGCTATATGAGTGACTATTCCCGGAATTCATCATATTTCGTGAGATTTAAATTTGATTACTTGATAAACATTCAACATAAAACTCATTCGCATCGAAAACGGACATAAAGAATAATTTGAAACCATAATTGGAGGACCATATTAGAAATTATAGGGAGAACATTTGGCCTAAAATTGCCTAACCAGTCAACGGACGTAAAGCTTTTTCCATTCACAATTAATGTCTGCCACAACACATATCTAAACGGCAATGCATGAATCTTTGTACTGAGGTTAATAACAATTAAATTTAAGTCTTCAGGAAATTAAAACTCAAATTTACGGAAGCCTTTTTGATTTTTTTTAATGTCGAGTTTTTCGATTTTTTTACTGATGGCTTCTTTTTTTACGGGAGACTGTTGAAGACACCAACAATTTTTGTTATATGCCTGCCACTAAATTTTACCAAAGGTCACGTTAATAGGTAATGTACTTCTTCTTATCTTCAATCGTGCCAGCTTACATATTACTAATCCTTATCATGCGATAGTCGATGCTCTCCGTACAAATACCATACCCGTCCATACACGTAAGATACATAAAAATATGAATCATAAATTATCAAGAAAAATTATGCAAAACGCGCATAATTTTATTTTAAACAAACTTTATATGTACTTCATGAGCATCATGACAAGAACAGATGTTGATAGACAATATTTATCGCAATTATGGCGCTCGAAAACAATTTAGCACAACACAATTCCACTTATCAGATTCAAGCGCCACTTATCTGCTGTAGTATGAATGTGAATAAATAGCTCTTCAGAGAAAACGTCAGCATACCTTCCACGGCATATACAAGAGTAAAAACGACTTAATGGCTTTCCTTACCCGACGCTACCGATTTCACTCCAAGTCATATCAAGTGAGGCCAAACAGATCCCATGAAGAAAAATGCTCAAGGATCCACAGCATATATATATATACATTCGAAATTCTCAAATATAACATAGTCCCTCAGCAATGGATTGCTATAGAGAAAAAGAAAGGTTTCGCGTGTGGTTGCATTGAGACCCATTGTATGATAGACAAAATCCGTTACAAAAAGGTGAATACAATAAATAACTCAATATTTGTGCTTCACTATATTATAGATAAGCACGACCTGGCTATAAAATTAAAGATATACCAAAACAATGCGATATATTTAGTGACTTCAAGAACAAAGGATTGAGGAATGTAGACATAAAATTGTCTCATACATGAAAATGAACGGGCAGTTTAAATTATAACGGAGGAAATTTCATTCTGTTCCGTGAAACGTATTGATAAAGTGTTGAAGGCCTCCGCACATCGCTCGATACTTGAATATGGAACGTAGAATGCGCACTTCATGAGGTCCACTAACTGAGTACGTGGGGAGCAGTATTCAGTGAAACAGGAAAAGGACGAAGCACGGGTGAAAAAGACATCGGGATGACGTCGACCTCCACCGCCATATCTTTGAACGCGGACATAAAACATTCGGGAGGGAGCAGATAAATCAATTCGATTCTCTTTTCCGGGAGTCCAATCAGAATGGGAGCTGAGCGGTATCACTTTACATCCACACGGCACTTGCAAGATATTTACTCCCCTGGAGGGCCCCAAGGGTGAAAGCCGGACACTCTGGCCCCGTCTCAAGCAGATGGTCAAGGATTCGACTCGACGGAGCATACGACCTCACGAAAAAGAGAGGGGGCGAGATAGAGAGAGAAAGAGGAGTTTTGGGAGGTTTCCGAGGGGGTTCTGGAGGTTTTGGCCCTTGGCCGGCCACGAGTTAAAACGCATAAATGCTGACTCTCTCTCCCTCTCACTTCTGCCTTTCCTTTTGGTGCGAGGGCTGGAGGTCCTAAACGATGAGTTTTGCGATATAATGGCGAGGCAGAAGGTCTGGACGTCCAAACAAAATTATCGTTTTATATGGTCCAGTGACCATTCACCTAACTCCTCTCCACCCCCGAACCTCTCTCCCACCCTCTCAACCTCCCACCCGTGGCACCATACTCTCCGAGAGCCCCGCCCTCCAAACTTCCCACTGAACCGAATGGTAACCCTAGACCCTCCTCCCACCACCCTCCTGTTCGAAAACCCTCCTCTCGGCCACGTCCCCACAAAACCACATCGCCAACCTTCCCATATCCCACCACGCGAATCCAACTCTCCTACTTTCCACTCCCCCCGCCTTCCCCTAACATTGGCCAGCTAAGACTCGGGAGGGATCTTTGCCAAGAGATTGCTGCCACCAGGGCGAGCCAAGGGCTATCTCGCACCGCAAGAAATCAGGACGGCAAGGCACTTCTTTCCACTTTCGTGGATTTGATAAATGGCCTCTGTGCTCCCCGCCGGGGAGTTTCCGTGCGATCGCGAACCGAAGGGGTCGTATTCGTGGAAGAGTGCGGGGGCGGAGGAGGATGAAGAGTGGACGGTAGCATGACGGAGAGCTAGACGTTCCGCGCGTGGAATATAATAAGTCCGTAAGAGGGTGGGCTCACGTTACACTGAAGAAGAAATCTTGTCCATTGGATGGAAATATGATTAAATGATAGCAGGCGTAAAAAGGAAGGATATTTTTTGCAGCAGAGTTCTTCTATTTAGGAGAGTAAAATTTGAAAAGTTTAGCAAGTTAAATAATCAGATAATTAGATGAGTACCAACGTTCACAATAGTGAAAGGGAAAATGTTACGTCAGGTGATTCCCCATTCATGTTAAGCCTGTTAGTTAAGTACTATAATTTTCAAGTGTGTCGGTAGCTATTGGCCGAGAATTGTAAGCAAGTAAAGATGAGGAAGTTCAATGTCGGTAGATGCTCGGGCCATATGGAGTGGTGTAAAACTATCGCAACCCGGGTGGCACCGGTGGATGCCTACATAATTTTCAAAACGGTTATATATATATATATATATATATATATATATATATATATATATATATATATATATATATATATTACATATTATATATATACACACCTGTGTGTGTATATATAATATATATATATATATATATATATATATATATATATATATACATACATAACCGTTTTGAAAGTACGGTAGGTTAATGACAAAATGATAATTTGCAGATGTAATGCATGTCGGTCCTTTATTTGTTAAGGATAAAAATTCCATCCGACCGTGATAATGGTGCATAGGTGATGCCTGATAAAACTTGAGTATAATAATTTCTACAGACTGATTAACTGATTAACAGCTGTGCACATTCACCTGGTCATGACTGATTAGCTAGTTTTTTTATCTCTAAACCTCAGCTGCATAGCTTTATTTAAGTTTTGGAGACACTTTTTCGTCTAACTCTCTCCTTTATTAGGGCGTTAACGATTTTTGGAGAGAAATTTTCAAAGTTAATAACAAAAAAGGGGATATTATTAAGATACGCATCACTTGCCAAAACGAGTGCCAAACGCAATTCAATTTTTTTCCTTCATCTGAAACTTAAACCAATTTATTTCCGCCTGAAAATTTGTAATACTTCCCAACTGGATCGGAAATTTAATCCATCTCCAGCGCCATCTTTCGAGCCTAAACCTGAATGCCACAGCCAAAGACCAATCTTTCGAACAGCTGAAAATGATTGTCGGCGCCTTAAATTGAATCAGGAGGTCTTATTCTCAAGATCTTCTCGGAGGAAAAAGGAATGGGTGCGTGGGAGAGGAAACCGGATTATCTTGAGTAAGACCGTAACTGACAGAAAGGATGAGAGGGTCTTTTGTATTGCTTAGTCGCAAAAGGCAGAAGAATGGGATTTTATAATGCAGGGGAATGTATTGAAACTTGATTCTAGGGGAAAAAAACTCCTCTATTTTCAATATATTTTTAAAATTTTGCCCAAGACCGCTCCTGCGAGTATTCATTACGATCTCACCCAATTTTTTTCCACGAAATTTCAAGCATGTTGGTCTCGCCTCTCGCAAGATAGCTCTCAAACAGAGAGGCAATCAATAGGGAAGAACGAACGGAAGGAGAAACGTTGAAGTGCCTCCTCTTCAGGCAATTATCACTTTTGTTCATAAAAGATTGGTTGTGTTCGATGGAAGACGTGGCTCCCCAGATACCCGGTTTCGATTTGACGCGGGTGGAAAATAGTAGAACCCCGTCGCAACCTAAAGAGATGATTACTCCATGCGCAGTGAAATACAACAGCGGATTTTCACGGCGCATCGCGAAAGATAAAGTTAGTCTAACATAATTTCATATCGACAAAATTATTTTAGTTAAAGAAATAAAATTAGGAATGAAAAATTATATAAAATGGGGATAAAATATAAATTAAATTACAATGGAAATAATGATAGGGCGTATTTGATGGCCGAAATTCGGCGGTGGTTTATTATCTTTTTTTATTACGAGGTCACCAGGATGATTATCTACATAGGCATGCAAATATAATCGTGATAAATACACCACCACACTCTATAAGAGCCAGCTAGGATGCATTGTGTATAGTAATTCGAGTATTTCGAGTTGGAGTGTTCAACTGTGGATACAAATGTGGCGTAATTCCGGCACGTGATTCTACTATGCCTGAAATTTTTCCACCCTATTTATAAATTTGAATGGATTTTTATCCTTTTGAGAAATCTATTCAGTATCTTTATTGCGAAAGCATTAAAATTATTTGGTTTCCAATAGCTCAAACGTGCCCGTTATCTGCGCAACAGGCGGCCAGAAAATAATCCTGATTGAGCTATTAGAGACACTCCGAGGAGAATATATATTCCTACAATTTGGCACTGATGCATACTTTGATATTGACAATAGTCATTGCATTTGACTTTTTTGTTACATGTGACTTAAGTCTTAGACATCAAGGACTGAAAAAAACCAACATTTGCTATTGGCTCAAAGTTCGGCGTCGGGAGGGAATCGACATCTCTCGGTGAGATCAGGATACAAGGTTACAGATAGAATTTTTTACGATCAAACCGCAAAAACTGATGTAAAAATCGAGTGCACTGATTTCACGTGCAGTATTAATGATAATGGACCAGAGTGGGCCGAAATTCACACGCGCGAATCTCACGAGGCGATTTCATGTCGAATTTAAAGAAGGTGATTTCTTGGAAAACAATCGTAAGGACGCATAATTTCCGAAAAGGGTTTACGATTGCCAAGAGAAGCCCATCCACATTCGAAACGCCAAAGATATGACAAAATAAGCTATGATTTAGTTTGCATATGCCACAACACTAGGTGAACCACGAAGAAAAAACGTAAACCTATCAAATAAAAAGGGAAATTCTGACGGATGTGACAACTCTTTGGGATCAAACTGCAAAAAAAAAAATAATTTGGAAAATATCTAAGTATAGAAGGCAAAATTTTAAATCCGACAAGCAAATATTTTAAACGGCAATGGATCGAACATATGATCACACATAATGAAATCTTCCTCTAGAGTAGCTGATCAAAAATGATTGAGGAAAAAATTCTAGGCAGCTATGCACAACTGGAAGTATTCATGATCAATGTTGACATAAAAATCATAATTAGTCACATTTTATGAATGAATGCACACACTTATAATCAATGTAACTAATACCATGGGACAACATACTGCGTAGTTGATATCAACGTGAAAACATTTCGGGCCAACTGGAAAAGTATTGGAAGCCTTGATTTCATACAGGAAGCCCCTACCTAAGTAACGGACAGTGTGAGCGTACAAAATACGTATGCCGAGAGAATGAATACGTATATAGGAATGAATGAATTATTCGAATGTGTCGCAAGGATACTAGCCCGCCTCCCTGATCAAATGTGATGCTTCATCCGCGAGCGAGTCATGCCCTTGGACATTTACCCGCCTCCCACGGGCGACTCATACCCTTCGGGGCCATTGACCGCTGGGAGATTACCAACCGTAGCTACTCCTTGGGGGTAGCGGCCATCTCATTATAAAACAGTATATAAACGCTGGATATTTCTAAGGAGTGAGTCCATGGCCTTCAGTTCAGTTTGAATCATCCATCCTGTTGCGCGCCATGCTATGTAGACCGATGAAGCGACCAGTAAGACCGGAGCCCCGGTGACTGCGACCCCGCGTCAGGCAGGATCGCCCGTATCTTGTGGGACGCCCGATTGGCGACCGTGTACTGTACCGCTTGCCCAATACATTAATATGAATGTAACGTCCACGGTTTTCATTAGTCAGACCTAACCCTGTTATGTTACTACGACAAATGCCTCCGAGAGAGAGAGACATTGCGAAGTCTTTATCCCCTCTACCTCTTCCTGACTTTTATATCCTAAACAGGTATCCTAAATACATGGAAACATTGATTTATGCCACACGAGTTTTCCACTCAAACTGAATCCCCCGATTTCATCTTATCGGAAAAACACGGTAGTGCTAACAGATATTTCCACGCAAAATGCTTTCGTGTCTTGAAAATAAGTTGCCGCCCTTAGGCCAACGCCGACATCATCCTGTAACGGAATTGGTTGGCTGAATAAACACCTGGGGACAAATTTACTATGCGTTGTGACCCACATTTGTATGCCATCGACTGTCGATACATGGCGCGGAAACTTCAGTGAATAAATTTTTGTTCCCCCCGAAACACATCACGTTTGCGCGTGTATCGAGGCCCTGCAACCGTACCTTTGTCCTCCTATCCCATCCTCTCCCTCACAGCCCACACCCTGGAGCACTCACCCGCCCATTTCCATCGGACGCCCACCCATGCCGCCAGGGTCTCGCGAGCACTTCCCTATACCCTCCCTCCCCACCACCCGAAAAAACACCCTGGGTCACCATCAATCGTGGCGCAATGGCCTGGAAGCAAGCCAAAAAGGTAGATATATGTCTCTGTGTATGTATATATATGTGTGTATGTATATATATATATATATATATATATATATATATATATATATATATATATATATATATATATATATATATACACACACACACACAACACACACAAAATATCGGGGAGAGGATTTTACCACTTTGCATCGCGATATAAATAATTTTCTAAAAACTTCTTTCCTTTATCCCTTCCCGCCTAATAGGCACGCCTTCCCCACGACCCGTCATCCCCCACCCCCAGAGGAAAGAGGGGGAGTCCGTTAGAAAGAAATCGTAGATTTTTTCTCTTCCTGCCCCTTTGTACGAGGCTGCTGCAAACGGTTTCTCGATGCGGTCGCGGGGGGCTTCCCGGTCGAGACTTCGCCAGGGCCATTAAAAACTGAAGCCAACGTGAAGGAAGAGGATGCGACGGGTGCCGTTAATTGCCCGAGCGGCTGGGGCGCGGGGGATAACGGAGCGGGAGGGAGTTGGAAGGTTTGGGGGAAGGGAGGGAGCAATTAGCGACGTCTTTCAAAATTTGGTTCAATTGTTCCACCATTTACTAAACATTAGTGAATTCCTTACTCCATGATTCCGAAGTTAAGTTGATCTTAACGTTTGGACGTATTTTTTTAATGCCGCCATCAAGATTCACCTACCACGCCAGGTGAGCGCTAAAATAATAACATTATCATTTTATTATTTCCACTAGGTATTCAGTTATACTCATAATGGTAAAAAACCTTCACTCCCCAGTAGATTAAAAGTGGAAACTGTTGGAAGCACTATTAAGAAAAAGCGAAGAACTAATTGGGTTAATTCCGAGGAACAATAACGAAAAAAAGGCCTCGATGAAAGGACAGATTGCAGGGCGTAAGACCCATTACGGAATACATGATTCGTGATCATGTGAAAATGAGTAATCATGAGTCAACAAATACGATATTAGAGAGGAGAAAGGAATTGAGAGCTTCAAAGGGCAGCAAACTTCAGGCGATGATTCAATTTCAAATCAATTTATTTGGCACGATTGTTCTATAATTCACTAGCACGGCATGAAGTGGCTGAATGCAGAATGATATCCTTATCAGGAGGTTTTTCCCTATAAGGAGCGTGAGATACTATCACAGCAGGGTAAACCGTTAAAAGCAAACTACCATACCTCCTCTTTGAGGCTAGGGAGAGAGTAAGCCCGTAAACTGAAAATTAATAACCAAGCCTCAAACGACATCTGAAGCGAAGTAAATGATACTGATTCGTTTCCGACTGCGCGACTTCATTATCATTAATGGTCCAAGTGACTAAAAAGGTTATCGCTACTAAAGAAAAATCAGAGATGTTTTTTCAAAGAAATTTGACACATTTTTTCAATTTAAATTAAGAATTGTCTGGCTAACATTTGAACTTTTACTGAAAACATTTACCTCATAGCGTCTAATTAACTATGTTAATTGAATAAACATTTATTGGATCATGAATTCTACTACCACATTCTTGGCTGGAGATATTTTTAATAGCTATATTAAAAAAAGACAAAATATTATTTCTTATAGCTTTCTTAAGAAAATTGATTAACGATTTTATCTTTTTGGGAAAATTTAATTTTAATCCCCATACTATATTTATTCATCATTTTGGCATGTACTACAATAAAACCACCTTAGTATGGGTTTATCATTCCAAAGAAATATTTTCAGATTTATTAGCGTAAGGAAGTAGTATATCGATTAAGTGTAAGATTTGGATTAAACAATAAATACTGTTCCACGATTGGCCTTTCTAATCACTGAATAAATAAATTTGGCATTTTTTCATTCAAAAACACTTTATTATTCTACTACCGGTTTAGACGCATAGGCAACATCATCAGATATCGCCATGCGTCGAAACCGGTAGTATTATAGTAAAGTTTCTATTTGTGATCAAATACTAAGTTTATATATTCAGTGATCATGGATTTTCATACAAAGTAGAGCCTAAAAGCCATCAAATTCGAATTTCTAATATTAATAGGTAGTTACAAAACGAAAAAATAATCAATAGATAATTGTTCTAAACATTTCTGCTCGCAATGGAAAGTAAATAACACCAACTACTTAAAATTTCAAAATGAACATGGTAACAGCATTTTTGCGAATCCCCAACTCTTCCTTCATTTCCTATGATCTACCTTACCGCTAATAATCCTTCACGTCCATTTTATGCTTCTTTGGGCTTTTCTCTGCGAAGTTTTTTTTTTTATTTTTGACTCTCGAGTTCATTGGGCAAATTTTATCCATCCCTTGGATGTCAAATGACATTGCAAATACAAAAGGCTGTATCTGACCACGGATAATAAAATAGCAACTATCGACCAATATTTTCATGGAGTATGTTAAATGCAGCATAAAAAAGCTAAGATCTTAATTAAACTATTGAATATTAGAAAAGTCTCAACAAACAAAATTGGAGAAAACACCAGGGAAACAGTCAAGAAAGTCACCACACAACCGCATTGATGACTATCTCCCTCGAACCTCAGAAATAACTGCTTTCGATATATTTTGGAATGGAATTTTCCATCGCCCAACACATGAAATTCAAACTTCGTGAGAGTAAAGTATCCACCACTGAGCGATATGTGATATTTTTCCAAACGGCCTCGATGTGGTTTCATTTTTTTCTCCTCGGCCCATGAGCGCGACGATCATTCAATAAAATTATCGCACCCAAGAATCTATACCGGCATGCATCACCACGGAGCGAAGGAAAAAACGAGATCTATTGGCGACTTACTGCGAGGGGAAAAAAGAGAAGGTTCCCCGGAGAGCCCAGGGGAGATATAGAGACGGCGGACACCCCGTAGCCTCCTCCATTCCCAGCGATTTACTCGCCTTGGAAAGCGGCCAGATAGCGGTGGAGAAGGGAGACAATTTTATCCTCCGATAATTTCCCAGCATTAATCATTTGACGTATATAATCTTCTTCACGACCATATGTGCCCGCAGTTATGTCTTAAAGGGCCTGGTGCGTTGGCGACAAACATTCCCGTGGCGTAATTAGTTCATCAAATGGTCGATGCCGTTAACTTGCCAGGAACACCTCCCCAGGTGGCAATATCGTACGTATAGAATACGCCGCGCCGTGATCGCATCGCGGATACGCCTTGGCTAACTCATCCGCGAGGGAAGCAGACGCCAGGCGGAGAGTTGTCGGGCAAAATCGCGGTCATTTAATCTTTCCGCTTTGCGGAGGGGATGGTTTGGGTCGGCTGGCCTGAGGATGTGAGCATCGTGATTTGAGGAAGGGTGCCTCGGAAACCTAAAAATAAAAGGATCTAGTTTTCATGGAAAATCCATAAATAAACGCAACTGGGTTTTCCCGTGCAGTTATTGCCTGTTACGTAAAGTGGATACATAGATTCCTCCTCTAAAGACATAGCGGGGAAGACTAGGAGGAACGGGTAGATTTATTCCTTTGCAGAGTATCTCTGGATTCCCACACACGCCATGAAATGGCTTTTGACCTATTGCGCTGCAGAAAACGATGCAGCCTCCGCATGTATCGAGCTTCCGTGAGGTTGCAATGGAAAGGCCAATAGCATGTTAAGTTGGAAAACCATTGGATTCAGTCAAACAAATAAATTTTTTTACTACTAACTTTAAAAGAACACTAAATGAAGAGTTCCCATACCAGAATGCAGAGAGGAATAATTGAAACTCGTACTCACACAGTACACATCTATAATCCCATTTTTAAAAGAGGTCAAATCGGTACTTCTTTGTAATTGAAATTTTCGTGGTACAATCATGTTTTTGCCATTGAAATATACATTCACGATCAAATTTATGACTTCATTTCTACACAAAATATTTTTTGCAGAAGGATTCATTCACAAAATAATTGATAACTTTGCTAATTGCGAGGTTAATATGAATGAAACTGATGTGTTAAATTGAAAAAAAAACTTATTTCTGTTTATCAAAAACAAGAGCAATTACATAAACGTACTTAATGAACAAGAGATTACTTTTCAGCAAATCTAATGAACAGAGTTAGTGGTAGTGGAAATTGCCGCTTCATTCATACACAACAAGCTCTGCCATTTTTCTCATTAATTTTTGTGCGAAAAATTGTTTGATTAGATTTGCTAATTGCCATCATCGAATCTCATAGTCTTATTCTTGGATAAATTAATGGCAACAAATATTGTCTGCGTTGGGCGAAAATAAGTTTTCATTGCAAACTAAAGCTAAAAAAATGAAAAGCTATGACTTCCATGCAACAATACAGCTGCCAGCATTCACTTTCCTTCCTGAAGTTTTCAAGTAGGGAATTTGGCAAAACGCTCGCCAAATGGTCGAGGGGGACTTAAAGAATCCGATGCGGGAAATGAGGGGAAATCGGATAAGGACTTCAATCAGTGTAATACGTTCCCAACACGCCAAGAAACTGCCAGCAGAACCCTCCCCCTCTTACCACTTCACTTCCCTCCTTCCCACACGGCTCTTTTCCAACCACCCTCCCGTATCTCACGCTCAAGAACCGAGCGTCAAGAAGGAACCACATTAAGAGGGGACGATTAAGACGAGAGTCATTACGAGAAACTCAATACAACAATGGGAGTTCGTGGAAGGTAGAGACGGACTTAACGGACGGGCGGAGGGCAAAAGTTTTTCAGCCGGTTGGCTAAAAACCTTGAAACGGTGGCAAGGCAAGGAGGAAATGAAGGCGGGGTGGATTGCTATAGGATATTGGATAGGGTCCACGATCTACCCCAACTGAGCACTTCACCGAAACCTTTATTACCGAAAATCTGAAAGAGCAAATTAAAGAATTCGTCATTTTCTAACGAAGCTCCCGATCAAAATCACGCAAGTGGACATTTGCATGCTGCCATAAGGGACAGTATTGCCTCAAGATCCATGTTATGGTTAGACTGAAGGTTATGAATACGTATTCAGTATGTGAAAATTAACTCATCAATTTACGTTAAATAAAAAAAGAATATATGTCCGTCATGTCCACCCTATGTAGTCATTCTTTGAAACATATGTAGTATTCAAAATTCCTCGTTTTCTGTTATATATGTCTGCTGAAAAATACGGTAGTGACTTTTTCAGATCGGTGTACAATGCAAATCGGTATGCCATGATGAATAATGAAACATTATTGGAGTAAAGTCTATGTAAAGTTAGGGAAGCACTCAAAAGGAGTCTATCAAAAGTACTCAAATAACAGATTGCTTAATAATGGCATCTGATGAAATAAACGCCATTATAAGCTCCAATACTATTGAATATATTCCGCAAAAAATAGTATTCACCATAAATTAAAGTATACTGTCCCAGTTCATCATTTGTTAGGATCATCTCTACCTCCCTCAGTCATCCAAAATCAGCCCCTGCAAGTCCCATGATAATAAGAAGAGCTAATACTCGTAAGCTACACGGCACCAATTAATCTGCATAAGAATCCGCGAAATACAAATATGGCATGCAGAAATATACGACGTATTTACTAACAATGTTAATACAAGCTTTCTGGGGCTCCCTTTTTAGAATCGTTAGCTACAGTTTCGGATACGGATCCAAAAATTTCCAATCCTGCCTCACACACCGACCACTGCTCCGGGTACGCGAAATCCCTGCTCAAGGCAATCGGCCAACGACTAGAAGCCGGAGACGAGATTGGAGGGCTGAATCCTAGGAGCCAACCCCCACCCCATACCACCACACCTACCCTCTTAATTGCTACACACACACACACACACACACACACACACACACACACACACACACACACACACACACACACACACACACACACACACGAAAAACAGGACGTACCGCTGGAGCCAATCAAGGATAAGGGTTGTATCGTGCCTAACCCGCTAATTCCCCTACCCCCCTTCTCCAAGCCCACCTTCCTTCCCTCTTCCTCATTCCTTCAGCATCCGCCCGCTTCCCCGCCTGTCACGCCCAAGTACTTAAGTATATCTTCCCTGCTCACTCTTTCGCGCGCGCGCACGTCCACACACACAAAACCCCTTTCTTTGATGCTTCAAGTTTCCCGAGTTCCACGCCGATGCACACGCGTTTGATTACGCGTGATTTGTAAAGTTTAAGCTGCTTAACGACTGCCGTATTTACGGCCACTGAGACCGTTATCCATTAGGTACAAGAGGGCTCATTGGTTTTGGAATGGCGTCGGAATCAGCACGCCATTTTTAAAAAAGTTCCAAACGTTAAAACGAGGATGGGAAACGTGAAAAATTTGTATTCGATATCTTACGATTATTATACTGATTTTTTCCACATCGCATATTATTGGGGAACTAACTGGCAGTCTAGAAATACGAGTATGGTGAAATTTTGCACACGGAATTCAACTGTTATTTCAACTTCCAAAGAAACTGCGGGAGATGCCGCAGCAGTAACTTTTAACGGAGTCATCCGCTAATGTGCATTTCAATGCAACAATTTCAGAGTGTAAAAATCATTCGCCTTGACTGGGATCCCAGTCAAGGCGAATGATTTTTACACTCTGAAATTGTTGCATTGTTATTTCAACTTTTGGAAGCTTCATCGCTAGAGCAAAACGGATCTATTTTTTCAAAATACCCTAATGTCAATTTGTAATATGGTGGTGCAGGTTTACAGTGCAATACCCATTAAACTTCACCATGGTAAATAATTATTTTACGTGGTAGTTCATGTGGATCAGCAGATGAAATAGCAAGTAGTAGATGGTTTTTACGGAAACATCTAGGTGTACGATCCAATTATCTACCAATCTCATTAAAATTTAATGAGGTACCAATGACCGAGAAATTTGATCACTGGGACAGATCATTATTATGACGCAATGATTTTACATCACTTGGGACTAAATGTCGATTTAAACTATCCTTTAAGGGCATCGTTCATTGTCTAAAGATTTAATTTATATCAAGACGTCAATTTCGCTAGAATTTGATTTGGCCCTCTGAATTACGTTCTGGAATCGGCTCTGAATTTATTCTTCCTGTATTTTGCAGCATTATTTCATTTCACTGGCATTCACTGACATTTCAATTTTCTAAATTCTGAATACTGTACTCCTTTAGATTTAGTTGGCTTATATGCACGAAAAAATTGGCTATGACCGCTATCAAAATCCATGATTTAATTTAGATGTATATATGAATTAAATCATGGCTCATTAAATCTCTTTATATGAATTTTGCGTTAACATGACAGTAAAATAAAAACTTGATAAAAATAAAATTCAGCATCGGTAACCACAAAACGTTTACCAGATGGAAAGTTCACACAAAGGAAAGAGGGTATTTTGATAAGAAAAACCGTGAACTAGCCGCATTACGTATAGGCAGAAAATTGATAATTAAAAATACTTCCCTGATATAAAAGGCCCATTTACCAAATTCTTAAACTGTGGCAATCACATGAATATGAAACAACTAGGTTGGCAACTACAGGATATGAATGCCTTTATCATTATGTGTATCAATGTGTGTATCCTTCAAAACTATTGGAGCTCTTTCCTAACAGGGTAAATACATAAAAAAAGCGATGTGAGCAATTCATATGATAATTTGATTGCTGTGTTATGAAAAACTATACCTAACAGCTTAGTTTTGATTTTTTTCTTGTTGATTGAAAAATAGGTGTTAATGAGACGGTTTTTTTTGTGTTAGAGATTGGTGTTTGGATGTTTCATTTTGCGTACTGTTTTTTCTGACTAAATCCATTTCTTGTCTTTTGTGATATGGATTGGATTTAGAATGTATGCCAGCAGTCGTCTTTTTACGAGCATAGCTTATTGTAGGATACATAAGCAAAGAGGGAGCTTATATTTTCTGCGTTGTTGAAGCCATTAAGCATTGGGATAAAAAACAGCCAGTTCTCAAAACGGGATACATATATGTTATATATGCAAAAAACAAAATGGAAATGAAAAATAATTTTAAAATATATCTAATAAAATAGAGTATGTTTAAGTATTTCCCATGAAAGATATTCCGTTCTGGTTTACCAGTCATGAATTCAATTTATTCAATTTGTTAAAATCTATTTGCCTGTTATGTGGTCAAAACGAGTATATTTTTCAATTTCTTATTCTAAGTGTTTCTTTGTTTAAAACAATATATCACTCTTAAACTCCCCGGGTAATTATAAAAAGGCAGGATCTTAATAATTGCACTTTGAATAACCTATTTTTATTTGAAGTGTTAATACTCGAATATAGAACTCAATTATTGCCATTTAATTTTAAAAATAAACTATTTTACGAGACGATTGGATGGACATTGATGCAAAAACAAGTCATTTGTACATTTTCATATTAGGAGTAGTAAAAAATTATATATATATATATATATATATATATATATATATATATATATATATATATATATATATATATGGGTAGTCCAGTGGGTAGAGCGTTAGACTGCTGACCGGAGGGTCCTGGGTTCGATTCCCGGGTAAGGCACTCTGGGAACCTGAAGCTCCACCCAAGCTATGTGACTTTTAGGGTACCAGGTCTTCCTGGGAAACCATAACCGGCACAGGGAAAGGAACTGGCCCCCCCACTCTGATGTGTGAATTTTCACACGCCGTATGGGGCTTAGTACTGGGTGAACTCTACCATCACCTACCAAACCGACCTTCGGGTTGAATACTGTTTATGGTTATATATATATATATATATATATATATATATATATATATATATATATATATATATATATATATATATATACATATATACATACATATATAATAAATTTATATACATACATATATAATAAATTTATATACATATATATTTTGTATATACATACCTATATATTTTATGTATATATATATATATATACACATGTATGTATGTATATATATACATACATACATGTGTGTGTGTGCACAGTGCTGGGCAGCATAACTTTCTGATTTGCACAGCATTTGTCATTGAAGTAGAAGTTTCCCATAAATTAATATAAGGTCAGTCACAAGCATGGCGGTGGCATATAAAATTTAGAAACACAGGATAAAGGGACAGTCAGTTTTTTTATGCTTCGGTGGAACCTTTCTTAACGGAAGGAAGAAGAATTTACTTTTTTCATTCCATTTTTTTCTTTCCTACGAGAAAGGTGGTTGCGCCTCGAAATGTTCAATAAGCAAAACTGTCTCTTTATTTTGTGCTTCGAAGTGTTATATACCATCCTCACGCTTATGACCTACCTAATTTATGTGTTAATATATATATAAATTTTAAGCGTGACACTATTTGTGTACCAATATCAGACAGGTATTTAATAAAGCATGCTGTTTTAGTGAGGGTTACACTGCCAAAATGGAATGCTGAGTGATCTGGAGTTCTCGCAGTGGTTCTATTCAGCCCCTTATAGACTACCTTGCTTCAACTTCCTCCTCCCCATCTTCAGTCTCCTCCAATTCCCTATTCTCTCCGTCCTTCATCCATTCCCTCCAGGAACCTCTCACCTCTTCTTCCACCCTTCGACACTTCCCCTACTCTCCGACCCCGTCCCTTCATCTACTCCAGCCAAGGCTAATTAAGTGCCACAATTCGCGCCACCCACGGCCTTCCACCCTTATCCCACCACTTCACCTCCCATACCACTTCCCTTCCCATCCTTTTTTACCCCATTCTGACCACACCTTTCTCAATATTACCTTTCCCGCCATGCCACATTTTCTCACCACCCGAACACCCATGCTCTTCCTCGTGTAACCAATTTTAGCTCATCCTTTATTACGGGAACATGTATATGCGCTCTGGGATGAAACAGAACTAATGAAATCCCATCGAAACCTTTTAATTTTATGTCAATAATTCATTGGAGAACGAAACAAGTCTTAATTTTTAATGAGTAAAATGTTGTTCTTTTACTATTAATTCAGGCATAGCGACGAGTTACCCGATCTTCAAATCATTCCATCATTCCCTTATCCAATCTTAGTGAACATCGTGGAAAAATAATAAAATCTATTGCAACTTAATATTTTTTTGTGGAAAAGTTAAATGCCTAAATAGCAAAATAAATAATATACATTACGTTCCTTACATGGTAATTGTACAGATATAGATGGAAAGAAACAAGCTGCAACTTGAATAAATTCACAGGTATTGGCATATAATGTTAGAGTAATTAAAACAATTATTGTAGAGCAACTTAACATTTATTACCGTAAAGGCGATTCCGAATACGAGATTAAATGACAATTATCAAATCAATGCACTGAGAGGATAGCTAATTCGATATCATGAGTGATTGCAAAATTTGGCTCGAATATAGTAAAACAAAATTGATCCCTGAGCAATATTACGACAGCCAAGCCATGATTATAACACAGCCTGGTTGGCCTCGTGATACAAAATTTCTCTCTTTAGTCTCACAGCTCTATAAAGGACAGCGTATGAGCGCAATTTGCAACTATAGACTTTGCCAGGAGGTCGTTCACTAATGAAGCTGTCACGAGTTTCCCATTTTAGTCGCATATTTGAAGGGATACCCAACGGTTTCCAGAGGCTACATTAAAAATAAAATAAGTATTTTTCAGATCATAATTCAAAATTTCTTTGAAAACAAATAAACTGTTCAGTTAAGGTTCCTTTACTTTGTATGAACGAAAGAATTGGAAAATTTTCGTTTTTGGAAATATTCAAATGCCAGGTCATAGCATTAAACAACTCCAAAGAATTAAATCCGCCACAGAACAGAAGAATATTCTTGCTGGAGATGATGTTGAATCCAGTGTTCAAGTTAGCCTGACGGTGCGTTTCCCAGTTTGAAGAAGCCCTATCACACGCTGGTGGATAAGTAATACATTTTTAATGCAGTTCATTCAAATTCGTGCAAAGGGAAACATATGAGAAATATTCGTACAATCCACATGACGATTCATAAAAAAGGATTTAATTTATAGAGGTAAGGAAATTTTTATTTTATGGAATTAACTTAAAAATATGAATAAAAGAGAGAAATAAGATGAACATAAGGATTCCTCGGAAACTCAAAAATCTAGAGAGTACTTTACGAATATAAAAAATGATCACTTCCTAATAATTTAAAACTGTAACACAAAATTTAAAGCAGCAAATTGGTGACATATATGACCCACAGATTTCAGTGTTTCTCGATAGCTCAAGTGATTAGAGCATCCGCCCGTCAGGTGGAAAGATACGGTGTTCAAGTCCCGGTCAAGGTAATATTTTTGCGCTTGTGATCTGTTCGATTCCGCCTTCCCCACCTCTCCCGTGTTCGTCCTTTCTATGTTTTCCTTTTTCATATATATGTTGTGCAATAAGAGAAATTATGAGGAAATATTTTCAACCACAAAATTTTCCCAGCATAAGGTGCAATAAATGTAGGTGCAAGATTCAGCAACGTAAGCGTGTATCATAATTACTTCTATTACTATCCTTCATGTTGATTTGCGAAAAGAAATGGAGCATTTTCCCTGACCAACACTTTTTACGTGATATGTGCGTGTTCGCCGAGTTGAAATCCGTTTTTGGCCCAATTATTCATTTGGGAACGCCTGCACGATATTTGATACTACCTGCCTTTCTTCTATGCAGCGCGTCTTGCTAGCGTTGTCGGAGCTGACAGTGGTAACAAAATTCTAATAACCATGAGAATCTTGATTTCACGTGTGGTGTTATTTATAAGCACAAAATTAAAGTCACTGATAGGAGGTAGATGAAAATACATTTATGTAATAAGAGCTTCTGCTGATGTAACACGCCAAGGAACCAGCCGGACGGTACAATGAATTTGGAATCCTTTACCTCGGATAATTTATAAGGAAAAGTCCTGCCACCAAATATTCATGTTCAACGAGCACTAAAGAGTGATAGAGGATGGGAAAGCCACATTAATGGCCCTTTCTTATTTGACAATTATACATCTAATTAAGTATTTTATAACGATACAATTCCTGAATAATGACCTCTAAGTAAGTTCGTTCGACGGGGAAAAAGGTTGACCATATAGTGTGGCATTAATATGAATATTTGCGATGAGAAGACCGCAATTTTTATGACCTTTATTTGTTATATTGTGAATTTTACATCCACATTGGCAGTCAAAGAGTAGAACAATAGCAGCAGCAGAGTAGAACAGTAGCAGCTGGCATACGGTGAAAAATTAGCATGGAGTATTGAATTCAAGAAAACATGTAGCAATTGTTTCTAAATTATATTCTTACTCATGCCAGGTTTTCGCGCATAAACATGAATAACACTTCATTCGAAAATGATAAAAATATATACATATGCATACTAGTACGGGTGCAATTAACTAAACCATAATACAATACGACCACCAATGTTAGGATCCGATTCGGGAATAAAAGGAATCACCTTCGGAGCACAAAAGCCTACGCCTGAATAGAATGCTGAGGAAAAGAAAAGAGGCTTGTCGGCGGACACTTTTTAATTCCCACACAATCAACCGCAGACAGGAATAAATGCGAATCCTAACCCACTTCTCTCAAAGTTTCCGCTGCATTTTTTTATCTCCCTCCGCTACTCAGCCGGATAGATTCCCACTCACGAACTTGACGTTCGCGAAATAGAGTAGGTAGGTTGCCCGCGCAGGCGGCACCGGTCGGAATAAAGGAAGGACTCCGACGCCGGGTCGGGAAAGTCAGGGAAGAATAATTTAGTATTCGGGATAGGGACAGAGAGGAGGGCAGGGTAGCGGGAGGCAAGTAATGGGCAGGGAATGGAGAGTTAAGAGGGAGAAGATAAACAAAAGTGGGTGTATTTATATATATATATATACACATATATATATACACATATATATATATATATATATATACACACATATATATATATATACATATATATATATATATACATATATATATATACATATATATATATATATACATATATATATATATATATATATATATATATATATATATATATGTTACAACTTTGTTCGATTATTTCGGAAGAAAGAAGAGTTGCGGGGACATGCGTCGGCCGAACCTTCGTGATTTGGGATGATTTTAGAAGAGAAAGAGGGTAGAATAGGGTCACGAGGAAGGGAGATGTAAAGGATAGATGGAGTGGCGGGATATTTTGTGAAAATATGGAGAAAATTTGTCTCCACATACGAGATGTAGGGCAAGATGCGTGGTTTACCTGAGGAGTAACAACCCATCAGGTTTGACCCGTGACCAAAAAAGCAAGCATTAACTTAGCAACACAATTTCTTATTATTTATGAGCGTGACGAAAAGAAAACGACTATTATCCAATTTTCACATCCTCAATCTTCATTTGTCACACAGCCACGTCTAAACAATACCTGCGGTGTCCTAGAAGAGCAGTTCAGAAGATAACACATGGAATTTAATTACATTTATAATTTACTGCGCCATTAAGAATTTAATCTAAAAAATTCCACTGTAGCTCCAAATAATTATTCATTCTTGTACTATGACGCAAACTATCTACCGCTTTCTTTTCAATTGTATTCCATTCATTATCTTTTATAATTTTCCTATCACTTTTATCACACTTATTTCTCCCTACTTCCGATTTATTAAGGCTTGCGCAGAATAATAGGCATCATCATTTTTATATTTATCAGTTGATTTATATGCTTATTTAACTCCAGAATATGAAACTGAAAATGAAATGTGATTTGTAAGACATTTTGAAGATCGTGGTTCTTTAAGGATACTATAAAATTACCAGAGCAAAAAAATTACATCAAGAAAAAGGAAGATTTTTCTATAAAAATAATTTTCAATCATTCTTCAATACTTAAGTCAGTCATATAATAAATGATGAATGTCAGTCATATAGTAAATGATACATAAGGCATGCTTGATTTGTCTTCGGGTATCAAAAAGTATATACTATTAAGTTAATCAATTAAAGGGAAGGTATTACTATCAAAATACCTGGTATTAAGGCATTAGATCAGCAGGAGAAAAAGGGGCTCAAACCTATTACCAAGGAAATATTCTTCTCCTTTTTTTATTCACTGACAAAATAATTATGTAATATAGTTACATTAATGCCAGAAACCAAAATATTCCTCAGGTTAGTCCGTACCAATAGAAACACAAAAGATTATATCTCGTAATTGCCTCGTTGCCACTTATTGCAATTTCAGATATGCTTAATGGATGACATCATGGTGATACAGAGACTTTCGAACGTGTATAAATGGAAGATACTGCGTTTGTTTGTATCTGCAACTGAAGATCCATTACAATAGAGTTGGGATTAATTTAAATTAAGCATATATTTTTACTGTTTTTGCTACTGAATATTAGAATTTTTATAATTTTAAAGAGAACTGATTGATATTAGAAAGATGAAAAATATTATTACCATGAAAAGCTGGGATGTGATAAAGTAGTCAGGTCAGTTCATTAGCAAATTCTGTTGGTTTTTTGGAAGGACTCATAATACACTTTCTCAAAGAAATCATTCTACAACTTCAATTGACTCGATAATGATTGACAGAAAATAGAGCAAGTTAACGAGACGCGTAGCAGATGCTATCATACCAACTACAGCCAGGCTTCCGCTAGGATATGCATGTCCTCGAATCTTACACAAGATATGTTTTCCGCAACCAAAACTTTATTTTAACAATGATGAGTATAAATCTTAAATAATAAGCATTCTTTACAGTTATGAACAATACCCAATTCTGACAGGCTCAAATTTAGTTTGGGGTATGGATTAACAGACGATCAATACTGATCGCTCAATAATACAAATGGGTTCATTTAAACCCTAATTGTTGAGAACCCTTAATATACTTTTCTACCAATGCTTACATATATAGCAGCTGAAAAAATATATACTTGTTGAAGAATTTGTGTTTTACTCTGTTCACAATTAAAGAGGAAGCGACGCGCATGCCTTCTAGGCAACATTATTATCTTAGGAGAGTTTCGCTTTTTATAGCCAGCTAAAGCCTAAATAAAATTAATGATGCCATTACGTAGTAACGCACCATGTAAGTGCCTAGTAGGAAATGGACCACCAGGAGCGATTTACAGCTCCGAGAGGTGAGCAATTAGGGCACGGCGTTAGAGGACTAAGGGTATAAAAAAAATCTTTGCCGGCATCAGCACATTCCCAACGAAAAACGCCGAAAGATTGAGGAGTTCAACGCCCCATCCAACGAGCAATCCCCTTTACGTACTCAACATACGATTTCAAAACTTAGGGATAGAGAGGTGATTAAAAGAAAATATTGCCATCCTCCTGAATCCAAGACTCTCGAAAAACACATGATCGCGGAATCACTGCACCTAATTCAAACCCACGACGCCCTGGTCTGTCTCTGTCAACATAAAACGTGACGGGCGTAAAGTTAAGCAAATAATTGACGCACCCGGTAAGGCAGGAGATAACACCGCAGCCGAAGCATCGAGAGCTGCTGGGTCGAGGAGGAGAGATAAAAAAAGAGCGGAAATGAGAGGATACAGACAGTGAGAGGTGAAAGAGAGAGAAGCGTGATAAAGGGAATGAAAATGGGAAAAGGGGGAGGTGGAGAGTGGAGATTGGAAGTGGCGGGGTGGAGGATGACGGAGAGGAGAGCGAGCGGGGACGATATTCCGGGCGATAGCGAGCAGATAGCGTATTGGGGAGGAAGGGCGGGTTATGACCGGGCGCGAAAGGCAGGGGAGAAAATTGAGATAAAGGATTTGAATGGAGTGGATTCCGTTCGGGAGTTGATTAGCTGGGAGAATAGAGCGGGTTTCGGGAGAGCGCGGGGAGGAGAGAATCAGTGGTAGCCGGGGAAAGGGATATGCGGGCAGGGAGATATGGGATTGGGCCAGGAGGACCAGGATATTCAGAGAGGAAAGAGGAAAAGTTGCTCTGGGGCGGGGGTGTGTTAGAAGAGGCCACGGAGGGGGAGAAGGGTGGCTTTTGGGGGAGGGGTAAAGGTGAGGAAAAGGAGAGACTAGGGGTGGGAGGGGGTTTCGAGGAGCGAAGTGGCTTCCTGCGGTGGGAGGCCCAACTTATTGCAGGAAGGGCTTAAGGTTTTTAAGGGAGTTTGGGGTGAAGGGTTTCTGAGGAAGGGAGCGTCGGATTTAGAGGGGGATGAGAATTCGAAGTCGCTGGAGAGGCAAGGATTCGGACGGAGAGTTTTTCAGGACCATGAGAAAAGGGTAGGAGGACTGGATTGGGAAAGGGGGTGAATTGAAACGGATGTAGGGGAAAGAGGGAAGACGTTAAAGACGGCTTGTGTGTGAGTGAGGGAGGGAGGGGATAGCCCCGGGAAGGGAGAGTTGGAATTCAGCCATGCATCGGAATCGCTCGGGAAAGCCGTTTCTGGCTGAGTCGGTAGAACATCTTTAACCCTTTTTTCCCTCCGAAGTAAATAGTGTTTGCTTGAAGGGGGTGAAGTGGTCCTCATACTTCCATTCCAAAGACGCTCCGTTGATTTAGATTAATTTTTTAGAAACACACGCCGCCCACCCACGTGCAGCTTCCTCCATTGCAAATTCACATACACCCACACACGAGCAAGCAGTGTGGCCTGAATTAAGATGGCCCCGCGAAAGAAATCGGTTGGATATTTTTTTTATTCGCGTTTCCCTTCGGCCGCCTACAAACTGCTTGTCCAATCGCTTGGATGATCGCAAGAAATAGAGGATTGAAAATAAGGTTAAAAATCAATTTTCGGGCTATCTTCTCTTTTTTTGGAAGGCATTTCCTCATGTTCCTTCCAAACTCAGACATGCAACGTACAGAATAAAGATAGGAGATAAGAGGAAGAGTTTACTAGAGATGAAGTCATCACCACACTCATGCTTTAAACACGAACCCATTTCTTAACTGAAATCCAAACGCTGACAGCTGACAGCAAATTTGAAAAGCCAACTGATATGATACTAATAAGAACTGATTAATATAAATAACCATTATTTAAGACTTCTGTGCACACCGATGTTTTTATTACAAGCAAAAAATATAAAGCATATCTATATTAATAGACTATTATAATACACTATTTCTAAGTACCTCAATTTATATTCAATCTCCTAAAAGAACAGAAAAAAAATGCTTAATCCAAAATACGCTATTAGTTCTAAATTGCATGCATTCAACCCAATAATATTTATTTCATTCTAAAATATATTTCAGAGGTACAATTAAAGGGAAATGTGATTTTTTTTAAATTTTTTCTGATTAATACTTAGAAGTATCGAAAAAAGGGCGTTGACCATTTTATCATTGCGCAATCATTCCTCGAAATATAAGAAAATAGGATGGTGCATAAACAAACAAGCTGTAGAGTGATAGGCTCTAACATTAATTCAAAAATTCTTTCAATTAAAAATATCAAACTCATTTTAAAATGCTCACGGCGTTGTATGCAGTTAATTAAATACGTTCAATGGATTTCAAGTAAATCCCCCTGAACTGATAAAGGTAAGATTTCACATCTAACTCGTGCTATCAAAAATATTTCCTCAGATAGTGAAATGATATCGTTGAGCTATAAGTACTATAACTGGTGGAGAGTTATCAATTACAGCAATAATTTGGGAGAAAAGTAATGAAAATTGATAAGGCATAAAAATCCACTTCAAATGAATACAGTGTAAGTTACAGTGTACCTTACAAATAAAAACTGTATAAGCATATACAAAATAGGTAAGATAATGTGTGATTCATTAAATTTCCCTTATATAATATTTATGCATATCTGAGAAAATGGAATTCATGCGCCATGACTTGCTTTTGAACTTCATCGCATGAAATATTTATGCAGAGAATGCAATATTCAATGAAGAATGATTGTAGAGTTTTGAAGCATCTGTGACTCGGTCAAACTGCAATTTATAAATTCATTTCGACACTAATATGGTGTATCTTGCGATGAATTTAATTTTTAAATCAAACGCGGAGATTAACCAAACACTCGTTTTGAAAAGGATTAAATGTAGATAAAATATTTTCTCCGTACTTCCGTAAAGCGTTGTTCATTAATCCCTTACATTTTACTTGCAAATGATACAGGGGAGTCTGGAAATCAATAAATGCTTGAACAAAAAGTTCGCTAACCTTTTTTAGAATGAGAACATTATTCGCGAAAGAGCAATGTTCACCTTTCCTCACGGATTCTTCTACAAAGAGGCCCAGTAATTTGAATCGGATGATTTCACAAAAAGCCTTACGCTGTTTTCCCTGCTCAGTGCAATACGGAAAGGAATAAATGAAAAAAAAAATTACACTCTTCCGGTTCAAAAAATTCAGTGTTTCCATCACTTGCAAAATAGCACTCATATAAAAAATTTATTTAAAAAATTCAGATTTACATTCCTTCATTCTCCTCCCAAAGGGAATTAAACGATCGGTTTCCGTGTCCACATTACCGGATTTTGTTTTGAAAATACGATGAAAGTTGCAAGTTCTGCAAACAGGTATTTTGGCGACACTCCTAAGCTTTTTGTTCCACCGGCAAGCAATACAAAGAGAAGTACACGCAGCAACCTCGTGCTCGACCTCATTCCATTTGAGTTTGGAGGCGGAAAACACAAAACGTGCGATTTTCAAATATTCCCAAAGCACCAATAGTCCCAAACTTGGTGGTGGTATCGAGTTCAAACAAAGCAAAATAACCCTTGCGGAAAAAAAGGATGAGACGAATCTTCTGAGCTCTTAACAGATTATGCAACCACATGATTCTTATTGCCTTCAGGGGCCTCACTGCCTGTATAACATTTACATATTTCCCCTCCAACCCCCTAGATTCCTTGCCGAAACACTACACGAAAAATAATTGTTTTTCTTCTTCAAGCGGATCATATACTTACGGAAAAAAAAGAACCGATGAACTCCTTTTATTCCTCAATTCTCACTCTCAATGTCTCTCTAAAGGAAGAGCAAAGAGAAAACAATGCATGAAGAACCCCCGGCCCAAAAAGAAGCGACCAAAACACGGGAGCTCTCACAGAGGGAAGGAGGGGGAAGGGGTAGCTAGAGACTCCCGCTCTCAAGGCTCAAATGGAACCAAATCCCTTTTCGTTTATTCCCACTCGGAAATCTCTTTGAATTTGAGAACAAAAAGGCTCCTTCCCCTCCTCCTTCCATCTCGCCTCCTTTTTACACGCGATGAGAGCTTGGGAATCGATTGAGTAGAAAGTAATGGACGCAAAAGGAGAACACCTTCGTTATATTACTCTCTCGCCTCTTTTATCCCTCCTCTCTAACCTCTCCCCCCACGAACATAAACCCTCCTCCCTGAGCCCTACTCCCGTCAGTCCTTTCCTCACCCTACCATCACCCCAATCCCCGGCTCTCATCTGCTGTGTCCCTCCGCGCTGCAAGCTACCGTCAGACGCTTCTCTGAAGGTCGCAGAGTGCTTTGTGAGGGGTCACTGAGGCTCGCAAGGTGGTTCAGAGCGGAAAGTCTTCTTTCTATCTCTGTCTCCTTCTCTCAATCTCTCTATCACTGCCTCTCTCTTTCTCTACATCTTCCTCCATCTCCACCTCCCTCCCTTCCTCTCTCTCCCACACCCATCATCCATATCTTTTTTTCCTAATTTGCTTCCGTCATTCTGAATGACTAATCAACTCATGGCACCGCAGCGTTTTGAGAACGTCGCGCCGCGCGCTTGCAGTTAATTAAATTTTGTGAGCGCTTTAAACTAAGATAGGGCGACGGCCGAGATCATGAAAGAAGTAAAACATACCGGTTAAAAAAAAATCACGATCGATGATTTAGCACTTACGTGCGCGAGATAAAGAAGGCATACAATCCAGTTACAATGGTTAATTCATGTGCTCATTAATCAATAAGGTCTGACTTCAAATCCAAGAGATCGATAGCGTCTAGCGTCACTGATACAAATTATTTTTTGCGACATAATCCCTTTGCAGATGGCATATTTCGCTTCAAAGTAGTAAGGTGCTAAGGATATATTTTTAATTTTTTTAAATTTACGGGAGCGCCAATTTTCTTTAGTGTCTTTGTGGCTAAAAGAAGGCTTGATATTTAACGTAGTTCTCGACACCAGGGTGCATTGCTGCAAGTGAAAGTGCCTCACGTAATATCAATTGTGTCTTAATACCCACAATCATCGACACAGAATGTTGAGGGTGTATTTACATTAACAGATGAGAAATGCCGATTTAATTAACTGAATTTACTATAGAAACTTTGCTGAGACGTTTATTTAAAGCTTCAGCAAGCATAAATCATATAATATGATAATGATTATATAATAACATTATTACAATACCAGGTAATTAATGTAATTAAATTGCATAAATATATACTATACATTGTGAGGGCAAGAGGTTGAATCGTAAGTGCTCTTATGATGTTGGTGAACGTACTAAAACGTAGAGTAATATAATAGATGCTTTTATAAGCTTAGTAACACGTAATCTTCTTGCATTAAAAATGTATATCCCTAAGTCTTGCATTTATTAATGAAATGGTCAGTGCGAAATAAACTGTTTCTTGAAAAATTAAGAGCATTCAAACTTTAAAAAAATAGGAGCAAGTGGAGACATTAATTTACATTGATGCAAGCAATTGTTTTATCCTTGAGAAATCTACTTGAAGCGCAAAAAATTCACCTCAAATCAGCTACATAATTCAGAAATCCTATTCCATACCATTAACTTGGATCTATGATATTTTTGTTTGCATTAAGTATGAACGTGAATTTTTCACGGCAATCACTCCCTTAATACCATTATTTCATTACTGCAACGAATGGAGCCTCAAGTCTCAATGACCGATGCTATACTCTAGTTTCATATTGCAGGTGGGCATTCGCGTTCCACGTTTCGGCATTCTATGTGGCCCCAAGGCACCGCTATTAGGCCCCCCACCAACTCGCATGTTCCCAGCCCCTCATCCTATACCCCACCATCCTGAATATCAAAATACCGCCCTCGTAGGAAGGGGCCTCGAAAGAGCGCAGGATGTGGAGCAGGCGCGTAGGACGAACGCTTTAGAATGGAGTAGAGTGAGGAATGGGGGAGGACGCAGAATAGGGGAAAGGAGGAATTGAAGAAAGAAAATGTAAAAGAAGGGAGGGCAGTTCAAAGGGGAAAAGAGAGGGAACTGGGGAAGGGAGGAGATTGGAGGCTCCCGCGTTTGCTATCATGGTGCCCCCATTCGAGTCATCCACTTGAGCCAATTTGACAGGGATTTTCTGTCGGCGACGAAGTTACCGCCAGGCGCCCGTCCCATAGGAGGTACACCTAAAAAAGAGAGTAATGGTAATGGAAAGAGAAGTGGGAGGGCTGAGAGCCAAGTGGGTTTGTTGACAAGTATGAGACCGCGTGTGCCTGCGAGTGAGGTTGGAGTGAGGGAGGAGCAGGCCTTTGGTTTTAATACCTATGTATGTCTAGTTGTGGTGGTAGTAAATGCATAGTAGCTGTAGGTAGCTGGAGAACTCTTTTTGGATTCCAATTTTAATCCAAACCTCTGGTCGAAACACCCCCCCTCTGCTTAGTCCTTTCCTCTTGTCCTTATCAGTCCCTCTTCTCTCATTTCCCTTTTGTCCTCTTCCCGTCTATGTAGTCCCACCATCTCCCCCTGAAAGTATAGTATCCCAGAAGGGGTCGGCACCTACTCTCTTCACCGCAACTCCCTTCATGCTTCCGTTCCCTACCTTTTGTACTTCCGCTCGGCGTGCCCGATTCTGTCCCCAATCCACCTCCTCAGTCTATTCGTCCGTTCCCTCAATACGATCGCTGAATGAGCTCAGTTTTATCACCTTGTTGTTCTGTTAATTCATCCGCTCGTTTCAAGGTACAGCTACGATGAGGTAATTCAAGTAGCCCCAACATTATGTAACTGCACCGCTGAACATTAGTCTGTCCATTCTAGATCACCCGCTTGCACGAATGTATTCACTCGAGAAACGAATATTCCGAGGCTCTCTTTCAAGAGAACATATCATATCTCTCATTTTGTGCCTCATTTCTACACCCCCTGTGCGTATACACTCGAATGATGGCACATCGAAATGATTCCAATTCGTGCATTCATTTGTGTCTCTTCCAGGAGGAGAATCTTTGATCCGCGCATTGACACTTGTCTTTGATATTTAATCTTGGCCGCTAATCATTATATCACGCAATCACTTCGACCAACATCAATATATCCTCAATATAAATGCATTCCTTCCATCCTCTGGATTAAAAGGTCAGAAAATTTATCAAACAATATATTTTTAAAGCGGCAATTCAATTACTCCTCGATAAAACTCTTCCTTAATCTATATTTTCTCCTAAAAGTTACGTCAAGGTTCTATGGTGGGCGAGCAATATTTTCACCAACATTTTACTTTTGTCAGGATTAAATTAGAGAACAGGAATTACTCAAGACCAGAAATAAATCGAACGCTGAAAAGTTTTGAAGAGAACTTTCCCGAATACGTAGTTGATAACCCGCAGGCTAAGCAAGGAAGCTATGATCTACGAGGGCAGGTTTCATAATGCCCAACGGCGTGTGAAATTCCCCCTTTCCTGAGCACGGAGGCCCACTCCTTTCCACATGCCGCCCGTCGATTCCCCGGAAGATCTGATACGCAGAAAATCACACCGCTATGGTTTCACTGGAACACATGACGCATCACCCGAATTCAAATCAGGTACCCAAGACCTCTGCACGTATCTACCTCGGATAACACGCCCAATAAGCAATATTAATGGGAAAACAAAATGACTTCAACCAACTACAACCACGTAAGTATAAAATATCTACAAAACATAACAATTAAACACAGAAATTTTCCTGAACAATAAATGTTAATAATATTTTGGAGTAAAAATGGGTTTGCATTCGAAGGAGATTCTGATGGATTCTTTGAAACAATATTTTTATCTAGCCTCAGTCGGGAATACGTAGCTCGGGAATACGTAGCTATTTCCGTCGTCCTACCGTCTTCGGCGGCTCTCTTCTCGGAATATTCTGCCCTGTCCTTTCACTTCCCCTTCCTTTCCACCCACCGTCTTCTCCATCACACCCTCGCATCCCTCTCGCCTCCCACCACCTCCTGGGAAATGCGTATTAGGACTAACGTCCCCGACGCCTCCTACTCGCATCTCCACACTCCCGTCCCCTTCTTCCTCCACAACCTTGTTTTTTTCCTCCTTTCCCTTCTGATCTTTTTGCATGCGCATGTGCGTAACCGTCCGTGTGTTCACGTGTGTTAGTGCCCGAGAGCCATTCCCGCCTCCCTCCACCCTCCTTTTTCTCTTCTTATACATTCTTAATAAAATTTACCCCCCGAAAACCCTTCTCTTTCTCTCTCTCTTACTCTCTATGCCTTACAACCCGCACCGAAAATCCCTCCCGCCCTGCTCACTCTCTTCACGCCGAAAACACACTTAACTTTTTGGCGAGGGAAGGTGGGACGGGCGGGGGGGGGGAAGGCGAGAGAGAAAAAAATTGGTGGGCGGCGGCGTAGGGACTCTGACGCGTGAGTCACGCCGTGGAAGTCGGCACGGGCGGCTGATGAAAGAGGGGAGTGGGGCGGGCGGGAGGGCGAGGCTAGAGTGAGAGGGCTGTTTGGGAGCGGAGGGGGGCTGGAGGGGGGAAGAGAAAATAAAGGGTACAAACCCTCCGACCTCCTTGCGAGCGATGCGATATGGCAGCGCGACGATATAGAATCGACGCGTGACAATTTACAATAGTGCCCTTCCGTGAGGTCTATGCAGTGAGCTGAATCTCAATGAGGCAGTAAATGTACATACTTCTGAACACGAGGAATCTTGATTAGAAAAAAGAATTTCAATCCCTAAAAACCTAACGCCATTAGTAAACTCAACGCTTAATAAATGTGATGGAAATGGTTCTTGAGCACAGTTGGATGATCACGATTAAGTAAAATTTTAATAAGTTAAATAAAATAACGCCTGACTCAAGTGCAAAAACACCTAATAGGATTTGAAACTCTTAACTGCAAATACGTTACCATCATATTTTTATATTGCATTTCCATGTACGTATGTTAACAATAATAATTGGTTTTACCGCTTTATTTTTAATTAATTCCTTTGACTCATACAGCGATCTCTCTGTTGGAAGTCCATAGGTGTCCAATGTTATATAATTGTTAATCATACATTATAAATAAGAACAATGCGAATATATGCACAGAAACTTTAGCCTTAACAATAACGCTGATTAGAGTTTTTAGCAAAGCTACCCATCTTCAACATCTTATTGTGAAAAAGTTCACAGCACTTTCAGATTCGATCCAAACTTAATAGCCTGAACTGACAGAACCAAATTTCAATTACACAAAAGTCGGCCTAGTCCACATAATATTTCACGCTGAGTTGTCTCTATTATAACTCAAATCTAATATTTGAGGCGATAAAGATGCATAACCGTACGTGCGGTCTTTTTCTTTGAAACCGCTCCAGTGCTCAATTTTTCCTAGCCCAGCTAACTGAATAACCATCCGTTACAACCAATACGTTCAAAATCAGTTTAATTTTCTATTGTTCTACAACGAGTAGTGAAGTTTACTTTTTTCTGCTGCCTCCACGGTTTAAGCCTACCTCCAGTATGTGTAAAGAAATCAGTCAAATAATTCATTACTCATAAATAGTAACATGCATAGGTGATATGTCGTTGACGCAAGATGTTGAGTATACAGATTCCTAAAGCCACTGATTGGCCTGCTGGTTCTCAATGTAGTCCAGATTTTTGTGACGCTGCGGTTGCCTTGAAAGATCAACAAACATGAAGACAAAATGCGAAATACGGAATGAGCAGTGATGAGGAATGGAAATGAGTGATGATATGAGCCAGTACCTTGAAACAAAACATGCATCGTTATATAGAAAGGAAACAGATCTACTGCCCGAATGAATTGCAACATGGAATGAAGACCGAGATGTCGACATTTTTTAGCGATACGACTTGGTTACGACTTGACGGAAAATGCAAATACGGTGGTGCTCGACGTGCACGAGCGCAGTGCCAGTGTAGCGTCTAATTCTCTTTGGGATGGGCGGACGATTGGCGAAGAAGATGCGACTAGTACCGCTCTGTGCGATGCAAATGTGATGCTACTCCGACGACTTTCTGGACCTCGACCCGGCCGGCTTGTGGGAAGCACGACGGGATATATGCGCAATGCCGCGGACGTGCACGACACATCCGACATGGGATGTGCGATACTGAGCTCCGATGCTCGCCGCCGCAACCAAATGACGACTTGCCTTTCCCGAAAATCCCCCGGCGATGCTCAAACTCGAGCATCGCACTCATTCCCCCTTCCCACACCCCCGCAACTCCCCTCCACGACCCTCTCACGCTCCCATGGGAGGGTAGAAGGAAGGGAGGGAGAGCGCAGAGACGGGGACTGGGGCGGGGGTCGGAGGGGTAAGGGGCGCGTAGGGTGAGAGGGTCCGGGTGGAGGAAGGGGGCGGGAATAGGGGGGAGGAGCTGGCTAGCGCGACACCGGGAGTATAAGGGGCGGATTAAATTAGGCTAATTGAGATGGCGAGGATGGAGAGAGTGAGTGTGAGAGAGGGTTGGTGGGGGGGGTTGGGAGAGAGAGGTAGGGGGAGACAGAGGAGGAGGGTAGGAGAGAGGAGGGGAAGGGGAGCTCCCGCGAACGGCTGGATCCGACTGGGTGAGAAGGGTCGCAAGGGGTGAGGGCGAAGGGTTTTAGTGGGCGGTGTGAGGCGCCGCGGGTGTCTGCGTGTGAGAGTGCGGAAGGCGAAAGGGGTTAAAAGGAGTGGGAAGGAGATTGGCGGTGGGGGAGGGTGTGTGTGTGCCGGTGCGGGTGAGGGTGACAGAGAGAGACGGGCACCGCACCCCCGCGGAACCGGGGAGGGTGGATTCGGGCGGCGGGGGAATTGAAAGGCTGATAGAGAAGAGAAGGGGGGAGAACTGGAAAAAAGGAGAGGGATGGTCGGATTGGAGGGGTGCGCGGTTTCCGAGCGGGGGTGCGAGCGCCACCATTGTGGCCCAGAATCAATGTTAAAGGGGGTGCGTGCGGAAAATGGTGAGGGGGAAAAACAATCCCCCAGTGGTGACACGGATGCTGTATCAATAATGACGCGACGGAAACAATTTAAAGGAGCCTGCAAAGGCGCTCGTATGCAATTCAGATGGTAAAAAAAAGCAAGGCGAATGAATGTCTAAAGACCATACAGTACGCACGAAACCTTAAATAGTGTCATGATTTATCATACATTTGTATTCAACAGTTCTTCCTCCGGATCTAAATATTAACACGTTTAAAAACGAAGAGATTTTGTAAATTTTTCTAAATTCGATCATTTTTTTATTTGAGTAGGTGGCTTATGTGACAGGAATTATTTTGAAGTAGATTGAAAGCTCCTTTTCCATTTTCTTACTCCTTTGATCAGCAATGGTAAACAACAACGAAAATGAATTCCTTACTTCAGTTTTTTCTCTTTACATTTCATTTTAGACTTGCTCACAAATGTATTGTGATTGGAAAAGCAATCGTTTAATATCAGAGTCGTAACCAATTCTGAAATATTTCATTCGATGTTACCTCATCTTCGTTATACCACTGAATCTAACTTTGAACATTTTTTATATCAACCATGAGATCTGCCTTCTCGTCAGCAACAATTTTGAACAAATCAGGCATTTTATTTTTTCGCCTTTTTAACCTACAAAGGTATGTCTTTCATTATCGATAAATTATTTGCACATTTCCAAATATTGCACCACCACCATGCTCTTTATAAATTCCTCCGTTATAAATAATTCTGCTCACAACAGTAGACTAACAATTACATCGCATCTAAATTCATTTATTAACTTTCTATTATTGTACACTCGTGTAAACAATTAAATGTTTAATCTTCATCCCTTTAAATCTACTATGACATAAATACTAATCGCAATTAGTTGTAATATTTCTCATTGAGACAGGAAGCAAGGCGGAAAAGGGAATAAAAAGTCTCAATCACCCCCCTTCAAATAAAGGACAATTATCTTTCAATCATTTGGAATCAAATAGGCTGCTACAGAAAATACATTTTACCGGAAAACGCTGCGTCATTAGAATTGTAATAAATTGAGAATTTATTAAATTTGCATAATATATAATGGAATCCCTTGATACAGTTATAAATTCTCCTTGAATTATGGTCAATATGCTGCAGACGGCTTACAGACCCCCCACAGGGCAGTTTAGTACGGTTCCCCAGTGGCTACAAAAAATGCTACTGGGTTGAATATTTTTCAAACTGGAAGGCATGCTGCTGGTTGGTGATATTTAATAACATGATCACATATTTTGGCCCGACATATAGCAAATTCTCTTGCCCCGTATGAATAGAATTTTTGTTAATCACCTTATGTTTTACGAGAAACTATTTCCATAGATATATTCACCCAGTAGCTCCTAGTAAATTCCAAAGAAACTGTGGGAGATGCCGCAACAATAACCTTTAGCGGAGTCATCCGCTAATGTGCATTTCAATGCAACAATTTCAGAGTGTAAAAATCCCGGTCAAAGTGAATGATTTTTACACATTGAAATTGCCACATAGCTACTAGTAGTTTTTTCAAAGAACGTCGTCTCAAAATATCGAGATCCACCAGCTTTTTATCCAATTATTTCTATGAAACCTCGTGTTTCACAATGTTCGTGTTTTAATAGCCGATTAATTACTTCACACCAGAATAGTAAATAACGTGAAGAGTGGTTTTTAGAAGCGAAAATAGAGTTACTATAACTTTCGTTGAGTGAAATCCACGTTTCAACACCTGAGTTCTATCCCCATGAGACGCTGCGAATACCCAGAAATTTAAGTAATAGCCCGAAAAATTTATCAAAAATGTTTGATTCAAATAAGAAACCGCATTTTTTATTGCGAGCAGGTTTTTCATGTTTGATTAAATCATCGTGCGTAATTAGGAGTCATTCAAACTCAAAACTACAAAAATTAGAGCGAATATCTTCCAGGATACTGACAGTATTTATTATATAAGATCGAATTATCACTTCATAAATCGTATAGTCGCAGGTTCACTTGGAAAAAAATTCCGATTTTTTTTCTTGAAAAATAAGTAGAAAAGGAATAGAAAAAACACTTGTAATTCTCACTAAATTATTTTTTTATCATTAATTCGCGGTTCATGGAAGAGAAAGCCTATGATTACCACCAGAAAAAGGAAAATAAGGTTATTTCAAATTAAATAAACAGTATGCACAATAATAAATCTTGTGAGTAGTGATAATATGAACAAGGAGGCGGGCGAAATCCGTATCTTAACTCTTGACTGCATTAAGTTAAACATGGAAACTTTGAAAACATAAAACTATTCTAGAATTTTTATAAAAGTTACTTAATAGTATTCAATAATTTACCAAAACTCCTTGCTATATTGTACTCCTTGCAATGCTAATGCAGCTATTCCCTCCAAAAAATCACATTTTGAAGCAAACAAAGAAATCTGGGTTCTCAAATCTGTTTATAAATCATTGATAATATTCTTCATTTTAAATTTAATTTCGGTTATGTCTTTGAGTATGACGGTTGAGGCAAGTAAAAATCACCCTGGGATAGTGCACGCGATTCGTGGCGATCGGGGGGGGGGTGTAGCGAGGAGGTTTATGTTGAAGAGCGTTGCGTGGATGGTGAAGGCGAGAGGTACGGGAATGAATTCAGAGTGTGTGTAGTGTTGAGGGGAGGAAGAAGATGCGGTGAGGGAATATACGGGTGAGGAGAAAGATAGAGAGAGGATGAGACGTGGGGCTTAAATGAAGGCACGACGGGAATTGGGTGAGTTGGTTTTGGAATGAGACCAGAAGAGGTGCGGCGGAGGAAGGGTGGCTGGTTGAGAATACGGTTTGCATTTAGAAACGAGTCTCCAGTGGGTACATCTCACATACGGGCGAAGTCCTGAAAACCACCGCCAGGGATGTGGCGGGTGATGTGCTGGTGCTCGGAGACACCTCTTCAGTCCACGGCCATCCCATTCTGGTCCTTCCAAACATTGAGTTGCACCTCTTAAGTACGGGTGCCTACTATTTATTCCTAGGAATGGGGAGAAGGCGCAGACGACTAAGCTCATCATAAATTATCCCGGGAAAATAACGAGAGGTATTTAACTCAAGGGCAAAAATAAAGGGCAAGGGTAAAATATAGCTAACATTGTCAAGCTTTAGCACTTATGCAGAAAAGTTGACCAGCTTTTATATAGGTGATTTGATTCCGAACTACCGCCTGCATACGATACAACCATTCGTAGCAAAGTTACTCTTATATTGTGCTGGCGCAGTAAATACTACCATTTATTGTTTTTAATTTCATTGTAACTTAATGCAAACTTATTACAACTAATCGTGCCCTTTGTTCCCCTACCACTTCGTTATAAACTTGGTCAATAAGTAATCGATTTACAGCACTATAGAGAAACGATCATGCGTATGGGCTAAACAGGGAACATGTTCTTCGAAGAGTGCACGGGAACATAAGGCTATGGGTGGCAAAGAAGAGAAGAAGGGATAAAAGCAATCTTAATTGGTCACAGGATAAGGAAAAATGACGGAAATAATACCTAGAAGATCCTTAGATAAAATGGAATCAAGAAATTTAAGATTTATGAACGGGTAAACAGGAAAAAGCAGATTATCTGATGATTGTAGGTCCGACTAAATACCTGCTTTAATGCTATCCTAAGACGCATTACTGTGATGGTAATCAATAAAAGCTTTCAACCAGACATATGCGTTGTTTAAGAATCTTTTCACATTCCAAATAAAATGTATACTGTCACGCGTTATAGCGTGGAAGAGCGCGGATGAAAAAATTCTGAACCTCCTGCTTCACTTTTACAACCGTCCAAGACGTTTCAATAGTTAAGCAACATCATTGGGTGATGGTCAAATAAAAGTGAATATTATATTTAACATGATGATGACCCTGGCGTGATGACATGCATGGTAGAGCATTGAAAAAAAAGAGAACGAATCCATTTAGTTTCATATTTTATTTAGGCGATAGGCGCATACATTCGTCAACTGTAACGAAATATTCCTTGATATACTGATGTCACCCCCCTACTAGTAAAATTCTTATTATTTTAAACTTCAAAAGGAGGGAGAATAAATCATTCCGATCAATTCGAAAATAGATTCACAACAAGTGAAAAATATTTATAGTGTCATCTAACGTAAATTATAATTTCAAGTAAATTTGGCACTAAAATTTAGAAATAGCTACATGCTAAAAATGTAAGCACAGGCCGAGGACTAATATTTCTAATTTGTAGATAATGTGCCATGTAGATACATGCTATATAGTAAATACTATATAGTACATAAAATAGGTTTGCGCAGTAAAATAGTTAGTTACTAACAGCGAAAACGTGTGTTCTAATATAACAACCCTTCGTCAATTATGGCGATGATTTATACCAACACACAATAGCACACAAGAATTGGAAAATTTATTAGCGGAATGTAATCGCACAAATTAGAGGACACATGGGATCCCTTGGTTTCCCCCAGTGACATTATCTCTGGTGAAGGGAACATAATTGATTTCCATAACCATACCCTGATCTCGATTATTCCTTAAAATTAAACGACAGTTTGTGTTCCACTACACTTAGATCCGCCCTTCTCTTCTAAGCATTTTTAGGGTTACACAGCGGTAAAAAATATGCTATTTAAAAAATCTGTTGTAACATTTTTTCCTTCTATATATGATTCACCATTTCTCATTCCGAGAAATTCATTAATTCAATATAACTCTCTCCTCATCGAAAGTCATCTCATTCAAACCAAGAAGATACCATGGCTTCTATTTCTCTCCCAATCTCTCTGTCAATTTCTCCGTTAATTCTATAATGAAGCCTTTTCACGAGCTAACTCATAAACTTGACACGTGCTGAATGCATGACATTCTCGATTTAATGTGACACTTTTCTTAAAATCGCCGTCTTATGCCTATCACTTATTCATGCGACTGGCAACCGTTGACGTCAAATAAGGATATTAGACAAGGAAAGAGAAAAGGGGCTGAGAACAGGATGAAATGAAGGGTATGTGAAATAAGGTAGGGTGTACACTATATCGATTGTGAAGCCGAGGGCACTGACGTTGCGATTAGGTTGATGAAGGCTGTTTGATATGAATGGTATGCTGAGGCAAAAAAGAAGAAGGTAGACGAGCTTTATGGCGGCGGAATCGAGGGCGCAAATAGGTATTCGGTGCGGGGTGAAATTTGGGAGCTGAAGCGGGAATTAACTAGATAGGAGAGGAAGACTTGACAAGGTGATGGAAGCCGCCAACGCTTTATATCCAGTCAAAGTAAATCCCTTAAGGGATAGCACAAGTGAAAAAGTATTTGATATTACTATTGCAAAGATAAATACTATCACTGCGTGAATACCGAAGAATCCTGTGTAGCTATGAGACACTCCATTCGAGTCACAAACTATGCTAATCTTTTATAGGCCTTAGATTGGGCATCTTTCAAATTATATGTACAGCTTTCATGGTTTATACACAATTTAAGAGATTCTATGAGTGAAGTAAGTACTTCAAAGAAGTAGGTCAAAGAAATTTTCCATCTCGCACCATGCATAGCATTACGATATCAGGCTATTGTGATTTAACCTTGGAATAAAATGAATGAGTAAATCGCAAAATATGCAAATGTCAAATTATATATATATATATATATATATATATATATATATATATATATATATATGTATATGTATATACACACATATATAAGTTACCATATTCAATTTGAAAACAATGGTCACAGATTTCGTAAACAAATCACTAAGCTTTATAACAGGTTTATAATAATTAAGAACAAATGACAGGATACCTATAATCATAGGACGCACTAATACGTATGGCTGTTAAGTCAAATAAATGAAGGGGATATTATTATACAAGAATAACATATTATTCTACAATCGCATCTAAAAATTCAAAATAAAACCTATGTTCAGAGAAAGTTCAAGTCACCGATCACGAGAAATTTTGATTTTTTTTAAGGTAATCTACCGGTTAAGGTAGGTTTTTGGATGGACACAACTACCAAACAAATATTAAATTTTGATTACCATAAACAAAATAATAACTGATAAAACGAATATAATAATTCAGTAAAGTGATACTAAACCGAAATATATCAAAGTCAAGAAAATTAAGACTTTTATGAGTCACCCTTTAGATAATATTACCGCAAATGGAGACGCACAGTTCCCAACGAATTTTAATCTAAATACAGCTGGCGCATTCTCGGTATGCGCATAATCACTTTTCCTAACTCCGAAAGAATGATCTAATCACACTGCCGGCTGGTCTTCACTCGTAGTTATCAACAAGTCCACGAATTCAATGCCCTCCCGTCAATATATTCAGCATCATAGCTCGTTCGGTTCCGCGGGGGGGGGGGGGGAGTGCAAAATGCGAGCGTCATAATCAAATTGATTTGGAAAAGTACTTTGAGATGCTCCACTGGATGGAATTGACGTCGCATGAATTGCGTGGATAGGGATCAAAATGAGAATAACTGCGCTCGTGTATTTGAGAGAAGGGACACGGCAGCAGTAACTGGAGGGTGGGAGGATGAGTCTATGGGCGGATTTCTGGCGAAGAAAATTTTTCATTGTTTCCTTCTCATCGGCACCCATCCCCCTGGGGTGACTCAACTGATCGGGCCCTATTGAAGAGAGGTCTCATCATTAATGTGACTTACCATTACTAATATTGCCTGGCAACAATTCCTCCAGCTATCTCGTTAACATCCGGTCTTTTCATTCCTTCATTAGTCTTTGCGCATGTATATTCTATTGCTTTATATTCATAATTCATTTTTAGCCCTCCATTGTAATTCTTCAAAGGCCAATGAGCTGGATGGCGTCGTAAAATTATCAACCGAGACGACCAGCTCTATGCACCATTTATAAGGGCACCATGGAATTCCATCGGAAATATTTTTTCCTGGCTACTAGGAATACTGCACATTCCTTATCTAAAAGGCTGCATTATTTTATAATTTATGAGATTTTACGATAATAAATAATTCAATACGCTCACAAAAATTTTATCCTAGCTTTATCGGTTTTTTACACATATTTATATATTGTAGCTGTACCTACTCAACTACCTGCAAGGTTGTATCAATGAGTAAAATTCTGCCTATAATCGTTATTCCTGTGAGTCCACCCATAGCTCCCGTTGCCCGCAGTAAAATATAAATGAATTCAAATGTAAGACTGCATCGGCGGACCTGAGGCATGTGTTCAATTTGTATTCACGGAAGTCCACATCCTTCATGTAACTGTTTTCAATCTCATGTATGTAGACTTGGGCTTGTATATCGGCTGACATGATTTTAAAGGCCGGTTGGTTCGGGAGACGCGAGTTAGTCGAGAGAACCGGATTATACGTGAGTAAAACTAGAGAGCAACAGAAGAAAGGTAAAAGAGTGGAGACAAAACCTAAATCCCCATTTCCTATTTTCTAGTCCCTAGTCGCCACGTATGTTTATACACTCGACGGGTTGGGAATCAAGACGCCCGGAGCGGAGGTCAGCACACTCACTGACGCATCGATCATATCGTCACGGAGATTTGCCTCTTTAGATCGCATCTGGTTGTTTAATCTGAGATTCTATTGTACATAAGTATCGCTATGAAAAGATTCACAGTCAAACGACATTCATAAACAACACCAATTTGGTCACTTATATTTGAAGCATATTTCATTTTTATGGGCATTTCGCTGTACTTTTAGTTCGTCGAACGCTTTCGCCACCAACCGATTCAAGTTTCCAGTGTTCTATTGGTTTTTGTGGTAAGTTTATTTTGAGAATAGAACGTGAGAAGGTGAAATAACTATCCTTTTATACCCACTGAGGGTCATAATGGCGTACATATTTTAATAAAGGAAAAAAATGAGTCATGTCAATATCTGTATAAGGAGTCATGAAAACTTATAATCCTCTACGAGAAGAAACAATTGTTACACTACCATTTCCTTATGAAAATTCGAACACGTTTCCTGGGCGGTGTTCTCAATACAAAATACTAGCAGAACTCACTGCGCCTAAGAAGTGTGAAACAATGCCTTGGGCAACTCTGTTTTTCAAGGTGGCATATACATATCCGCCAAGAAAACTAACAATAATTCGTTCGGTAAACAAGAGAGCATTCTGTTTTTTTAAGTCAGGAGGAACGTTATCGAGCACATAATTATCGTAAAGATTTACCGCGGAGGCACCAGAGCGAGGCACGGGGACCCAGGATTGAGCTGTCGAGTGTTGTGAGGACGGAGCGGGAGGGAGGGAGAACGAGAGAGCTAGTGACTGATAGCCGCTGCGGGGGTGGAGGAGTAGGAGAGAAGAAACGGAGAGGGATGGCTAGGAATTGGTGGGTGGAGGACGAACGCTTTCGGGAGGAGGCGGGAGTGAGACGGAGTGCGAGAAGTGGTGCTGTGGGACGGAGAACTCTTTTTTTTTACATTTCCTCGTTGGGAGAGGGGTTTGCTGCGGCGGGGATGGGGACTCGACGTAGTAACAGAGGGGGGGGGGAGTAAATTCGATTGACGTCCAGCGAAGAGAGGGCGCCGCCGCCGAGTTGAGTGAGAGGCTGAGTGAGTAGAGGGCGTTCGGGGGTAGGATGGATGAGGGGGGGAGAGGGTGAAGGCGAGGGTGTGTGTTAAAATGGAAGGTATGGATTTGCGTGATAAGGGGAGGAATGAAAGGGTAGACTGTTAAGTGGGTTGTGAAGGAGTCGTCGCCATCATTGGACACGGAGGGGATGGGAGAGGGGGGGAGGAGGAAAAGACCGGGGGAGTGGGGGAGAAATTGGGAAAGCCCGCTTCCTCTCTTTTTCAACCTCCCAACACTTTTCATCCCCCATCGCTCCTCACACCTCTTCCTCTCTCTCTCTCGCCCTTTCCATTCAAATTTTCTTTTGTTTAATTTTTTTTGGCGGGCAGAGAGGAGAAAACGGTCTGGGAATTGAATAGAAAAAGGGGAGGGCCGTCCTCTTTTCATGTAGATAGGACGAGGGAAAACTTGGAGGAGATTGGGGCGAGGGGTGGAGACGGTAACATGGAGGATGAGGGGATGAGAAAGGGCATAGAGGGCAGAGACTGAGAGGAAAAAAGGACACATAAGTGGAATGGGTATGATAGTACCCCGAGGTTGAAAGTTTAAAGAATCGCATTAAGTGGGCCGCCAGGACTTCCTCGCGACTTTGTGACGGATAAAAAAACCAGGCGGACGTCGTAGACCCCGATATTCCCAATCATTATTCAAGATAGATAGCATCCCGGTATGAAGAAGACGCTAATGATTTTCGAACTCTTTGTGTATATGGCTCTACTTTTTGAAAAAAAAAATCTTAATACGAATTCAAAAGAGTTCCCGTTTCCCATTCCATAAATTTAAAGGAATGCGTGTGGGTGCGTAGAAAACCAGAACGTTTTGAGTTTTCTCCATTTTTTTTCATTACTCCAGAAAAGCAGAAGCATATTTTATTTCATATAAATATTGTTCGAAAAATCTTTCATCATATTTTGAGAATACAAGATAATAAAAACCATCTTTTACCACAGCATTGGGCATTCATCAATGCTATTCATAAGAATTACAGGTGATGGGTATGTAAAGGATGCCATTCTATATTTTGATAATTTACAATCATCTACGCTAAATACGTTCCTTTACCTATAATAATAAAAACGGTAGTTGGCCTAATCCATAAAACTTGCAAAATATATCTAAGGGCCTAATCTATTGTAGTTGAGCCACTTCCTGGTTTATTTTTCAGCATAACAGAATCTAAAAAGTATCAATAGAAATCTATAAAATATTGCACTCTTGCCAGGCTGGTACACAAATGCTAATGGAATGGGAGGAAATGCTCGGTTACACTCAACGTTACCCTCCGCGTAATAAAAAATTGGCTACTTCTTTTTAGTATGAAACTTACTGCTTTGGTGATGACAGAGATAGTGTGTTCTCATATGTCTCTTCCATATTTACCTTAGCGTCAAGTTTACGAACCGAAACAATGGATCAAAAAATAAATCCTGGGCTGAAATGTGATTTCTGCAATAATCTTACGCATTGACGCTACATTTTATGGGCGAAATAACCGTCTCGACATCCTATTCGGCAGTCGCTATTTTTCATTTTTCAGACTTTTCATCTCCGCCCGTCAGGGGGAGCAATAACTCTCAAACGATTGCTCGCCGCACACACGAGAATGTAAGTACCTTTCGTAGCAACGTTTGATGCGAACCGTGGACGAATCCAATTGCGAAACTAGGGCGAGTGGAACGACGTGGCTGTTAGAGCGTGAAGTAAATATGAAAGATTCTGAAGGCAGGATACCTCAAGTCGAAAAATCCCAAAGTCGGCGAGCAGGATATTGTTTTCTATTACTGACAACTTCACGTTTGCCAGCTTATGGGGAATCAGAAAACGATCAAGAGTCAAAAAAATAGAAATAATACCCAACAATGTCACAATACGACTGCATTATAGTCTCATGATATCATCGACTGTTTATTTGAAATATTATTTCCATGTTATTATAGGAAGAAAGGTGGAATCCTATGCGATGCTACAATCGAGGGTGGGTCTGATTGATAAATACATTTATTAGCATTGGTCCGAAAACTACCCCTTTTTGGTCTTTACATCTGAATATTAACAATGATAACGATGGACACAATTACAAACACCCGAGTCCTAAGTGAAGCCCACCCAGTAGGGAATCGAACCCGCGACCCTTGAGTTGGCAGACGAGGACTTTAGCCCGCCGCCACTGGGGCCGACACCTATTATATAGTGAAAGCATTACTAAAAATTAAGTATGGGTTGAATGAAATAGTTTGACATCAAATAACCGCGTTTAAAAATTATTGCAATTACTATCATGTCGATGGTTTGGCTCATGCACCTGAAGTAAACCAAAAGTGAACTGTTCGTTCATTTGTGAGAAGACCGTCAATAGTTAAATATTACCATTTATGTATTATAAAAATATACCTCCTAAAAAATATAACCATATAATTTCCCATGGAATAACTTATTTATGAAGATGAAATCTCACTTGGAAAACGACAGAACTTGTTCCTCAATTTGTACGATTTTGAGACCCGACGATTCACTTCTAAACGAATTAAAACTTTTCTTTCTAGCCATGCGAATTCGATGTTACTCGAACATGATAACATGTTCAACCGATAGTTAGTTATTTTCAATGTTAGATTACACAATAAGCACGCAGAAAGTAACTTCAATTAAATTCAATCAAGAATCATAAGCGATGAAAACATTAAATTCATACATTCATTCATTTAATTCATACATTTGACATTCGTGTTAATCGGTACTCATTACCATAAGTGAAAATTGGTACTTAAAACTAAGCGAGGTTCAAAGATGTTTTAATTTCCAAATGGCATATGTTCACACAATAAAAAAAATGCATATTAAATAAAATGGTATAGAAAACAAAGATACTGTCGCATGAAATATTTGAAGTTAGCATTCAGTTAATAATTGATGTGTTTCTATTAACACATTTCACTGCTGGAGGCAGTTTAATAACCGCGCTCCTCGCAGCTCACCTTTGGTTTCAATTTTTTAATATCTTATAAGAGTTCCCCAGTAAACATTACAGGCATGCTACAAAATGACTGAAAAACTGAACAACTGTATCGTATCTATGCTTGCCTAAAAACTTGGGAATCTCGCGTTCCAGGATCAAATCTGGGTCAATGGACAATATAATCTCTACCCTAAGACTAGCTGTAAGCTATAATCAATGGAGCACCACGAAGATGGGTGGCCAGCATAGCAAGATGACATACAAGTAATAATCATACAATTACATAAAGCTTAAATAATGTTTCCATCGGCTATTGAAGTAATAATATTTAGCTTTCATACCTCTCGTCGTTACTCATTAAGTGTCTTCCTCTCTTTGCCAATCAATGGCGGAGCACTCCAAAGACGGTTGAAGTTAAGAATCAAAACATGATGCAGGTCATGTTACTAGTTATTTCTAAGCATTATTTTCTACAACCATGACAACAGTATTCAATAGTAAATAAGATAATGCCGCTAAAGATAAAGACATGTAAATAAGGGAAATACTTTAGTTTGTATTATTGAATAAAAATATGAAATATAACTTTTGCAGGGCGTTGGGCAATTTTTTTTTGCTTTACGGGATATTTCTACCAAATTATTGGTAATTCAAACATATTATAAATATTTATACTACAAAACAGCCCAAGCTAAATGCTGAAGGGTAAATCTTTATATGTTGCTAATCGTAAGGCACAACGTTTGAACGATTGCATGGCATAATAAATTAGCATAAAGGGAATGGAAGCACCTTGATCTCCGGGTGGCGATCGGTTGGCTTTTCCGTAGATTTACTTTGCCGTCAGAGCCAAGGAAAAGCTAAAATGACTCTACGAAATGCCCTTACGACGCATAAAATTAGCATTTTTAGCGGGAGAGAGAGCTCCAAAACTTTTCCAAGGACCAGCGGGGCGCAGAATTATTTGTCCCCGTTCCAGATTCGTGGCAAGTTATGACAGCATTTGGTGTCACTTGCCTCGCCGCTAGTGGGAACGCATTGCAAGCGTAAATTACGCTAAATTAGTACTTATTACGGGACAGTGAAACCGCGCAGAGTTTTATCTCCCCGTGTTATCCGCGAATCCTGACGCCACAGGGAAAATTTGAACTTATATAAACTTTGGGCGATAATTTTCCACGATCCCTGCATCGCCGAGAACAACATTCGCAGCAAGCAAACTTATCTCAGCGTAAATACTGCCTACCCGGCGTTAGCAAAAATAAAAAGATGGTGCGGAAAATTAAAAGATACATACGACCCAGAAAATATTTCAAAACTCAGTCGTATGCAATTTTGAAACACCTCTAAATCACAACACGGTCGCTATTTTACGATAGAAAGAACCTTACAATTTTCAATAAGGTTTACTAACGATACAAATAAATGATATACCATTGCAAGAATCCTGGTCGAGTGTATTACTTTATTCCCATCCTTCCTCACAGAGCAAACAGGTATATAAAGGCAGGATATTAAATATTATTTTAATGTACAGTATTAGGACGATACGTTATCCAGAGAGAGTTAACAAATGGGCCAGGGTTAAATCCTTGTTGATGCCGTTAGACAACTCCATTTAAAAACGAGGTGATGAGATTTTATGGACACGAGAACTCATTGGGTAAACGAAGACGGCTTTCTGCGTTCTCCATCTCGAATGCGAATGGAATGTTCATGGGTTTACGTAGTTTGAGTTGATCTCTGTGCTGGCTCGTGAAACTCAATTTCTGGTTGATTGGCGATTGATGAGAAATGTATTTTCTAAGTATTTTTACTTTCACGATAGAATTCACTAGCTCTCTTTTACTTTCAGAATATAATTTCTACAGATTTGTAAGAAGAATCGGCTAAAATAAAGATGAAATATTTTTCATTAGTTATTACGAAAATTAGTTGACGATATAAGACTGATTTTAAATTTTGAAAGAAATTAACTCGACTCGGTAAAAATCGATTTCAATAAATATAAAAAAACCGAATGAGCCAATGGTTATTCAATCTGTAATATCAAAACTACGAAGAGAAATAAATATTATAAGTAAGAATCAGGGACTAAAAGTGAATATTTCACAGCTTCTATTGATTTATCACGTACATTGAAGGAAGACCCCATACATTATCTTTACAGTTACCAACATCACAATTATTTGATTGAAAACATATTTCGAGCATATTTACGCGCAATAAGGCCAAAAAAAACCCCCTCAGGATGAGAAGCAGGAAAAGGGTAGCTAAAAATAGCCCAGAAGGTTAGGCCTTTCGTTCGGTAGATATGTATAAAGCTACCCAATTTCAATTTTCAAAACTGAACTCCATCAAACCCGTTTAAGTTCTCAAAGGAAGGTCAGACGTTTTTAAAGGAGATTTAAAGAGTTGCAAAAAATGAATCTAAAGAACACTAGAGCGTAAGCACTACAGAGGAAATCCTATACTGACCACAAAAGCAGCCTTAAAAATAAGAAAGCCTACGGAGGACCGCTCCATAGCTGCGGGCACAACATGCAGAAAACCTCGGGCATTCACAAAGATGAAAAGACGACGTGCCCAACGGAAGATTTTTTAAATATCTGAATGGTCCAAGGAAGTGGATAAAACCACCATCACAAGTGTGCTTCATAAAAAATTTTATTATTTTGGGCAATCCTTCTTGTAGGCCTCGGACGGTACCTCGGAACCACTAGACATTTTGTAAACGTTTTAAACACACCAATACTCCTCCAATATAAGCAGCCTTGGCTGCCTAATATTCTTGAGTCCCTCATGGGTCGTCATATAGCACAAAACGCCCATATGTACTTTTACTCCCTTCTATGGATTAATATTTCCTTAATTCATAAATTCTACATTATATGCTGTCTTTTAACAAACCGCTCGCGACCTCTAAAGATATTCTTCGTTCACTTTTTGCCATTAATTTAAATCTTCCTCCATCAAATTGCGAGATCATATTTATTCTTGTAAAGGCAATAGCTGAATATAAGTTCGTTATTCGCTAGATCCATAGGGATTTTTTGTCTACGTTTAAATTAAAACATCATCTCATTACGACAAGTTGTTATGATTTTCTAAGGGGTTCTGTTTTCCTTCCGATATATCCCTGGCAGAAAAAATCAACGACGATCATTAGGCCTTTTTAATAATATCAATTTCTGAATAAATCCATTTTTAATTTCAATTGTCTAGGGATTTTTTCATGAACTAGGATTAGGAAAGATCATACTTAAACAAATAAAGTATGATACAAGAAAGAAGGAATATTTAAATATTTTTTCATGAGTTTCAGTTAAACAGCTAACCGCTATAACTGGTGTTTAAAACAAAGTTTTTTTTATTTGGAGAGTTCTCTTAACCGTGCAAAATAATAATAGCCAATAGTTTAGTCAATAACTATGATCAAAGTGAAACGGTGCTCAGTTGATTCACTCATTGGTAAATTATTTCAGAGTAAAATATTCATTTGACCAGAATAACGTACCCCTTTTCTACGTGAGGCAACCATTTTTAGAACACTTGTTTTTACTCCTAAAGCCTTCCTGATATTCAAGGCTTCAATTCAAGACATTATGCGTCTCCCTAAAAATATCAGCATTATCCGTTTACGGAATGCCGTCGTGCACGGGGGAGAAAATGAATGAGGGAGCTAAATGGAATGGAAGTAAGCTCGTTAATGAAACAAGGGTAGGAGTCCAGAACCGAAACGAGCTTATCAATTTGAAAAGCGCCGAGGGATGGTGTCCTATAATCTCGTTGCAGCGGGAGCAAAGGGTTTGAGAAGGGGTTACTGAAGAACGCTAATCCCAGTCACACGAACACGGTACACGAACTTTTCAACCCTAAGGATAAGAAAATCCAGATTCACGGTGATGAGAAATGGCAGCCAAAGCGTTCTCCTCCATGCTTGTGCGAATTAAGTACAAGTATCAACATAAGACACTTGGTTACGTGAACATAAAAATTCCTTCAAATAGATGATGAATTCGCCATCAATTCTGTAAAATATAACGAAGGGTTTTACTTTTACACTACTTTCCAATTTATGTGATTGATTAATGAACAAATAATATGTAATCATACTTTTCCGCCGACTCTAGAAAGCATTATGCCACTCCATCCCATTAGCAATTGCTGAAAAAATAAGCACTTTAAACTGGGCATTTTCAATTCATTTTATGCATTTTTAACGCATAAACATACCGCCCTTCAGTATTATTTTGTGCTTGTTCCTATAATGAGTTTTAAACTATTCATGACTAGGAGTTCCGTGAATAAAATAGTCCGCCAAAGGAAATTCAGGATGCATTAATAATATTTTTTCTGTTCAGAGTAATTTACACTTTTCCGACTTTGAGAAAAATATGATCAGATTTTTGGTGAAAATAATTTGTATAAAGTTTTGGATGTCAAATTAGAAGTTTCTCAGTTATTTTAACCAAAAAAGTTCAGTCTATGTATGCATAGAAAAACAGGTATTTGAACGGACATCATCTGGAAGATGGTCAAAAGGGGAGTTCAGGGAAACTCAAAAATGAGATATACGAGGGTCATCCGGAAAGTAGTACCCGTTCGTGCCGCATGAAGTGCTGACGACGCGAGTAGCCGCTGGACGAGGTCAGATAGCTTCAGTGGCTTGTCTGCCTTCTCTGAGCCAAGTTGCGTGACGCTAGCATTGCCTGTGTTGTTTCTGTGATTGTTTACAATGTTTAAAAAAATTGAGAACGCCGCCAGTTGTGAAGTGAGGGCAGTGATTAAATTCCTCAATGCAAGAAACGTTCGCCCATGTGATATTCATCGCCAATTAAAGGAGGTGTATGGAGACAATGTAATGGACGAGTCGTCTGTTCGGCGGTGGTGTCGCAACTTCAACATGGGGAGGGGGAACACACACGACGATGAGCGTTCGGAGAGACCGTCTGTCATTACAGACCAACTGGTGAGCTCAGTTGACGAATTCGTGAGGAACGATCGGCGCGTCACAATTGATGACATCTGTGAGCATTTTCCCAATGTTTCTCGAACAATTGTTCATGAAATTGTTAAACACCATCTGCATTATGCAAATATTTGTGCAAGATGGGTCCCTCGCGTATCTCAATGAGCTGGCGGCGAAGGACTATGCAGCAGGAATACAGAAACTTGTCACACGTTATGACAAATGCCTTAATTTGCTTGGAGATTATGTTGAGAAGTAGTTTAAAGTATCCTCTTTCAAATAAAATTTTTTATGTTTGTTAATATTTACTTTTGTGTCTTTATTTCACGAACGGGTACTACTTTCCGGATGACCCTCGTATTTTCCATTAAAAATCCGAGGTGGATTTATCATGCATAAAAAACTCTGTCTTTTACCAAACATTATGATGAAAACGAAAAGAGTTACATGGAAAATGACAAGGAACAAAAACATTCCTCTTTGATAGGAAATATTTGACTAGCTTCGTTTTTTAATAACAGTACTCTAGCATTTAAATAGATAGACTGTCAGTTTGCATTGCACAGTTCCTCGGAAGTATTACTTATCCCATGGGCTTCTTAAACTCTTACGAGAAACACTATCCCTACACTATTGCCTTTTCAGCCCCTCATACATTCTTCCACTCATTCATGCCTTCCAAAATGCCTTTTCTTTCCTTGCCACTTCCACCCTTAAGTTCTCCACCTCTTAAGGGTTTCAGCAGCCCGCTGCTTCTACATATCTTCTCCATCCACTTCATTCAGCCTCAAATTTCCCATAGACTTCTCCTCCTCACTATGGTCGGACATGAATTCGCATTCCTCTTTTCCCACGTTTTTATATAAGAAAAACTGTCGCACACTGTTCAAAAAATTCATGTTGCACATTAAAATGTATTTTCATCGGCGAGAAAATAAATAAGTGGATATTTCTTTATTTTTCAATTCTACTCTTCATCAGAGAACCTTAAATATATCAATTTTAAAGTTTTTTAAAGTAGTGCGAGCTTCCATGGGACAAAATGAATATTTTTCTTACTTTAATATAATCATTTTGAACAAAACTTGAAAATCAATGGATAATAAATCAAATGCATCAGATTCATGCAGCAAAATTTGCATTCAAATGTTGAAGATAGAGAAAGAGAGCGGACTTGAGTGTTAAACCAAAGTTGTCTCAAATATCTTTCGTTTTAATGTGGCAAAAGGATCAGGTAAGTGAAACAACATAAATAGTTAGTTCATTAAGAGATTTAGTTATTTATATTTAAAGAATAGTTTCCCTGTAGTGACCTTCCTAATTTATTTAAAATATTGAACTGGAAAGATGTGAAGAAAACTAAGCAGATGCCTATGGTTGTTCATTGCAGAAGATCGAAATGTTCTATCTTAGTCTAGACAAGAGAACTATTCGATTCTAATTTAATAGGATTTTTTTCACAGACGCAATTAACATTGTTCCCTATCTTTCTCTCTCTCTCTCTCTCTCACGCCAAAGTCTGCAACTCCACATTCGTTGGAACGGGATTGAATTTCCATAATCCCAAAGCAACGCAGGCACTCCTTAGTTCCTCAAGTTGGAATGTGCATGCACGACGTCGACAGGATTCCATAATGTCCTTTCTCCTTAAGTTTAAACTCTTTCCCGTCCAAATCTCTCTCTCACTCCTTTTCTTTCATCATTCCCAAACTTCCGTCACACCCACACACATTCTCTTTCTTCTCCCCTACGTGCTCGAAATAATGAAAAAATTTTAGGAAAAAGACCCCCGAGGGCCAACGTGAGTTTGTTCGCATTGTTCTCATACGGGGACGCCTGGAGGAAAAGTGAGGAAGGAAGGGGTGAATGCTTGCTGGACATAGGTATATGAAGATAACCCTAAAGGGGGGGGGGGAGTAGATGGGCACGGGCTATGGAAGATGGCCGGTGAAAGGAAAAGAAAGGTGACACGGGGTTCCAACTTCCGTAAATGTCAAGGTACGACAGTCTAACCGCTCTCCCCCACCGTAGACTTCCACCCCAACCCCTCGACAACGTCCCTGAACCACCCTTGTTATTAAAGTCGTATACTTTTATCGTTATGATCTTTATGACTTCCATCGCTGGGGCCGCTCCTTTCCAGCTCTCGGTTACAATATCTTTAAGGGACCGGATTCGCATCATAGCCTATGCCATTCTCTCTCATTCACTCTATCCATCCATCCGGCTTTCGGGTTTTCCTTTTCCTTTCCATCGGAGTGAAAGGTGGAAAGAAGCTTGGCAAAATTATCCTCCCCGCATTAAAATCAAGGTGTTATTTCAGGAAATGACGAACAGAATACCCATCAATACATCATATTACATTAGATACTTTCCCCTTATATTTTTATAGACAGTAAAAAGTTTATTTTAAACTAAAGAGAATCACCTAATGTGATTGTTTTTTTTCAAAGCACTAAAGTCTACAAAATCTTTAAAAAGTTTCGTTTTATGACACCCTTCTTGTGAATTTCTTTTTGAAATATTAGTTTATTGGTAAACTATTATATCGGTAACTAGGAGGCCACAAGGTCTACAATTTCATGGTATCCTCAGCGTCAAGAGGCGGTAGTGACCCTCTGAAGTAGAAGCGAATGGAATTTTCGCTCCACGAAGCCGCAACCGTTCTAGGTATCAAAATTACTCTTCCCAATTTTTATCCCGCTCAAAGTTTCTACATCTATATATTCTTGTTTTTCATGTATACAACATATCATTTCCAACTTCCAGCACCACGGTTCATTTACTTCAAATTACGAGTCTACCTATGGATAAACTATAGATAACTGCGATAGATATTCCTCTGGCTTAAAACTAGTTAAAACGGGAGTTAAGCCGAATTAAAACATAAAAAACAAAATATTGATAAAAAATTACGATTATTTATATCAACTGCAAAGTTTATTCTTTATCATGTGTCTAACTCGTTTAAATACAGAAAACCATGCCAAAAAAATAAATTAAAGAGAACAGTTTTGTTCTAGTGACACTATATTAATTTCTGACTGGGACCTGGGAATTTTAATAACCTGTAAATAATTGATAAACAATACACTGCTACATGTCCTTTTCGGATCAGATTATACACACAGTTGTTAACTTGACATGATAAAAATTTTATTGAGTGTAATTAGTCTTCATTTCCTGGCTCAATAGAAACCCATATATGTTATATTATTCGATATAAGTTACACGTAAGCTACAGTACACGAAAAAGAATTCAAAGTTCCTTCATTCCCGTTAATTCAGAGTTTATTAATGAATGCATACACATGTATAGTTGTTACTGGAAGTTTTAAAGCAAGCTCTATGCTTCGTAGACATCAAGAAGTCGTTGCTCATTGAATTAGTGCTTGTCACACATCAAACCTTGCCCACATCAAATCACTAAAATGCCTAGAGTGAACTTGGGAAATTTATTTTCACGCTTCTAATTTTATATCACTAAAACGATCCTTTGAAGATGGAATTGCGATAGCTTCCATCAAATATTGTTTAATCGCAAGACTCGTTACCCTATTGATGGTTTTTCCATTATTACACAAGTAAATACTTCTCAATAGTTTAACACTCACAATTCATAGCCATAAAATCAATGAAAATCAATCAGAGGAAATGGAATGTCAATCCATAACTCATACTTCCAGTTAAAATTATCATTAGAGGTTTTCGAGCCGAAAGAGATTCCAAAGAAAACGTTTTCAACTTATAAAATGAGCAACAACCTATGTCTAACAAGTATAAACCTTAGGTATTGGTACATTACTGCTACTTCTTCCTCACTAGTTCTCCAAAATTCCAAAGCTTATTCATCGCTCTCTTATAATTATTACAACGAATTACTCAATTTGTCGATTACTATTACATGAAATCATAAAATACCTTTTTTCTTTTAATTCGTGGTGGATCGTCAAAGTGAGAGCAGTATTAGATAGAATGATCCGGCGTTCAAATATGAGTAGTCGCTTTGAATAAATGTATTTAATAAATTGTATTATACCGGATTTCTTATTTTATATATATAATATATTTTATATTTATAAGGTTTTGGATTTATGCAGGCCTTAGATCGCTAAATTCCTTATCTTCATCTTACAAGAAACAAACTCCCACCACAAACCATATGAAACAGTTCCTGAATTTCGAATACTTTATACCTCCCCTTTCAACTAATGTGTTCAAACCAAAGTTTCAATTAATGACAGCGGCTTTATTTCTTTCACGGATCTTTAATAGGACTAGGAATTCACAAAACAATCACAATGTTTGCTCAAGTATTTCAAAACAAATTCCTACGGATTAACGCGGTGGCTGGCTACGTACAGAAAATATCACACATTAAACACACAAATATATTTACGGCATAATGTAGTGGAGTCATTCTATGGTGACAAGAAACGCAATGTTTCTCTTAATAATCACTTTAATACATCGAAAATAGAGGCAGTCATTAAAAAATTACGTCAATAACTCTGGGCTTGTTTCTTGCCACCGTGAACAAATTAAAATATTAATTACATGAAGCGACATTCCCGAAATGAGGACTTCAGGGAACCCGAGTATTTATTAATCTCGCCCCAGACTCGGACGTTTCAATTTAATTGCACGCGTGCCTATATTCCTATTTCATTTGCATCCGCCTCTTCCCCAAGGTACTCAAGTATTTCCTCTCACCCGCCCGGGATTTCTCCCTTCCCGTGGCGTCATTGTTATCTCCAGAATTTCTCTCCAAACACCTCCGGGGCATCCCGCTCTCTTGTACGCCTTGTCACCTCTCACAAAGTGCCATTTCCCTGCCCCCTTTGATGGAGTTAATACTTTACACCCGTGGGCCCGTGTTATTTTCCTTCCGTAAACTACCCCGAGGCGGTTTTCCTTGGAAAGTTTATTCTGTGAGGTTGTTTTTTCCGTTTTTTTCTCCCATCTTAATCCAAGCCATCCTTAAACCACCCTACATCTCTTTCCCTAAGTGATGCCAGTTACTCCCATTATGAGGACCTAGGAGGCGTAATTATGACGAGAATTTGTCTCTCGTACGTGCACATACCAAGGAAAACGACGTCTACCGTGAAAATCTTCTCCCAAATTAATTACAAATATGAGCAGCCTGACGGGCTTTTCAAGTTAAAAAGGCTGTAACGTTCACAAGATACGCCATTCGAGCGAACGTTCCGATGCGATAACGATGGCAGCACGGTTAACAAACGGGGAATGACTTATTCGATAAGGTTGACTGGCACTATATCCACGCTACTGAGCATGCGAGCGACACTTTTTCGTACGTGGCAATCTTTCCCCAGTCTCTTCGTTAGCATTATCATCAGTAGTGCCATTCACATTCGACATCATCAGTGGCCATCAGTTATTAGCCTCAACATGCATTCATTTTTTTTCTCTATTCAGTTGGCCTTTTTCTACTTCAGCCACCTCTTCAGAATCTATATAAGTCAAACCCAAACACCTTTTCTTCAATAACTACCTTCGACAATTTATGTTTCAAACAATTTCCGGTTGACTATATCTCTTTTTTCCTTTAACGCAAGCTCCTTGTTCCGCCAAAGACATTTCGAAAAATTAGTTATTCGTTATATCCTATTCATCTTCACTGATTTCTTGAAGGAACACATTTCCACAGCTTCAAAGATTTTTCTCTTGGGTCCCTGCCACCCATATCTTATTCCCGGAGTGAAAAATGTAGTCATTCATTGATGAATGAATTTATTGAACATTGATTTGAAAATTCATGCTGCAGGTAGACTTTTTCTTTATCAAAAGGTATTTATGATCTGTGATTATTTGATGCTCGTTTTCCTTGCATTCTAGTAATACTTATTGCCTCATTGTGAATATATTTCATTAATTTCATTAGGGCATTGACAATGCGTGCACTGCTTGTCCTATTTTGGATAGTTTCAATAACTATGTTTTTTACACTCAAAACATCCTTATCCCATGCACCAATTCTGAAATTGTTGCATTGAAATGCACTTTAGCGTTAAAAGTTGCTGTTGCGGCATCCCCGGCAGTTACTTTGAAATCCTTATCCTAGTTAGGAGTCGTTTGCCTTATAGTTTATGGCGTAGCGACTATAGCTACAGCTATTGACAACACATAGCACTAAATTTTAAAGCAGATGAGTCGACACTCCTTGTGCCTCATTAGCGCAACAAGCATAAATTCCGTCCATTTTCACATATCATCAAAACTTCAGCAACAACGGAAGATTTATTAGAAAGACATTATTGGAAGGAATATTAGGGTGTATGGTAATTCGGACACGTTTCTCCAATATGGGAAGTAGATTTTACAGCCTCTCGAAATAATTTCCAGGCCATGACGAAGCCTTCGCGCCTGCGAAAAGTTCGCCATCCCTCTACATGATTAGGCAGACGAGAGACGCTAACAGAATGGCTTTGAGTTGAGCAGAGATTGTCAACATCGACTCACGACCCAAATCAATGTCAATTTGAATTTTGCGGTAAGGTCATGAAATTTCATCTCAAGAAGTTTCTTGAAAGTGGTATCGGCACTTGGTTAGTGACTTGTGTACGAGGTGATAAATTTATCAGTGAATAAATAAATGATAAGCGAATAAATAAATGAATTTTACGTAATGTTTCCAATTTGCTGACTTAGATTTCGGCTCATGCCATCTTTCGAGACTTTGAATAACAATAATCGGTTGCTAACTGTAAGCTCCTGGTTTCGGATGTCTAAATGCATTTCCCTTTCCTTAACAATTTTGCTGATCAATATATACTTAACTAACCCTTATTATTTTTTTAATTTCACACTCTCATTTACTACACAATAACGATAGAAAAAAAGTGAGTCTAAAGAATAATTGTTCAGCGTTATGGTAATTTTACAAAATAAGAAAATACCATTCCACAAACACCTGACTATGTGTTCGTGGTCTCCGCTTGTGATAAGCGAAGAAGGTAAGATAGAAAAACTTGAAATACGTGTTCACTGCAGGTAATTAGAGTATTCTTGTCTTATAGTGACTTAAAACATTGTTTTACAAGCATTGTTTGAAAACATTACGCGAAGGATAGACGCATCAAAATGAGTACCCTCGTGAACATTTTAACGTAGAAATTCTGAGATAAAATTTCCAAAACTTGCATTGTAGCACCACAGTATTTACGTGGCTTCCGCGTACTTGTTCTTCCCATGAAAAATTACTACGGAATGGGAAGGCAAAAATGTGACAAAAGCTTCATAACACGAGTGCTACAGTTGAAGTGATAAGGAGAAACATTCTGGAATGCTGGAATACTTTCGAGTAACTCTTCTCAAAATATATTTGGTTGCCCTTGGCCAAGGAAACTGCCGCTGTTACAATCAATATTTACTTCGTATACCATAAGAGCTCAAATCAAGATTGATGATATAATTATTTTCATTTTGATATAGGGCATTGAAAAGAAATTCACATTTTCATTATTCTATTTCTGAAATGGAATCCATAATTTATTAACTCCCTAGCTTGAACATAAAACACTTTCAGAAAATTTACCATACTAACGCAATTTCAATCATTTCTCTCTTAACCTGCATTCTCTATGAACATAGACCGTGAGAATTTAAGCCGATAACTTTAGGGAAAGTATTATTTTTCACCGTTCGCATACTTGCAACAATTTCGCCACACACCGATTCTGTATAGAATATTTTCCATGGACGCAACATCGCAGCTTGTGACGGATACAAAGCTCTTCTGTCACCAGCAGTTTGCGAAATTCTATCTAATCGCTCGGTTTACATTGCAACGGAATATTGCGATCGACATATTCGAGAATTATTTGTACTGACGGCAATCAAAATTTTTCGTGGATAAACTAACTATAACTGGGAGTATAGATCCAATCTTTCACCCTGTGAGTGTTCTAAAATTGATTTAATCGGACGGGGTATATCACTGGAAAAGCATTTGGCTGGACGTTTTTCATTCCATAACGGATTATAGTGTTTGGCAATATCGTAGGCACTTAAAGAAGATTTAATTTTATTTGAAGTGAAACAATTGGATATTAGGCACTGGTGAAATAACAACATAGAGCCAATACACGTATCATATAACTCACACACCCTTATAGATTTGGTAGACACCGAAGCAAAATGTTCTCATGAAAACGACAGAGAAAAAGCTCCAAAAAATATTTATATAAATATTCAGAATCATTTTTAACTTTTTTAACTAGCCTAAAAAGGAGTGGCATATTTTAAGTTTTGAACATTCTCTTTTAGAGCTATTAGATCACGAGAACTCTTCCATAAATTGTCTATTACATTACTATTCGCATAAATTATTTTGAAAAAGTTCAATTTTATGCTATATAGCTGAATGCAGTGAACCCAGAACTCCATTCACTACTCTTACGGGTATAAAAATTAACACCGCGCTGCCATTTTGACAGAGGATCGTCAAATAACGCTAAGAGCAATATTAGAGATATTGAAAATATCATTGGGTCCCGCCCATACGTCGATAAAAGAAAAAAATCACATGAGACGCGAGCGCGCACTGTGGGTCCCGAGACTGCTCATATTAGAACGACTGAGCGTTTTGAGTGCAGGTTTTTCAGCAGTTTAAGTTGATATCACTGTACTATGAGGAACCTTTTTGATAGTTATCACTTCAGATGTATTTTGGCTGGATAATTTTGATCCTAAAATACCAAAGCTTTGTGGAAATCTTCAGCAGCCATAAAAAAGGCGAAAACTTCAGCTAGTAAAAATATGTTAATCATTATTTCGATATTCAGGGAATGGTGTACCAATAGTCCACACAATCACACACAAATATATATATGGAGCATACTGCAGGCGTGTGCATTATTTCTTCAAAGTCATTTCAATCGCAAAAAGCCTCATTTCAAAGCAACAGGCTGAAGTCTCAACCACGATATTGCATTTTGCATCGCGAATTTTTCTGCTCAATATCTAACAAATATAACAGGGTATCTCAACCTTCATACATATAAGACCTAGCCCTATGTGAGTATTTTCTGTCTCCCACTGTATAAGAAACACCTTCGTGGGGAGCATTTTGTATTATTAGAATCAAGCATAGGCAAACTGAACATGTTTCAACTTTCAACGGCTTTCTCAGACGCAATATTATGGAATATGAAATCAGTGAAACAGGTGGTATAAAGCAAAGATTCATCATGCATTAAGTTAAAACTACAGGAAAATTCAATTTTTGAACAATAAATTAAGCGAATACATGATCAGTCTTTATTGAACAGTCCTGGTATATTTATTTCGCTAAATGCTAATCTGAATCACGATTTTTGAACTTATAATTAAAAATTATTAAAAACAAATTGTTTCCCTGAAACCCTGGGGATCGAGATGGTGCGGGGGCTAACGTACTGGCTTCCCACCCAGAGGGCCCGGATTCAAATCCCGGTGGTGATGAATATTTTTCAGAGGTATCTCGATCCACACTTGAGGTGCTTTATGGAGAGCCCTTTGAGTGAGTACGCCGTCCGTCGGATGGAACGTTAAGATTCGGACCCCTTGGCGCCTTTCGTAAAGAGTAGGCTAATGCCGACGCCGGGTTTCTCTCCACCCTTCATCCTTTCCTGTCCATCACCTTTGGCGCAAATGACAGCTGTCGGTCGCCTCCCCTAAATACTACTACTACGACTGAAAAACCTATGGTATGTATGCTATATAATAAAGAATTATATGATGATGACGCACACACTTAAATGGAGAACTCGGAGGCATGGCTTTAAAGAGAGTTAAACGCGATCTCTGCACAGGGCAGCCGAACAACTTATGCTCAATACCAAATTAAGTCACCCGGTGAAATAACGTTTACCAGGTAAGATATTAAAGGCAGATGAAACAGTGGCCACTGAGCGGTCGATTCTCTGCCCGACCGTGTCACGAAAGCACTGAAAGCAAAGATTTCTTATGGACGCCGCGCCGGTTCGCCGTAGGCGCGGCAAAAATTTTCCCCGTAGCGCCCTCTTTGAGGATTCCCCGCACACTGCACCCGCTAACCGCACTCACGTGCGCCTTCATTCGTACGCGGAAAGGGGGAGAGAGAGAGAGCTCTCACGGGACGGAGGGGGAAGGGACGCATCAACTCTTTGAGCAGCATATCCGTATTCGGCACGTCACCTTGCATTACGCCTCCACCCTATCTCATTTAACGGAGTCCCTTCCTCTCGCCCCTTTCCCTCCTCGTATAAAAAACTCCATGCACCGATGACTACTCCTTGACAGCCTACACTTTTTTCTTATCCTTACGCCTCCACCCCCCTGCTCCCCCTCTCAAAGTACAAAACGTTACTGCCATCTATTTCATCTTGCCTTTCGATACGATTCATGACTTCTCTTCCGTTCCATATCCAAGTATGCCCCCTTTTTTTGTTGCACACATTAAACAAAAAAGGGAGCACATTCAAGTTCAGAATGGGAATGACCCCACCCTTCCCACGGCACGGGGATACATTCACGCGGCACCGCCCCTTTTTTGCATTGTTGTAGGGACCCGCGCGACTGAGTCCTCACTCTCCTTGCATGTGGGCCAAGTCTCTGGCTGGAAAGAGCATCTCGGGGCGCCTGAGGGAGGGGAACGCTTCACTCCTACCCCCATCGGCCCCACGCCCCCGATACACGTCCCATCGCCCCAACCCGCCACACAGAACCCTGGCCTGCCTACACCTCCCTGCTACCTAGATACACCCCCCCTTACATCCCCGCAGTAAAAGGCTTTTGAATCATATCGCCTCCTCCTCCCTTCGGATCCTTTACACTCAAACGCGACGAGCCGCCCACAACCCTCTCCCCCCACCCCCACGTCTCTTTAACGCCGGAGCCGCTACCACCTCCTCGAATCCCCTCCTCCTACTCACTACACCTTCCGCGCCCTCCTCCTACTCTGACAACTACACCTCAATCCGTCCCCTTCCCAAAACCCCCTTTTGCAAAGTCCTCCCACCCCGGCTCACCTACACCAAACCCTTTCTAAACTCCCCTTCTCTCTCCCTCCCCCCTCTCTCTTTCGCACCACCTCTACCCTCCGGCAACCCCCCCTCCCACCTACACCCTCTTCCCCTCGGGTGGAAACCGGCAGCTATAGCGCGGCTATACTGCTGCACAAAGCTCCCTAGGCATTCCGATCACGCTCCAAGCGTCTTTCTGCCAAAGCTGCCTCCCTTCCTACGCCCCAACCCGCCCCAAACCCCACTCCAGGTCTCTCTCAACTCCCTTCTTCCCCCAAACCATCCCCCCCCCCCGAGAGAACCCTCCCGCGTCATCTCCCCCCGGAGCGAGAATTCGGAGTAGCAGTGCCGCGCGCTTCTATCTCTCCCACACCTCCCTCCCCCCGCCCGGCACAAACCCTCTCCCCGGCCCCTCGCCCCATCTCTCCGAGGGCCCCTCCCCCCGCTATCTCGCCTCTTCCTGTGCCCGCTCCCCCCTCCTACACAACGCCATTCTCCCTAACCCTCTCCCTCCCAACCCCAACACCACCTTCTACAAACCACCCCACACCACTCCCCCGCCTTTACCATTTTCGTCCTCGTCTAATCTCCCTTTCCACCCTCTGCCCTCGCCTTAGATCTCTCCCGCCATGCACCACCCCACCCTCTCTCCCTAACCCCCCACTTCTCCCAGTGCGACCTCCATCCCATCTCATCCCCACCCATTCCAGCCTCCAGAAGTCCCCCAATCTCATTTTCTTCCATTCCCTCCCCTCCTCTACCGTCCTAACCCCTCCCACTTTCTTCAAATCCCGATCCCAACTATTTCCTGCTCTCTCCCTCGACTTTCTCCCGACTTTACCCGACCCCGCTAACTCCCACCCCCTCTGGCCTTTGCTGTAAACTTCCCGTTGCTTCTCTCACTTTCGCCATTCTCTTTCGCACCGCCTTCTCCGCCCTCTCTTCTAGATTCAGTCCTTACGTAATGAGTTTCTGGATTTTTTTTCGCGCGCAGCTCCTCTCCTTCGCGGTCTTTTTTACGATCCGGGTCGGTGCGGTGACCTGCGGGGGAGTAGGCAGGATGCACTCCTCCATTCTGACCTCCGTCCGAGCCGAATGTATCCGTAGCTATCTTTTCAGTCGGCACTGTATTTTTCGCTGGCGTATTTGCCGGGGTCAAGCAACTAAAATGGTCATTGGGGACGGGGACAAGGCAGAAGTTATACCTTCTCCTGCCGCTCAGGCGAGAGGCATTTGTGGAATGGAATTTATGCAGCGGGAATAGATGACATTGAATCTAATACTTCTCCTCAAAGTTTTACTTCCTTCCTCGAGTTCATTACCACATAAAAATGTTAGATCTCAAACTTATAAGGGCCATCAAAATCCTTTTAGTCACCAATAAATAAAACTGTACTTAGCGTTACTGATCTATGAAATTTCTTCACTACGTACTCCAAAGGTACTTTTTTCTAAATAATATCATCACTCTTTTACGAACATTTAATTCACTACCCTAAATATTAATATAATTTAACGACATGAATGTACGCATATAAAAATAAACAAACCTTCAACATCATCACTGGTCACTAATTCTAAGGTAACATTAACGCAGACCGCCCTATAATTTTGTTTTTTTCTAGATATTTTTATGCCATGAAATCTAAAAACTATTCCTTATTTAGAAGAATGGCGCGTATGATTTACAATAGTTTACAATCAGACTTTTTCTACGTAGACGAATTCCAGCCAGATAATTAACAAAATATTTTTGGCCAAAGTAATGCGAAAAAGTAACATACAATGCATCAAAAAATAGTTACAATTTCTACCAACATACTCGTACGTTAAAACATTCGGTAATTATCAATCTGGCGTTTAGCGTTTGCAGTTGAGATGGAATTTCTCGAAATCAAACGAGGAAGACAACTAACTACGGGAATTTAGTCTCAATACATTTTGAATTCCTTAAGATTCCTTGAATCAGTTATTTCATATGAAGTGATGCTGTACACTATCAGATATTAGTTTTCTTTTCCTAGGTGGGTGAAATCGAGAGCAATTTATTGCTGGAATCGTTGACCATAATAGGAATTCTGAGACGGATTATTTGTAACAACTTTAGCGACGAGTACATGACATGATGCATATAGCCAACATAACAAAAGAGCAAAAGGTACATTTTACGAATGACAATCTAGAGACGGACATTATTTGGAAAAATCGGATAACGGTGAACTTCGTGAAAGTACACATCGGAACTAAGTCGTCATATTCAATAAAAGTTTTGTTCCCTCGAATTTTGGGGTACTTCTTCGAAAAATCAATCTAATCCCTTTAAGATTTTAAATTTACTGTACAGATCCCAAATAAAAACATGCAAATTAATTACAGTTTTATTTTTTATTCATTTGGTAATCCAAAGTCCAGGTATCAGCTATTCACAAAGATTCCCTTGGGGCGCAAGGCAACAGCGCATGAACAACAGCCATGCAGAAAAACGAAATCCGAAACCGCACACTTTCGGTGAGCGGAATTTTCCGTCCAGATAACACGGGATTTATTTTGAATATCCATGCTTAATTAATGAGCATTAGCATGAATAGAATCCAGAGGACGGAAGAGAGCACGCAAAGTGGAGGGGAGCTCGTGGGGAATAGACCTCCCTTAGAAACCCGCCCAATTTAGCACGCAACGTAACTAACGTTTCCGCGAAGTTGTGTCAACACTACGTCAATTTCCCTAGCTCTCTCTCTTTCCCCTTCCGAAATCGCCAGAAACAAATCCAGGGTAACGCCCCGAAACGCGGAGTGACTAGAGAGTCGCTATCACCTTCGGTCACGAAGAGAAACACTAGTCAAGGCACCCACGTTCCACCCCCATCGAAAGCCTTAAATTCTCAATTCTCTTTGTCCCGCTCCATGGCCCACTTCCACTATCCATCCATTACCACGACCCAAGCTAAGGAAAGCATGGAAGGGACCATTTGCTATCAATATCCTCCGGAGTAGCTAATCAGCATTTTCCGCTTACCCGTCCCCTCAGCGTACCCTCAGAACAATCCCCTCTCCATGGTTCAATTGCTAAAGTAGGAACTCACGGCCGCCCTGGGGCGGGTCGCATTAGCAATCGAAATAAAAGACTTTGTGAGTGGGATCACGGAAACTGGTTTTGGGACGTATCCCGAGGCGTTTAATCCATATATTTTCGAGTAAACCTTCCCCCCCCCTTTTTTTACACTTTGAGGGAACGACGGTTAAGACCCAACATAAATCTATCCACTCCGACGGCGACGAACACATAAATACTGGATATTCGCGTACCCACTAGGGTGTAATGGGTACACCATTTCATTCCTTCATTGCAATAGCGTATCTCTCTGTTTGTGCCCTTTCTCACTTCGGAATAATATACTGTGGAAATATGTAATTATTACGCATGGACAAATGTGTCCGATGTCACAACAATGATTTCGTACAACATTTTTTTGAGATACCACTGTAATTGACCGAGGCACTTAGCAAGATGAACATCATTTACATGTCGCGGTAAATTTTAATTAGGAACAGTATGGAGTTCATGCGCGCACCTGTTCCGGGATACATGGAAAGGGTGAAGAATTTGGTCGGAAATATTCACTGGCAACGATGAACTGCTCATCTGCGGTACTGCTGAACTCAGAATATATCCACTTTTTCATCAATCTCTTAGGAGAACAAACAAAACAGCTGCAAGAACCTAGTAATACGGCAATACTGGGGTTCCTCTGTATTCTAAAAGAATTACACATTTATTTCCATTCGGCGGACTAAACTACACCATTTCTCCCATTGTGCGCTTGCCGTGATACCGGTTGTCAACTTATGTGTGTGCCTAAATTTGAGCTACCATTATTATTAATGCCATTTGTAAGAAAATACACATTTTAAAGTAAATATTTGGCAAATTTGAAAGTAAGCGCAAGTGCCAAGCTTAGGACGGTTACCGGCTAATTTAAGCTGATCATTTCGCTTACATTTTGTACTCCTTAGACCACGCCATACATTAAACTGAAATGTATTTCCACTCAGAGATGGAAATATCATTTAGCAGTAGCATGTAAAAAAGTTAAAATCTACAATTGACCTAATTTTTTACCACAATGATAACACAATCAATTTGTTAGACAACGGCAGAAAGTTATTTCTGACAAAAGTACTTCCATATGACGAGATATCACTACGGAATTTAGTGATTTACTCATGGGCAAAATAGTGTGTCACTGATATCACGGCACGCCACAACACAGCAGAAGTGTACCCAAATCGTTCGAAAAAGGCCCACTCTCTCGGTGTCAAGAATCGACCGAGGGCTTTTGGGTATTGAGGGATGAGAAACGTTTGCTGGAGATACGGATTCAGCAAGGGACGCCAAAAGGTTGAACGCAGTCACGTCCCAATGTAAACTGTGCGTGATAAAATAAATCGGCCGATCCCTCCGAAAATCAAACCCAGTTCACCGGATCAGCCATCTTTGGCCTCCGCCTCGGAGATTGAAGCAGAGACGATGGATTCGCGGCACGTTACCCCTGCAACCCGACCGGCAATCGTGAGGAGATGGTTTTCACGACGCAAAGTAGTTTGTTTCCCAGGAAGCACACGTTTTAATCATACGAAAAGGAGATGGTTCGATACGGGAGAGCATATAACCGTGCCTCTGGACAGTGGCATGTCACGCGATGCCCATTATGATGGAATCTATTTAACGGAAAAGGTCAAATGGTTTTCATTACCTTTTTCCAAATCAGCATAATTTAAATCATCATTTCTTTGAACATCCATGGCACGTACAAAATTAGTACCCAAAAAAGGTAATAAGGCAAGTTTTAGTATGTCCCTGACATACATTATGCACAATGTACAAGTATATTGTACTTGTTTAGCGCGGACCTTCTCTCGTTTTACCTGCAGTATTTCCTTTTTCAGGTCTTCGTACCCATTACCCACCTTCGTGTGGTCCGAGAGCCCTATTCTCTTCCTTCTCCTCCCCACTTACCTAACACTTTTCATCCTATTGCGGCCTTTTAACATCACACTGCCTCCCGATACCTACTGCCCAATCCTACTGCTACCTTTGGATTTCGCCGATGAACACTCTCATCTTCCTCCTTATTGAGAAATTCGCTGTTAATCGCTTAGTCAGTCCAACTTGAAAACATATTAAAATGTGTACTATTTCTTGATTTAAATTATTTCACATTAAAGATTAAATTAACATTCCAAACACAAAGTTTTTTCTTCGTCACTGACATGAATTTTGAATCACTGACAGATTTATTCATTTTTTCATAAAATCATTCATATCTTCTGCATTGCCCATGGGTTTCAATAAATATATGAATAGGCTAGTAAATCCCTCAGAATGGGAAAAATATAGAAATATTTTCAGAAAAATTGAATGATATAGAATTAAAGGAAAAGAACTCGAGGTTAAAGTAGATCTATTTCACGCACTACTATTTTTTCAAAACGGGTAAGGAGAAGAATGTTCTTCACAAATGCTAGTGCAAGAAAAAGTATTTGCCCGAATCGACTGATCACAGCTACATGTGAAAATACTATCATGAAATTCAAAATTCCATTCCTATCTTTGGAGGATGAAAATTAAACCATAAGCTATGGCATAAGTTTTTGTATATGTACGAGGGTCATCCGGAAAGTAGTACCCGTTCGTGAAATAAAGACACAAAAGTAAATATTAACAAACATAAAAAATTTTATTTGAAAGAGGATACTTTAAACTACTTCTCAACATAATCTCCAAGCAAATTAAGGCATTTGTCATAACGTGTGACAAGTTTCTGTATTCCTGCTGCATAGTCCTTCGCCGCCAGCTCATTGAGATACGCGAGGGACCCATCTTGCACAAATTTTTGCATAATGCAGATGGTGTTTAACAATTTCATGAACAATTGTTCGAGAAACATTGGGAAAATGCTCACAGATGTCATCAATTGTGACGCGCCGATCGTTCCTCACGAATTCGTCAACTGAGCTCACCAGTTGGTCTGTAATGACAGACGGTCTCCCCGAACGCTCATCGTCGTGTGTGTTCCCCCTCCCCATGTTGAAGTTGCGACACCACCGCCGAACAGACGACTCGTCCATTACATTGTCTCCATACACCTCCTTTAATTGGCGATGAATATCACATGGGCGAACGTTTCTTGCATTGAGGAATTTAATCACTGCCCTCACTTCACAACTGGCGGCGTTCTCAATTTTTTTAAACATTGTAAACAATCACAGAAACAACACAGGCAATGCTAGCGTCACGCAACTTGGCTCAGAGAAGGCAGACAAGCCACTGAAGCTATCTGACCTCGTCCAGCGGCTACTCGCGTCGTCAGCACTTCATGCGGCACGAACGGGTACTACTTTCCGGATGACCCTCGTAATTGAGTCAGAGTTTCCTAACATAACGACTCACTTCGCGGAAACAATAGAAGCTTTTTGACTAACTTCAGTAGTTTACTAACTATGACTTTTTGACTGACTATGTTTTTAGTTAGGGTTTAACAACAAAAATTACTGACATCAGGTACTTATTTAGTCTATGCTATTCCTTCCCTTCGTTCCAAATTTAAATGCTGCATATCATCGCGCAATGGTGAATTCCATGGCAAGAAGTATATTGTACGCTGTGCTAAAAACTTATTTTCTAAATTATAAATTTTATACCTCATATTTAACCGAAATGGTGAAAATTCACGGCTACGTTTTGAAAATTTTATAACCGTTTTTATTATGACCACAAAGGGAAATATAAGAGAATGGGACGGGAGTACATTACCGCGAATGGCTTGAGAACTGCGACAATATCGTTGGCGGTAATGTTACCGGTACTTTGTCAGGGGTCGTCTACTTGCGGCAATCCCATTCCCTCTCAAATCTCTTTCTAACTTCGCTTTTACTTCTCCCATCCTTTTCATTTCTCGAAAGAATCCGGAGTCATTACACACACTCTCCGTCACACACCTTCTTCTTGGTGGCTTTCGGGCATCCGTGTCAACGTGGATCTAAAGAGTCTACCACCATTCCTCCCTTTTCACCCACCACTTGGACCACCTCTCCAAGCCCCTCCACCCCCAACAACCCCCATCCATTACCCGCCCCATCCCCATCTTCCTCCATCCACCATTACCCTCAATTCCCTCGCGTTAACGTACGTCAGCCCTCTCCTTGCATCAGCCCCATCCGAATCTCATCTCCCCTAATCATCCCTTTAGCCATCTCCCTTCCACTCTCCCTCTCCTTATCCATCCCAATTCTTCCCTCTCTCTCTCACCCTCATTATCCCTCATCCTTAACGTCTTTACTCCTTTTATTTTCTTCCATTTTCTTCCCTTCCACGACCTTGCTTCCCCCCACCCACCGAAATTCCCTCCTAAGCCCAGAACCCCCATCTTCCTCGATCCCCCACCTACCCTAATCTCCATTGCTGCACCCTGAGACCTTTGCCTTTCCCTTAAAAATCTCTCGTCCCTTTCCCTCCACTGCCCCAACCCCTTATTCCACCATTCCCCCCTCGCTCCCTGCCTTTCACATCACCACTCGGATATTCCTCTCTCCTCTGGGCAAACCCCTGGCCCGATCCAACCCCCGAGTGCCCAAGGGACCCAAAAAGGGGGAAGGGAGGGGTCATTTCGCGGGCTTCTTCGTTCCCCCCTCTCCGGGGGGTGGGTGGAGGGACCACGACGAGATACAAAAATTTACGGTCCCCTTTCGTTGCTTTCATAAGCGCCATGTCGCAATTTTAATATTCAATCAGTGCCTAATAAGATATTAATTTATGCGGGGAAGGAACTTTAATTGCGAATCTTCCATCACCTCGGCAGATTTACCCATAAATAAAATGCTGCGATCCAAAATATTTTTAAGAATTTCCCCTCCCAGCAAAAATGGGTGAAAAGTTTTAGGCGTCTTTTAAAGGGCGTCATTCAACGTCGTGCCCTCACTGCCGGTTCGATCATTCTAGTGATAGACTGGACAAAAATGACCGTAGGGGCATAACCTTGCCTGAAAGATATAATAAAAAGTTATGTGGCCTGATCAAAGAGTGATAACCGTGAAACTACCACGTAAAGTACGGATATGCATAATGAAATTGCTAAAACGATTATACCCTTATTCTGTGGCTCGTACATTAAATGCTTTAATGGTTTTCATTCCTTAAATTGCTTGCAATAGAGGCAATTTCAAATCGTAAGTACTTAAATATCATCTAAATGTATTTACAAGACAAAACTAGGTTTTGCACCGTTTCTTACGACTATGATGTATACTTTATCGCCTGAAATACCTCTTTTTTGCGTTATCTGATTTCCTTCTCGAGTTCATACTTTCCTCCTGCCTTCATGTTGCACGAAACCCGTATTCTCTTCCTTCTTCCATCCCACTAACTTAATCTTCTTCCATTCTATAAAGGCCTTAAACACCACCTCTAGCGTCTCTTCCATACACGTCTCTGGCCTCTTCCAATTTAATCATATATAATCAATCGTAGATAGAAAATAAGAACATTTATTAACAATTTTAAACTACATTATGCGCCTTTTTAAAGTTTTGAATACTGTAATGGTAAATTGATGTCGATTTGTATACCTCAATTGGCCAGTAAAGTGATGATTGCATAATGCCAGTATATTTATGTTATTTACGTAGGGCACAAATTTATTTCCTGAGCTAGATTAGTACGGATTAGTTACCGCATTATTTTATGAAGTCTTAAATATAAAATGGGCATTGTGGAGCATTACTTCAAGTCATAAGTCTTAACTATGCGTTCAAGTTGATCATATAGAAGAATGTGAAAATTGAATGTACCTTATCAAGCTATTCTCGAAGTTAGAATAAATAAAATTACAATATTCTGATTTAGATAAACATCGCGTGGTTGAGAATACTATAAATGATGGTTATAGATGAAGTTAGGTGCAATATGGTCAAAGTTACATCCAATGTCCTCCAAGCATTTGTCATCATGTGATAACGTTCCTTCACACAGTAAATTTAGAAAAAATAGCCAGCGCAAAATCTAATGAATAGTAACAGAAAAAAACAAACAAACGGGGAAAAACTAACAGACAATTAACACCCATTAGATGATAGCAATGTTAAGAAGACATAGAATTTTTATTCCTCATTAAGTAAGGCCTCTTAAAGTATGCTGATGGTGGCTTTGATACATGAATTAGATTGTGACCAGCCGGTTTAAAATTATGTCGTGTTAAATTTATGAAAAAGAGATTAGATTAGAATTAAAACTATTAATCCAACAATATGAGAATGGGCAGTATCAGAATTAATTAGAATAAATTTCTTTAGTAAAATTTCAGGCAAGTCCTTTATAAGGGTGGTTTAAAAAGAATGACACATACGAACATACGAAGTTAGAATGAATCATAAGAAGCAGAGAGAGAAATCGGGGAACGTCAGCGTTTGAAGGGCCATTATTTCCGGATACAATGTAATACTAGAATGAATGCCATCGAAGCTTTTCAGGGAATAATTCGCTGAACTTAGACTTAATTTGCCATAATTAATATATCTTTTATAATATATTCCCTACTACCACCTCGTCTTGTCATAATCATTTAATGACGTAAACAACACTCCATCCAATTTCAAGTTGCTTGTAATCTCAGGTACGTTCAACGTTTTAATAACTTTTCTGCAGACTTCCTATGGTTAAATAGGATGTAATGCAGGTGAACCGGGGCTGCAATCACTCAATCATACATCGTAGCTGTGGCTTGCAGGGTACCACGTACATGCAGATTACAGTGAAGATCCAAACTCGAGAAGTTCATTCTGAATTTCAATCAAGAGCGAGGAAAGAGGGAGAGCATTAAGGCACCAGCATGTACCTAAGGTAAAGCAGCAAAAAAGGGACACGGGTTAACCATTTAGCTGAAACCTACATTCAACGATCCTCTTTAATTTTCCTGGAAGTAAAAATCCCGTCGAAATCCATTCAACCGGCAGGGGTCTAATCTGGACGGTATATTTCTATTTAACAACGGCCAATTACCATCGGATGCCAGGATGGTTGAAATTTTCCACCTTTGCTCAGAGATTCCCGTTCCTCCGCGCCCACACCTCCCCACCCGTCCGGCATTAGCACGCTCCTGCCTTCTTCTTTACTTTACTCTCTCCCCAACTCCGTTTCCCTCTCTGGCCCAACTTTCTTCCCACCTCTTCCTCCTCGGTCACCCGCGTGTTCCATACGCCTCGTCCTCACCTCTAACCTCTTCCGCAGTAATCCTCCCCTCCTCTTTCCCCAGTTTTTTTTTCAAATCCCACCTCTCTCTCTCCCTCTCCTCCCTACTTCCGAAACTTCTCCCAGGCTCATCCAATCATCGTCCCTCTTCCCTTCCTTCATCTCCTCTTCCTCCACGGCTGCTCCTCCACGCTTCCCCACGCGCCTCTTCGCCCGCTGCATATTACGGCCTCCATTACGCCCCCCCCGCGGAAAACCCTCCCCCTTCTCTGCCCCAAGTCTAAGGCACGGAGGCCGTGGTACTTACAATTAATATTTAACTGCCGCTCCATAATCAACCACCATCGTTGGCTCCATGCCGTTGGGTGCCCTCTCTGGTAGGTACAAGTAACGAACGAGTCAAGACTTGCGAGGGGGGATGGTTTACTTCGCCACCCCTGCATGTCCACGCTCGGCAACCGACTCAGAAATGGAAATTTGAAGCGGTGGGATGGGAACATGAGGGATGTGCGAGGCATGTTTTTGTCCAATCCAAAACCTTGACCTCAAAACCTCAACCAGTACCATTTGCTAACTACAGTTCTTTTGGCTTTGGCTTCCCAAAGTCAAAGCAAAATTTGTTGCCGTTGGAGTTTCTCAGCAGAGCTAGAACCACGGTGTATTTCTCATTTATTCAACTGAGTGTCTTTGCTATGTGTGTGAAATTTGGTTATTTTTTCAAACCACAGCAGTATTAAATGGCTCTGGGTCTTTGCTTTGAGGTAGTTTTGATTTTTTTAAGCCAGTTTTAAATTTTTAAGTGGTATTTATATTTAAAGTGGCTACTCGTATTCTAGATTCCATGAAACTATGAAAGCAATGATTTATTTTATCATTTTGCATTAATTTTTAACTTTCAAAGCTGAGTGGTATGTATTAATTACGTTTTAGAAACTCTAAAGATTCTGAAATGTGTCAGACGAATGCTTCAGGGACCCTTCTTCGTTGAAATACCAAATTTAGTCAATTGGGAACCTATTCAGGCCTCATATGAAAAGTTTCCAATTCCACAATTTTCGATGCTTGAGGGTCTCTGCATAAAATCTATTTCTTTAGCTTTCATGCACTCCCCAGAACGTAAGAGCTGCCAGAAATCTTGCACTCCAACAACACATAACCGACTAAAATGGGCAATTCTATGAGTTTTACCCACTTTACTTCCTAACTAATGTACATAATAGACTGCTCTCATATTAAAAATGGCCTTTTAACAGAATGAAAAAGGGAAGCCATTTATAATATTTAATTTAAAGAAAACTAAGTTGAATTTAGATATGAAACAAGAGCGAAGTTGGAGAAAAATTGATAAAAAGAGATAATTTTATAAGTGTAAGGCATTTTGTAAGCAATTCAATGATATTACGTTCGTAGTGAGTGATTATTTCTTAAGAGTTGAACGTATTTACGTAGGCTCTGGATACTAGAATTTTATTCAGGGCGAAGTCAGGCTATATTTTAATTTGCACCAAAATTAAATAATAAATATTGAGTCCTTGGCCTAAAGCATATCATTATATCCAGTGCACGTTCGAATCCAATTGTATCCCAGGCATTGTCACCGTCATCTATTACAAATCATAAAAAAATACGGCTAAAAATAGCCCCCTTAGATGGTAATAGGCAACATGTACGAACCCAAAGTAGCCTAATCCACTGGCTATATTTTATCCGAATGGGAACTTGTTTCGTGTTTTAAAAATTCATAATGTGGAAATTTATAATGGGATCATTAAAAATGCCACCCATCACGTACTCCCTACACATTTTTCTTTTCAATTCATTTTTAAAAAATAAAAGGGAGTTCGAATAAAACGATATTAAGAGAACAGATAACAGGTACATTTTTATGGCCTATTTTGTGGGTGCATAGCTGGGCAATCCATGATATTAATTTCGTGTGAGTGTAAATCTGCATAGACTTATATTTTGTTTTCTTGGTCGTTTTTTTTTTAAATCAAAGTGAATCACTTCAAAAAGTTTGACGCATCAATTGCAGTTAATAAATAACAAACAGGTGATAATCAGTATTCAAATATATTCTAATTTCTAGGGAAAAATTCATTTCAAACCATGTAAAGAAAGTTCAATTGGTTCACCATCGATTGTTTGGGGAAAATTTGTAAAAATTATCATAAAGTACGGTACCATGGACAAACTATTTAATACATCTAATATTATGGAATAAACGGGTTTTATCATTTCACCTAAATCGATTGCGACACAAATGTAGAGGGAAAGTGATCCCGGCTAATATTCAACCATTACTTCTTCCTTAAAAGTTAATATAATGCCTTAGGTGGTTCAAAGAGACGGAACTATCTAGAGAGTGTATCATCCTGAAAGACTTCTTTCCACTTGCTATGGCAACGATTTTGTACTCCAAGGACCCAGTCTAATTGACTGGAAGTTCCGTTCACAAAGCTGAAATTCGACGATCGCATAGCGGAACCAATAACCTTTGTGACAAGGGGCTTATGCTCAAGTTGAGCATAAAATTGCCATCAAGGCGAAATGATCGAGTGCAGGCACCATTTTCGGCTCATGGTATTGATTTGAACGTTTTCCCCCACAGCGTTTTTCATTAATATGTGCTTTGAAGACGAGTTTCACATTTTCACTTAGAGAGGGCACGCCGTGACATTTGTTCGTGAATAAGAGTCACATCTAACTTGCAGAACATCAGAAAAACTAACGAGAAAAGACGTGGCGGCGGGAAAAGTATAGGAAACATCGTAGGTATCGGTGGCAGCTCCTTGGAAACAGTGGAGATAATGCCACAAATTTTGAGCTGAAAACTTAACAGGTATCTAATGGCTGTTTGTAAATTACCTGAAAACTGATATATAAAGTCATGGGTTTATAAAGCACCAACTCCGGCGTAAACTCCGCTAGTCTTTCATCATTTTCTCCTTCAATTAATTCATAGTTTTCGTTCCTCTTCATGCTGTTCAAATTTCAAATTTCCTCCTCAACATTCGCCGTTTACAAAATACTCTCCCTTATACCGGGGCAGTCAAATTTCCGCAACCACTAAATATCAACATCCTCTCCTTCTTATTCATCATTCGACTGCAAAGAATATACATTGATTAATAATCATCATTTTATTCTTAATTTGCTTTTACCCACTCAGAAGAGCAAATCATTCCTCACATCTCATGCAGCAATCCTCAAATTATACTAAACATTACTCTCCCATTGTGTACCTTAGAGATATTGTGGAATGAGGAACTACTACGAGTCTCAATCTTGCCCATGTAGATAATATTATTATTATTTGTCAAGGAGAAGGTGAATCATTTGTATAAATCCTAAAGAAACAGTTCATCTCAAGAATGACATTAAAATTAAAGTAGGCACTCCCCAGTATTATTAGTCAATCTCAGGTAAAGATGGTGGTTAAATTTTAATGTAATAATAATTCGCGTAATATTATTTTACGCATAACGTTAATAAAACAAGTATCTAGAATATGTAGTAAATACAAAGAATACGTATATAATACATCATAAAAGCCAGTTTATTATAAAAAAAGTACCCCTTATTATTTTTCTCGCGGGCCGCTTTTGAGTCATAGAATGCAGTGATATTTGAGTCGTCCCTGCAGATTTTTTGTACGAGTACATTTGCATATACTATCACTAAAATGATAGAACTTGCGGACCTTATTCCGGAAAAATTATTGACCTCGGCGGTAATTGCTGCAACGGTAATTTCGATGGAAATTCAGACTGTTAAGAGCGTTATGTAATCAAGAAAATGGGGTCAAAGGAAAGATAAGATCTATGCCTACAACACTTAATTTAACCCGTCCGCTAATTTTTGCTGAGTGCGTTACAAAATCAATGATATGTAGAGGATGAGAATTTATATAAACAGTATAGTTGATACATTTTAAAGAGAGAGAAAGGTTAAGGAGAAGGGTTGGTAAGTTAAATGTTCAAATAGGTCATTAACTAAAGCAGGAGGAACAGTTTACCTATCTCGGAAGTGCTGTGGACCAAAATGGTCAAATTAATGCAACAATTTCAGAGTGTAAAAAATTTCTACCCTGAAAAACATATTAGCGGATGACTCCGTGCAAAGTTACTGTTGCAGTATCTCCCGTGGTTTCTTGGAATGGTCACATTACTTGGGATTGGTCACAGGGATGTTGAGAAAAGGCACGCCAAAACTTTGATATGGAGCGTGGTTATGTATGGCGTGGAAACTAAGTCATTGAAGCAAAACGATAGGCGTTAATTTTAGGCTTATGAAATGAGGGAGTGGAGAAGGATGGAAAAGGTGAAATAGACTGAAAGGAAAACAAGTGAGGAAGTACTTGGCGTGCAGGGGAGGTGATAGGATTTTAGGGAGGGACCCAAAGGAGGTAGGAAAGATTGGATGCAGAGCATTTTGATTTGGAATGGGATGTTGAAGATTGTGAAAGAGAGGGGAATGTTAAGAAAATGATGAAGGGGTAGCAAGAGGATATTCATGCTGGATGGAATGAAGAGAGGAAGGAAATATGTGGAATTAAAGATGGGCCAATTGTAGTGGCGATGGTTAGAATATGTTTTTCTGGGAGGGCAAGGATATGCAATGTTGGTCAGTTTGCATCCATTCATTACTTATCTTAGATGGTAAACTACCTAATTATAGTAATTCCTATGATAAAGAACATTGATAAACGGGTATCTGATGTAAAATAAGCGTCCTGAATTTTCGAGAATCCAAAAGGTGTTGATGTTCAGATGACATCGGGATGAAATTCATTGTACAAATTGAAATCACTGCGACTGCTAAAATACTTTAAATCACAAGTGAGGGTATATGATTTCTAGTTGTCTCCAAAATTTTAAAACCGTACAACGTTGTAGGAAAATTAAGTCAAGGGAATCAATTGAATGCACCTTCGCTCATCCAATAAACTGAACGTTAAGACGCAGGAAAGGTGATGCAAATGGTAGCGAGAGTGTTAAGGAGGAAATGAGTGCTACAGAAAACCAGCAGCATAAAATAGCCATCCGGAGATAATTAAAAGTGAAGCAAAGTGTCACTCCCAAACACCTAACCCATCATAATTACGCCCTTCGGGGGCCATATGGCATCCTCTAAACCGCATCGCATGCATATACATACACGGTAGTTGGCCGAAGGCCCTGAAGTTTTACCTCGCCTCCGTGTGACCCCAAAACCTTCCTTTTAACTTCTACATCCTATTTGCAGCGACCGCACTCCCCTCCGAGGCATTCCCCTTACACACCCCCCCACCTCACCCGCCCTTTTCCCTTCATCCCATCCCTTTCGGACCCTTTCGCCATCCCCTTATGGACCGCCGACCAAAAAGGATAACATGCCGACCCTGTCGCCTTTGCCGACGACGCCCTTATCCCAGCACCGCTCTCGTCCTCTCATCCGATAAAGGACGAGAAGGACGCAATGTTTTTCCCGCGTCACGGCTTCGGGACGAAATGCTATCAGCTGAGAGAGAGAGAGGTAAGGAAGGGCGGGTATGGAAGGACGCCGCGTCGGTCGGGGTCTTTTGAGCGCGAAATGTCCTCCGGCCGCTCGCCAACAGGAAATTTTGGGGCGCGCTTGGATGTGGGGTGAAGCGAGCTCATCATCCCCTGTGGGCGGCTACAGTGCGTGGGAATACATATACATTTCGAGCAGGAAGGCATCGACGGGGGTGTTCGGGGGATTTTGGATTCATGGCGCGTGGAATCATTTTTTTGTCCCCCTCTGTTTACTAATTCGCGGAACCGTTTTCGTGACCACAAAAGCTTGGGATGAAACTCCTCGAAGGGTCTGCATCAAAGAGCGTAAATAATGGAAAGTTTAAGCTCACAAATCAAGGCCCGGCTCAAAGAAGGCTGTCCAATGTTTTTAAGACTTCAATTTGCCTCATCACAAGAATTTTGAAGCATCCTTCCCCAGCGCCAACACCCTTAAGGCATAATACATTTTATACTCAGTGGAATCTATCGTTTTTTCCCCTCGACCCAAGATGTCGAGCAAGATATAGTTATATACTCGGTTGGAAAAAGAAATAAAGATAACAAACTAGTTAATATCATTAGTTCCGTAGGATGACAAGTTTCAGCGGCAAATATAAGTACTAAGTGCAAACTGAAGTCATGAAATACAGCGTTCATGAAAGCAATCGCTATGTCAGGTTAGTACCCGCGAGATTCCTTGCTTGATTAGGTTACATCTATAAAAATACTGCGCGATATATGTGTTTGGCACGGGGTGCAAGCACATGACGGGATGGACAATTGATAAGGGAGAGGGAGTGTGTTTACGTAGTTAGGAAAAGGAATAAGCATTCAGTAAACACCCGGAAAGATGTGCTAATCCATGCACGAGGTCTGTTCAAAAAGTATCGCGACTTTTGTGTTTTTTTCAAACATTATTTATCTATTCATGAATATCTAGTTTTTCCCCTTCAAAGTTTTCCCCATTAGATATTATTCACTTGTGCAAACGTTTTTTCCAATCCTCGAAGCACTTCAAAAAATCATTCTTTGTGATCTTGTTCAGCTTCTCCTTCGATGTAGTCTGCATCTCGTCTATCGTAGCGTAGCGTCGTCCTTTCATGGGCCTCTTCAGTTTTGGGAACAAGAAAAAGTCACCGGGGGCCGGATCTGGGGAATACGATGGCTGCGGCATCATTAGTGTGTTGTTTATGGCCAAAATTTCGCGCGCAAGTAACGATGTGTGAGCAAAGGCGTTGTCATGGTGCACAAGCCAATTTTTTTTCTTCCACAAATCCGGGCGTTTGTGGCGGATTGATTGGCGTAAATTATGCATAACTCGTAGGTAATATTCCTTATTTACCATTCTACCCTGAGGTGAGAACTCATGATGCACCACGCCCCTGCATTCGAAGAAAACTGTAAGCAAAGCTTTCACATTCGACCGAACTTGGCGCGCTTTTTTCGGTCTTGGCTCGTGCTGCAGCTTCCATTGGGATTATTGGGAGTTTCCACGTCATAACCAGACACCCATGATTCGCCACCAATTATGACCCTCTGGAGCAAATTTGGGTCGTAGCGGACACAATCCAACACCTCATTAGCAATGTTAATGCGTTGCTGTTTTTGGCCGAAATGGAGGAATTTTGGTAAGAACTTCGCGGTGACAAGTGTCATGCACAAATCATTGGTAAAAATTGAATGGCACCAGCCAATCGATATGTTTAGGTCCTCAGCAAATTCTCTAACGGTGATTCGACGATTGGCCAATATTATTTTCTTCACTTCATCAAGGTTTTCGTCTGTTGTTGACGTGCTCGGGTGTCCAGCACGCTCTTCGTCGTTCACATATTCTGGGCCGCCGGACATTTTGTGCCACCGATAAACGTTGTTTTGGTTCAAGGTAGCTTCTCCATATGCCACAGTCAACATTCGGAATGTCGTTTTTCACACTAAATTTGATACAGATCCTTTGATCCATTTTTTGGAACAGGCACAAATGGAAGACAAGCCAAAGTCCAAGTAAACGTCCAAGCACACGTCCAAGTAAAACAGCTGTCAACAATTAACTAAAAATTCAAAATGGCCGAACTTTTCGGCATAAGTGAGAGACAAAGGTACCTACATAATGCAAAAAAATCGAAAATCAAATACTATATACCCAGCCCGCGAAAATTCGCGATACTTTTTGGACAAACATCGTAAACGCTAGTGGGAAACTTATCGTTAAATCATAGTAGTAGTTTTGAGGGGAGGCGACCGACAGCTAAGGTCATTTGCGCCATAGGGGAAGGACAGGAAAGGATGAAGGGTGGAGAGAAACCCGGCGTCGGCATTAGCCTACTCTTTACGAAAGGCGCCAAGGGGTCCGCGGCTTAACGTCCCATCCGACGGACGGCGTACTCACTCAAAGTGCCCTCCACAAAGCACCTCAAGTAGGGATCGAGATACCTCTGAAAAATATTCAACACCGCCGGGATTTGAACCCGCGCCCTCAGGGTGGGAAGCCAGTACGTTAGCCCCCACACCATCTCGATCCCTCGTAAAATCATGTATGCAGACCAAATTTAAGAGCAAATCTGAAGTATGAATACACTGACTATGCCCAATAATTCAGTAAAACCTTTTGATGGTTCATTAGGTAGACATGGAAGACAGTATGGTCATTAGCTATTAATATTGTACAATTATTTGATACTTTATCCTCTGTTTTAATTGATTTATTAATGGATACATATTAACAACTACATATTAACAAGGATATTTAAAAGAATAAAATTTGAACTGTTTAGGAGAGCTAAAAGTTTCCCTAGAGCCTTTTTGAACTCTTTGACGGTGAAATTATTATTTCATAATCATATGGCTCGAAAGTATTTCCTGAAACAAATGCCAGCGGAACTAGTGATTTGACTTGAATAAGGGTCAGCTGGTAATTTTACTTACTAGATCATTCCCTGGATAATAATGCCCCTGAATAATTCCGGGACTGATTCCATGGGTGGATTCTCTGTCAATATTAGTTAATACTGACTGATGTTAAACTGGGGAAATCATCTAATCATCAACACCGTAACCCTATCTTCGTCCATTATCATATCCATTCGATTATTTCTACACAGAAAATTACCATATGTTTATTTTTCAACTGTTTTAGCTATATAGGGCAAAAATTTCTTCATTCATTTGTTTTTAGCATTTCGCTTGGTAGTTCTAAACTATAAAAATCAATGAGCTATCTGTTTTCATTGAATATTAAATTGCAACAGCACTTTATACGTCTGATGTGATTCATTCTCTCTCTAGCCCTCAACCTGAGCGGACCTGCCTACTGAGCGCTCCTGGTAACCGGTTTGACCCACCAGAGACTACCTGCCTGCCACCTCGATTCTTGGTGCTTTTGGTTTTAGTGAAGTGCAGTGTAGTGTCAACGTATACGTTGCTTCGTTTATATAGTTTTCGTTTTGTGTGTGGTTTGTCAACCTGTGTGTGGTAGTAGTAATTTATTTAGTGGATTGTGGTGGTTTTTGTCCTTCGACTCTGATTGGTGACCGGTGAGTGCTTTCCTTTTTCTTTCTTTTGGTCCTCTGAAAACCAGACCTTACTCAAACATCGTTTTTTCCACTTAGGCTTCATATTCAATTCCAAATCGTAACTTATTGTTTGAGCTAAAGTTAGCTAACCCCTTCTAGAAATTTTAGCATAGTGTATACAGGTTAGCTTTTGTTGGGAACTTGGTAATTAAATTAGGATGGCTTCATCCAGGTCCCCTGTTGCTATGCTCGAAGGCACTGGCGAATGCGCGGCTTTAAGGGCCCGTATCGTCATGCTGGAGAGAATGGTGCGGGAGCTTCGATCGGAGATCGCCGGCCGGAGGGCTCCCCTCGGGAGAGATGGTGCTCAGGGTGGGAATTCGAAAACCCGCCACGCCCATAGGGGTGCACGGATTCGTCCGAATGCAACACGTGGCTGGGCGATTAGAGACCTACCCCGTGTCCCATCTCTCAACGAGGGAGTGTCTCACGTCCGTAGGTCGGACGATTGGAGGGTCGTCTCTCGGGGCAAGGGGAAGGTAACGCTGCGGCGAGGATTGGACTCTGCGGAGGCAGATACCATCCCCGTCTCCAACAGGTACCAGGTGCTGTCGGATGACAGCACCACCGTACCTGCAGCCCCTATCCCTACTCCGAGGGCACTGCCTAGGGTAAGGCATCAGCGGTCGGGGAGGGAGGGAACCGTTATATTAGGTAGTTCAAATGTCCGGCGTATAATGAACCCGCTGCGCCGCAGAGTCCAACAGGAGGGAGGTGTTGGATTCTTGTCGTCCTGGTGTATACCGGGCGGCGGGGTACCCCAGGCGACGCTGGCGGTGAAGGCGGCCGTCAGTAATACGGGCTGCTCCAAGCTACGCATTGTGGCTCATGTCGGGACAAACGACGCCTCGGAACGTGGATCTGAAGAGATCCTGCGCTCCTTTAAGGAGATGCACTCGGAGGTGAAACGAGTCGAGGCAGAGTTTAAGGTCCCAATTAAATTAAGTATATGTAGTATTGTGCCGCGTTCAGACCGCGGAAGGCTCGTTTGGAGCCGCATTGAGGGTTTAAATGAGAGATTGCTGGGATTTTGCCGGGGAATCGGAGCGGACTTCGTTGATCTGAGGCCCGTCCTCTCATCGTGTCGGGTACCCCTTAATCGCTCCGGGGTCCATTATACTGCCGAGGCATCGCAGTTGGTAGCGCGTAGGTTACACGAACACGTGTCGAGGGTTTAGCATAGCTGGTAGGCAAGAGCGTAGGTCATATATTGGGAAAAATAAAGTAGAATCCAGCGCTTTTTGTCAATTCAGTTCAGGTAATGCCTCTCAAATCCCCAAAAATATTGAACAAACAAGCACTTGCGTTAAAACAACATATAACCCACGTAAATTTAATAAAATTGGTGCCTCTACATACATAACAGATAGCAATGCAAGTGAATGTAATTCTTTTGTCTCTGTTCACCACGAATCGTCTCAAAACAGTTTTGTTAGCGTACATAAAACCGAAAAACAAGAAGTTATTAGCCATATTAAAATTATAACATTAAATTGCCGTAGCATTAGAAACAAAATATCGGATATTGAACATATTTTTGTCAGTACAAACGCAGACATAGTAGTTGGAACAGAAAGTTGGCTCACGGGAGATATAGCAAACAATGAGGTTTTTCCAAACGGCTTCACAATTTACAGAAGGGACAGACCAAATAGGTTGGGTGGGGGAGTATTCATTGCAGTAAAGTCACATCTTAGTAGCCAACGATATGAATGCGACGTAGATGACATAGAAAGCGTTTGGTGCAACATTAAGGACTACAACGGCAGAAGCCTATACGTGTGTTCATTTTATAGACCCCCAGATTCTAACACAGATGTCCTACACAAGCTCGACGAACAAATATCCACTATCAGCAGCAGACAAAGCAACAGTATTACTATAATCGCTGGTGACACAAATCTACCGTCAATTGACTGGGAAAACTACTGCGTGGGAAAATCTGCCAAAAACAGAGATTCATGCCAAGAACTCCTTCATATATTCACAAAACACTCCTTAGAACAAATAGTTAAATCACCAACACGGGGCCAAAGCATACTAGACATCTTTGCGACTTCTATGCCCGAAATCATTACTAACATTGAAATAATAGACGGAATCAGTGACCATAAGGCTATTCTTGTGGAGTTAAAAACTAAGTTCGTCAAAATAGACAAAGAAAAGCGTAAAATATACCTATACAACAAGGCAAATTTTAACGGACTAAGAGAATATTTAAAGATAAAATTACCGGAATACAAGACAAAAACACTGACAACAAATACAGAGAACACTTGGAATTATTTCTTAAATATTTTACGCGAAGGAATAAAGACGTACATCCCGTCCAAACTCAAATGCGACAGTAAGGAACCTAGATGGTACAACGGGGAAGTCAGATCGGCATTAAGAAGGCAAAGAAAGCTACAGTCAAATTTCAAAAAGAGTTTAAAAAGTGACGATATAAGTTTTGTGAATACAACCAAACAGCTACTAAAAGAATGTCGTAGTAAGACGAAAAGTATTATGCGCACAGCACTACACTCTTTTAAATCTAAAATGCTAAGCGAATATCTTGAGGAAAATCCAAAGTCATTCTGGTCCTATGTTAGGGAAATACAGGGTAAACGTCCCACTGTTCACTCTTTGAAGACGGAAAATGGAGAAATCATTACAGATAGCGTGAAAAAGGCAAATATTTTAAACCATTTTTTCCAGAGCGTCTACAACAAAAACACAAACGCACCAAACGATCCTCCACACCCACCCGGGGAACACATGAGCGATCTTACACTGACCAAGCAGGGAATAGTACATCTGCTCCGTAGTATCAAAGCACACAAGGCACCTGGTCCGGAAGAAATACCTGCTAGAATATTAAAGGAATTAGCTGACGACATTGCCCCATTTTTACATATTGTTTTTCTAAAATCGATAGAAGAAGGCTCAGTGCCTCGCGACTGGAAGCTAGCCCATATAACTCCCATCTATAAAGGCGGCGATAGGGATAAACCAACAAATTACCGACCCATTTCTTTAACATCGATCTCTTGTAAAATATTGGAACACGTTATTGTCACTAACATTATGAAATTTCTTGATAGTAGGAAAATACTAATCCACAACCAGCACGGATTTAGGAAAAGCAGATCTTGCGAAACACAACTTGGTCTCTTCATTCACGATATACTTAGATCGGGAGAAAACAACACCCAAGTCGATGCAGTATTCCTGGATTTCAAAAAAGCCTTCGACAAAGTCCCACACAATAAATTGTTACACAAACTTAAATACTATGGGATCAATGAGAAAATAATTAATTGGATTAGGGACTTCTTGTCAAACCGCAAACAAATAGTAGTCATAGATGGATTGTGCTCAACGGAGAGAGATGTTACTTCGGGCGTCCCCCAGGGAAGTGTAATAGGGCCTCTTCTGTTCTTAATATACATAAATGACTTAAGCACACACGTTAGTAGCAATCTAAGGTTATTTGCTGACGACACGGTGATATACAGGGAAATAAGGAGCCAACTAGATCGCGAGCTACTCTCTAGAGACTTAGACAATATCTCGGGATGGTGCAATAAATGGGGATTAACACTTAATATAGATAAATGTGCAGTTTTGAAATTTTGGAATAAAGGAAGCGAGGAACAGGATATAAACTACAAAATAGAGGGTTCCGTATTGACTACGGCAAATCAAGTTAAATATTTGGGGGTTGTTCTAACACCACGCCTTTCATGGGGAGCACATATCAGGACAATATGCGGATCAGCTTTAAAGAAACTTGGCTTCATAAAACGGGTGGTGGGGAAATGTAATGAAAAAGTTAAAGAGAGGTGTTATTTTGCTCTAGTTAGACCTCATTTGGAATATGCCGCAAGTATTTGGGATCCGTGGGAGAAAATTTGGCAAAAAGAATTAGATAAAGTCCAGAGAAAATCCGCTAGATTTGTTAAAAATTGTTATGATAAAAACACAAGTGTGACAGGTCTCTTAGGGGATTTAGGCTGGGAACCACTTGAAGTGCGGAGAGAACAAGCGAGGCTTAGACTTTTAGAAAGGTTCAGAACAAACGAGTTTAAATATGACACTGAAGGAATTATAATGGCCCCACACTACTTAGGTAGATCAGACCACAAAGATAAACTAAGGGAGATAGATTCCAAGACAGATAGGTACAAATACTCATTCTTTCCCCGAACAATCAGTAATCATAATAGCAAGAAACCGAAGTCACTTTAGAAATATTAAAAACTTTGAATTTACAAGTCGGAACAAAATTAAACACTATAGAGATGTTAGGTATACTTTCAGGTGCATGTGTATGTTAGTTGGTAGTTTGAGTGTTTGCATGTGTGTGGGGTGTAAGTGTTCATGCATGAATGTATGCCATGTTTTTTTTATATATGATTTTGTCGTTATTGCATGCGATTTTTTTTTTTTAATTATTTTTCTTTTCTAAATTATGGGTGGTGTCCTAGCACCCCCCGCCACACGCCCTTGCGGCGGCTTGCGGGGTATTGAGTAGATGTAGATGTAGATGTAGATGTGATTTAAACACATTGATTTCTTCCAGTGGATAAATAGGGTACACACTTCCTCTGAAATGAACCCCAATTCATTTAACATTTTATTTGTCCCGTCTTAAATTCCCAACTGGACAATGGTTCGGAAAATCTTCAACGTTCGCTCAGCTTCCCCACAACAATAAAACATCATGCTTTTGGTACACCATCCAGCGGTCGTAAGGTAAGAGGAAGGGGAAAAAAACAATTTTCTCATCGGCCTTGACCCTTAACGCCTTTGTAAAATGAGCTTTTAAAAATTTCGCCTCCTTCTCCAACCCTTGGGCGTGCATTTCCGTCGGCTCCGGGTGTTTCCCTTGTGTTTTTCTTTTTAAAGAGGATACCACCGCGTCCACTGTTTTCCCTCGGCAAATGGAGATTCCATGCTTCCCAGAGGTCATTCCGCCTGGCGATTGCACCGCAGAGGCCTCCACCCCACCTCCCACGAGGTTGCCCACAAAAAAAGAGGAATATAACGACGTCACTTCTTCCTCAAAAGCGTTTTAAGGACGCCTTCCCGAGAAAGAGCCCTTAATATCTCTCTCTCCCTCTCACTCCCCCCTGGCAGCGCCCACGATCCATTCCTTCTGAGTGGATCCCACCCCCAACCCACCTCTCTCTTTCTCTCTCCTCCTAACCCTCTTTCTCTCGGTTTCCTTTTGTCGATCATCCCTCTCTTGGCTACTCCCTTTGTAGATTCGTATCTCTTTGTCTTCAGACTAAATATTACGTTGCGGATATCCTGTGTTTGATGACCAGGGAATATGAAGTGTTATGTCATCGAAACGCTAGCGAGGTATACATTTGAATTCATAGAAATGAGGCAGCGAGATTTTAAATCAAGCTCACTCTCGTAAAGCAATAATATTCCTCTTAACTCAAGATAATACATCGTAACAAAAAGCATTTTAATCAAAATTCCCTCTGATTAGTACAGATATCAAACTCACTCCTATCGCTCAGCTTAACGGATACTTTCATTTGGTATCGTGAAAAAAAATAATTCTACGCCATTATTTCACTTTGCAAGATTTGCATTTCTAATCCGTCGAAGGGAATGGAAAGGAGAAAAATTCAAGTGATTCCTTTTACAGCGTGCGCATATGCATTGCGTTCTGGCATCGCGCATTTTATATCCATGTGAAGGATAGCGGGAGGTGGTAGCAAGAGAGAGCTTAGCAGGGAGAATAGGTGATGCGCGGTAGGTACCTAGGGGGCTTCAGAACGGCTGAGGGATCCGTGAATGCCTACTCTTAAATGCATATGCTGTGCAAATCGCCCGGGTTCTCTTGCGGTACACGCATATGGAACAAAGGAACAGGATTCTGTATTATGTACATATTCTACGATGTTGTTACACATCCTTATTACGGAGAAATTGACAATAATTCCATCGCGCCGTCGTCTTAACAACTTTTCTCCGATTATTCCCGCACTTAAATTCTCAGCCAACGAATAAAATATTTAAATGAGTAATATTCGCAACCTGGAATGGTTAAAGGTTTTTCAGAAACATATTTCGGATAAGTTCTCATCCAATTAAACGGGCTCAATTTCGTTTTTGAAATTTAAGTTATTTCAAGAGCCGTATTTTCTCAAACCATCATCTATCATCACTCATGAAACACTTGCTACGTAATAACTATTTCCAGATTAATCAAGACCCGCGACAATATTTTCATCTCTATAACGTAAAAACGTTTTCATTTTCCTTTTTCATATTTTAAACGACACAATGAGGATGATCAATAACAAACTTTTATTTTTAAAATCACCCTGATATTTCAATTAATATTAAAATCATTGTGGTATTAAGTAGTATGCCTTTTCTATCAAGCCATTTGAAAATTTAGGGATGGAGTTCGGAGTACTATTTACCTTCCCCGGAAGAACTTTTCAAAGAATGAAATTTTGCTGTTAATATTCTCAATGAAGTCCATTAATTTAAGCATAGAGCTCACTGATAGAAGGAATCCATAAAATCTGTACCAACTGTACGGGGGGGAAAATTTCCATATCATGTCAAAACTACCCACAAATCATAAAACTAACGAGTAATGCACTTAAGGAGAAATATATCAGGAACATATAAACAAGGCAGCAAATAGCATTATCGAGTTTGCAGCATTCAACTAATAATGAGAGTTCAATATGATACGAGGTTTTATTATTAATTAGAACACAAAAAGAGTCATAAACGAGATTCATACGATCTATGATACCAAGTCCACCGCATTTTGCCGTAGACGACTTTGATCGCAAATATTCTTCTCTGAACTGTACGGAGAAATATATTAATATAAAGTCCTGCGCTCTAAATAAACACTGTGAATCACTAAAATTCGAAAGATGAAATAATATGCAATAGGGAGCTTATAAAGCATGTTGAAAATGAATAAATGAGTGCTCGTTCTCTAAGATTTTCAATAATTAATCTGTAAATATTCAAAGCAAAAGCCCTCAATCACATACCCTGTCTAGCATTAATAATTGCTACAGAAATCAGGTGATGAGTTATAATGACTCATTGAATGACTCCTGGGAGTAGACTTATTTTCGTTAGCTATACCCAACACAAGAGCTAATTCGGCCACTAATTTTATTAAATTACACACTTTCTTGATTCACTAAGTAAGGTATATGTTTCCGAAATCGGATTACAGTGAAATTTTGAAATGATAGGTTTCACAAAATTACTCTTGAAAGGGAATTTTCAAATATTTTTACTGTGGGGAAAAACAATTATTCGCATGGATGGCTTAGTTCGGCACAAGATAATTCAAATGATAAAAGTAGTTTATGCTGTACAAGTGTTACATGAAAATTACTTAATGTTTTCTCAATGTTATGCATTTAATGTTTTGAAATTTCAACTTAAAAAATTGATATATGTGTAAAAAAACCATCATACGTGGTCATCGGAATTACGTGCGACGGCACCTTAATGACGTGTAACCTCTGGTTAGTCTAATTTCACCCAACTCTTATTTCTACTACTCCTAGGAAAAAATATATTTTTTAAGGTAATCTACCGGTTAAGGTAGGTTTTTGGATGGACACAACTACCAAACAAATATTTTATTACTCCTAACAAAACACAAAATCCATCATCCTACTCTATATCAGGTCCCTCTTCATCCCTGAGTACTTTCTTCCTCCCTTCATCCCGTCCAACATCCCTATCCTGTTCCTTCCCTTTCCTCTTTTGCCCAACATCCTACCCTCTATCACAGTCTTCAACATCCCACTACCGGTCAACACCCCCTTCATCCACTTTTCCTGCCTCCATAGGATTGCTCCCAACAAACCCCTCTCTTCGCCCACCATACCAAGTACTTCCTCATTTGTTTTCTTCTCTGCCATCATGTTAATCTGGGGAATGATAATTGAGGTGATTTCCCGTTGCCTTCCTCAATAGTGTTTTTAACGTGACACCATCACTTACTGGCCGCCCTACTGGGGTCAGACGCCATTGCAGCCGCCTCACTGAGGAACAGACGCTGCGTGGACTACCTTTCGTCTGGCTCCTAACCTTCGACCTATCTGGCATGGGTGACCCTACCAGGAGCAATTTTTATTACTCCCGCCAGCACAGCTCTAGGGGTCATCGGAACGCACAAGCCCTTCCACCACGTCAAGGTTGTAGTCCGGGGAGGGGAAAACATATATAATACATCAATTTTCTTGTTGTATTAGTTAGGTTAGTCATAAACTAGCAAGCTATGTCATCGTACCAAGGAAATCTAGATCTCTCTATGCAAGTAACATATTTTATTTGTGCACACACATCGTCGGGCAAAATCGTGAAAAATGCTCCAAAAAAATGTAATTCCGTTAAAGATCTTTTTGTTCTTTGCATGAATGCCTATCTTCAGCATACTATATATTGCATCGCATGTGGAAGGGGTAAGAGCAACTGCTATAGCTATAATGTATCATTATCATATTTCACAACAAAGCAGTGTAAACCGGCAACAAGAACAGCAGTAAAAAGAATGGCCTTTGCATTGGAAATATAACCAAATTTCAAGTTAATGTAATCAAGGTTTGAATACCGGAGTCCGGAATTTCCGTTAAGTATGGCGGCAAACAAAACTTGGCGGGACAAATTCTGCTCATTATGGCATAATAACTATTTAATTCACGTGAACTTTTAGGTTCGGCATTAAATTCTCAAATGCCTTATGAATTCAGAAGGTTGTCCATAATTTTCTTTTTTATGTCCCTCTTACTCAAATAGAATAAAACAAGATTGGTTATCTTAACCCTGGTAATAAATATATTTCATTATTTAAAACAAAGGGGGAGAGATTTATGGCGCAAGTCGAGTTTCAGATAGCTGGCGAGATTATTGGAAAGGGATGTGCAGGGAGGATCTTAACTGAAACAATCCAAACTAGATTCTCATTCTAATAAAATTGCTGTTGATAATGTAATATGCTGTTTGATGGCTTGCAAGGTCCACCGATTCCTCTGATATGAGCATTCCCAAGCTTTGTTTAAACGTTTCATTGCAATCAATTTCAATTATGACCATTGAAAATTAGAGTATACAGTAAAACAATAAGGAATTTAAGTACAAAATATAGTCATTTGGCAAAGTATTAACAGTAGCGGGGGAGTGAAACAGGGTAGAACACTTCACTATGAAATATCGACTACTGGTGACTAAATAAATCTAAGAACCAGTTGTGCCTAGGGCAAAAGATACCAGAGAGAGGAGAAATGAGAATAGTTTCCAACTCAGGACTGAGGGTAATTATCTCTACCACTAACCTCGCAAGGATCCTAAATCGTCTTATTTTCTTTAAAGAATGAATCGTAATTATATAAGATCTAATCTTTTATTTATTGTAACCAAACATTTTCAATAAAACAATACAACCATGAATCTCTTACTGATGCGTGAAAACACATTTATTTACCTTCTACGTTCGAAACAAAAACAACGAATTGAGCATCTTAAGAAGAAAGAGCGCGAGAATATTATCCACCAGAGTAATCTTTACCATTTCGCTGCCTTTAACCCCTCCGCGACCTAACGGTCCGATAACCTTTGCAGGGAAACGTACGGAGGAGGAGGGATAAACGGACGCCCCAGAGTACCTATGTACTTGGAGCATCACACTCTGCCCTTCTCCCTGAAATCCACCCAACACCCATCCCACCCTTATCTACTACGCTCCCTAGCTCCCGAACCCACGGCAATCTCCTTGACTCCCTCCGTCTTAAAACCTCAAGTGGAAGGGGACGCGTAAAGCAAGGCGTAAGGGGACACGCTGTCGCCGCACCACCACCACCACATCTCCAGAGGAGACCCAAACTCCTCTCACCCAGCACCCCGGCGCCCCTCTTTCCCCAGGGACGCCTCATCCTCCTCACCCCACCTCCTGACTCCGAAAAGGGGGCGTCCGTCGTGCGCTTAGCATGTTAAGACTCCCGGCTTTCCCCGAGATTATTCTGCGATCTCCTTCTCCTCCACCCTCCCTCCTCCGTCCCTCCCCGCCCCTCACCATTCACGATGAAGTGCTTTCAAGTGGTGTCGAACCGGCGTCTTAGAAGCGTCTTTCCTCCCGTCCTCCGCGGTTTCCCCCTCCGCATCGCCGGGAGGGGGAGGTTTCTCCTTACCCTCGCTCCCTTTTCGCTTCCTTCCCCGCCCCCGACGCCCATTCCTTATTCTCTCCGATTACCGAGGAAGAAAAACAGGGCTAAACGAGGAGCACGGGAAGGTGGGGGCAAACTGGGTTAGAGGGGCATTTCGAGAGGGCCCGCTCCGCGAAGGAATTTTGCTCCCGGACCACATCTCACATACACCCACACACGCAGGCGAAGGATAACCATAGACACTCGTATGCATGCACGTATATGATTATCCTCCCCTTACGGACAGCGAGTCGGGAAGGAGGATGGGTGGAGAGTTTGGTGGGGGGGATGATTCTCAACTCGAGCACGGCGTGTTTTCGTGGCAGTAATAAGAGCCCCCTAATGACGATGTGAATGGTATTCGTCGGAAGGATTTGGGGAAGAAGGGAGGGCGTAAGGTGACAGGCACTCGCTTTGCGAGGCACCGGATACGTGTGGAATTCTAAATCATGATAATTGGATCGAACTACGTGTACACCCGTGCTACTGGGGCATGAATGAGGAAACGAAATTCGCACAAGGCCGTTCACTCCATAAACTCACATTTTTTAAAAAGACCCGTGCAGTCACCGCAAACATCATAAGATGTCTTCCAGAGAGTCAATTTCGTTAATCATCTGTTTTCCTCTCCCATCACGGATATCAATTTGGTGTTCAGGTCGATTTCTTTCACCGAAAAATGCCATTTTACAAGACCGTTGTTCGCAATTGATTAAATGAACTTCAGTCTAATATTACTCAGGTTGATAGCACACGATTCCTTCTTAAGCCAAATGCACTCCCCAATTTTTTTCGTTTTCATTAGCTCCATTTAGGCTTAAAAACTTTCGTAGGCATAACTTGGCTGAAACTGCAGCTGAAAATATATATTATTGTTTTTACGACTATATTCGAGCAAGGGTACTTATATTTTGCCCTATGTTTTTATGAGAGTTATGTGAAGTCACCAACTGACATAATTTTCCTCAGATATAAACTAACTCAAAAACTTTCCTTACTGAACTTACATTTCCATAACCATTCATATAAGTTTTTATTAACAGATATTTCTCAGCTTTGAAATTAAAAATGGACATCATCTAAAAGAAAACGGTCATCATTCCCCTGACAGAATTAAATTTATAAAAAAATCGTGAGCAATAAATCGCTCTGATCAACATTTCAAGTGTAAATATATATAATCATAAGACGCCATTTAGTTATGTAAGTTTTAAAGTGAAAAAAAGTTAAGAAATTCACTCAATTAGATCAACTCGGAATTTTAAACTATAGTACCAGGGTTCCGATTGCTACAATGCCATTATCCGGAACTCTCGTTCAGCAAACCCCATGAACACTAACAGGAGCCTGACTTAAAATAAATATCATGTCTGAAACCTAAGTTCTGCGACTATAATTTCTGAAAATAATACTTAATTCATTCGATCGACTATTGTTTCATTTTTGTTTAATTTATTCTATCACGCAAACAAATATACCACAGTTATGGGGGATCAGGATGGTGCAGTGGCTAACGTACAGGCTTCCCACCGAGGGTGCCCGGGTTCAAATCCTGAAGACAACAAATATTTTTAAGCGGTATCTGATCCCTACTTGAGGTGCTTTATGGAGAGCACTTCGAGTAAGTACGACGGCCGTCGGATGGGACGTTACACTGCGGACCCTTTGGCGCCTTTCGACAAGAGTAGGCTAATGCCAACGCCGGGTTTCTCTCCACCCATTCTTCCCCACCCATCTCTAATGGCGCAAACGACCTTAACTGTCGGTGGCCTCCCATAAAAACTACAACTACTACAGGCATGAAGTTTTTGCCTTAATGTCACCCACAATTTTCACTAAGCGTATAATTATAATCACTAACAACGAAGCAACCTTGCGCATTATCTAAGATATTACACGAAGATATAGATAACCACGTAAGTACTATAAGATAATCGTGAGTAAGGAAACGTTAAAATGTATGAACGAGGAGACCATGGAAACTCGGCCCTTTATAAGCAACTTCGGCTATGTGAACTGTGGTAAGTATGCCTTTAATGCTTCATTCCCTCCCTCAACTATAAAGCTTATGCATCTAGAAATAAATCCTTTAACCCATTTCGAGGAGCGTAAATCAACATAATCGTAGGCATTGCAGAAATCTTACGGCACCTAGTTTTTAAGAGATTATGCAATTTTCTGCTGATATTACATTATACACATCATTAATTTTCTAGTATTTTTTCATAATGCTATTATTTATGCATTTACAAATATTCCACAACTGCTTTCTAACAATACTGAAAAATAGCCACCACTTTAGTAATTGCAACAATTTAAATATTTATACGTGTATTACATTAAAGTATTAAATTATAACATATCCAATAAGATTTTTTTCAGACGAATTATTTTTACTGCCAGAAATTTCATCAGTCAACTAATAGCTGTGAATTCTATCATTTTTCACATATGTTTCCAACTACCCACTGCATGTCTATTCGGATTTCTCTCGGATTCGTGAGCATTTATGAAAAGTGGGTAACAGTCATCCGTTGAGCATGGGGTCGCCTCGTTATTTATATTGCTATAATTACCCATCCCGTGGGAATGAACATATCTAACCGGGCTAAATGAAATAAAACGTCGGTATGCACTGCAATCCTCGCCCGAAAGATATTTTTACCTTTTAGCTCACATTTTCATAAATTACCCACTCGTTGAGGAATCCAAAAGCAGAAAAAAAGAAGGATACAAATATGATGAGCAAAAAATGTGATGCCGTTGCACGTGTTGATAAAGAGGTTAAGGGAATAGTTTGGGCGATTTAGTCCTCGATTTGAAATACGATGACAAAAAAATTACAATGAAATATGATGGAGGTAATCATGTGCGTATTTTGAACCAATGAAATATTTAATCATGGGTTATATGCATGCATGTGAGATCAGTTCAGTGAACCTACCGTACGGGGACCGTAAGACCGCATTGTGGTTTACTTGGATCGTGATACTTGATATTCTCACAATTACGTCCACAGAGTTTTGTTGAGTCTTTTCGTTATGTCTAATCACGCAAATACCCATTCAGTTAACCATCCAACTGAAGATATTTTTAATTGATTAGAGTACATTATCACGATTCTGAGAGGGAGAGAGAATTTCATATCTGTTTAGATATATATTAGATACTGTCAGCTAGTAAAAGGTAGAAATCAAACCAGCTTTATATCTGTGGTTTATATTTATACTAAAGTTTATTTAAGCGAAATGGATGATGCAGCATACTGAATTTTAATTACTGTGCATGGCGTCATCAATGAAATACATTCACTATTATCAATCAATCAATTTAGTTTCACACCGATCATTGCCGGAACATCTCTAGTTTCTAAGCTGCCCTTTCCATTGACCGTCATCTCACCCTTAGAGAATATTATTATTGGTATTCTACCAGTAAGGATAGGTTTTGAATGGACCGAGTTTAAACAATTGTTCTTTTTTGGAATAAATAATTAAGGTGGTTTCCAGTTTCCTTCCTCAATAACGTTTTTAACGTGACACCATCACCTGGTCAATCAAATCACCGGAGTCAGATGCCTTTGCAGCCACCTCACTCAGGAATAGACGCCGCGCGGACTACCATTCGTCTGGCTCCTACCCTTCGACCTATTTGGCATGGGACTGACTCTACCAGGAGCAAATGCCATTGTTCCCGCCTAATCAAAGTAAATCTAGGGGTCATCGGAACACTCGAGCAGGGATTTTACACACGTCCTCATAGATTTTAGGTTTGAAATAATTTAACCTGCGTTAGGCAATTTGTAATTCCTTATCAACACCATTGCCGGTTGTGGGCATAATAGTTGCCAAGAAAAACAAATTCTTTTGCTTGGCATTTAAAAATACCTATGCAGCAGAAATACCCACCTTTCAGTCCCCCCGATTTGCGTGATTTGCCGTCCCCCATTCGGGGCCCAGAATCATAACTTTCTATTTCCTAACGATCCATACTCTGCGGAAAGCCATCGATACTATACGCTTTCACAGTAAAATGCAGTCCGGCTTTGTGCTACTTCCTTCACGTGCTTCATTTCAACTCCTTCCGGAATAGTCATCCAAGCAGGTGATCTCTCGGGTTCCATTCTTATCCACTACAGAAAGCGTCCATGTACTTTCCTTGAATCACGTTTTGTTTTTGTATTTAAACGCTATTGTGCCATTATTTCAGTCATTTCAAAAAGTGTTTGCGTTACTTTGATAGAATTTCACAATGAGGTTAATTCTTTCATTTCATAGTTATCATTGACATTATTAATTTTAAATATAACGTACAGTTGAGACAGTATAATTCTCATCCTTAACAAAGCAAAAGCCACTACCCGCAAAAAATAAGGAAAAAACTATTTCAGCCATTTAAAATATTTGGACCATTTTCGCAATAACCTGTGCATTTGAGAGAGCTAGAGAAAGCATAATATGCTCCAATTTTGTATTTAGTTGATTTATCGATATCTTAATTATGAGTCAAGTTTATTAAAATAAATATTATCCAACTAAACTGTTTTTTTTAATTTTTCCTACGGTTTTCATATAATCCAACACTGTTCGCGGTCAAAATTGATTCTTAACACAGTACTCCTAATCTGTGGGTCCAACCCCACCTTCTATTCCCAACGGTTTTATTTCATTTGTGCATCATTAGTATACTTGTATACTTTAATTAAGAGAATGATAATAGCCAATCTAAAACATTTTATTGCTCAGTATATTCCTTTGACACTCTAGGATTAGGATTTAAAGTTAAAACACTGACAGAAAGCATTATTTTTCCATTGATCCTCGTATTTCGATAACATCATTTTTCTCTTAGTAGTGAAATAAAGCAAAATAGGTTATTACTCGTAGTATTTAGTTCTCCCATATTTCGTTACATTTCTCTGCCTTAGAAGATATTGATAGAAGCACGAGAGCTTCCATGCTATTTGTAATAAATGCATCGGTTTCCATGGATGAAAAATACTATCCCGATACCATTACTGCCAAATGTTTGTGACGCTCCGGCTCTGCCCAGTCCCCGAGCTTTATTTCTTCGGGATACAGAGATTTATGCGTCGCGCCTTCGATTTAAACAAAGAAATCCACATCTACAATCCCACCACGACATTCCCGACCATAACGCTTTCTTCTCCAATCCCTTCCACTTCTTTTTACTTCATTTTTTCCCATCCGTACCTAATGTATGCACGCCCAACGCCATTTCCTGGATTCCACGCAGTGAATCACGCATTTTCTCCCATTTTTTTCTCCATTGAGAGCGCCATTTGGGATGTTCCTAGGAAAGCAGCAACTTCGCATCGAGATGGCCTCGCTGCATTGGCTCATGCATATTATCCAAAGATTACCATCGTTCGATTCGAGAAAAAAATGAAGGGTGAAACAGCGTCCTAGGCAATTCTAATGTAGTTTCCGAATACCTATCTGACAGCCGAACCGAAAAATAAAGTCCTTAGCAATGAACTTCCCAGGGTACATAAATCTCATCAAAGTGCTGCGACGTTGCGCAAATAATCCCAAAGGACCTTAAAGAATACGGTCTCGACAGGTTGATAAAATGGACCGGGGGCGCATCTGTTTCTTAAGATCCCCAGCAATCTGCGTGAAACCTGCAAGCAACTGTAAACATGTTATCTTTCTCGTACGGTGATAAATAAATAAATCCTTTCAATATCTCATCCTTTTGAGCATTTTAGAAGCTGTGAAATAAAAATTTAATCCAAATTCATATTTTCCGAACATTATCCAAACATAATGTCGATATTTAAAAATGCTTTCTCGAGCACATTTCGGATTCCAAATTAGACTCACGAGAGGTCACGGTCATCTGTAAGTGTCACATTCTCCGCTAAAAAAGTCCTTTCAATCAACTTATTATCGTCTTTATTGGAATTATTAGTATCATTTGTCTTGGAGTGGAGATGTCTATTTCATTTGCCAAACTGATATATAGACAGAAGGTTCGACATTTTTTTATAACGTAGCATGTTACCTTTCATTCTTTAATTTCTTAATCTTTTTCTGACAGTTGCCCAATCTCTAAGCTAATTGTTTCTTGGGAAAGAATTTCAAGTAGTGCATGAAACTCAACCGAATAGCGAGTATGGGATGGATAGCATTAAAAAATTTCTGTCGTTGAACCTTGAAGTTAAACTCTTTCACACAAAACTATTTCAACTAGAAGTACATTTTTTGGCCGATACTCCCTCATAAAATTAATTACACGTAACATGTAATTTTCATGACCATCGTAAAAATCCGAATGATTCATTCCATTGCATTGTAATGTATTGGGAAGGAAAACACTGAATCCAAATTATCAGGAACTTTTCATTCCCTCATATTTCCTATTCCGTCATCGCTCAAAGAGCGTTGTTTTAAATTTTTTCCTATTTGATTTTCAGGCTTGGAGCAATGTGGGAATTGATTGCCCTCGTAATTATTTTTTGTGCAGCTCTAGTAGAACTATTATTGTCTATTATAAGTCACTACAACGAATATATCAATAAGCTTTAGCCTGTTCAACTGGGTCTTCCACTGAAAGAGATGTGAAAAGAGCCCTTCCTCTTAAGCACAAGCTGCAAATTTTACGTTTCTCTTGTCCAAATAGGAGAAGAATTGAAGGAAAATTGTTTTTTCTCCTTTCATATTGCTCGCCTTATTGACAAAAACCATTACTATTCCAATCAACTAAGCCAATTCAACTAAATGGTGCACATCAGTCAGTGCATTGAAGGGGACGCTGACATAAAGGATTTTTAACAAAACTGTTTCAAATAAATGAGGAGGTAGTGTTTTCCATTAACTAACTCTCAATGGGCTGTAAATCCACTAAAAACGAGCGTGTTAAGGTCTCAACTTGGGATAGAATTCCGAGAAATCAGTCTATCCTAGTGGCGATTACATGAGAATGCCATCCGGTAGCTTAATAAAGGAGCGTAGACTGGAATAAATACTGTCACGTTACCATACTGAGACATTTTGATTTAATTTCCTGCTGAATTGCGTCATCGCAAATTATTGAAATAAAATAAAAGTGCGATTCTTTCCGAAAAGGAAAACTGTAGTAATACATTTACTTATAGTAACAGAAGGGAAGCGAAACTTACAAACAAAAGAACAAAGGAGAAACTTATGAAGTGTGCGTGCTAACGAGGCAACAAAATAATTACAAAATAAAATTAATAACGCAGCAACACTCATTGGAAACACTATCGACAAAAATACGAGTTTAAATAGATATAAATAAAATATATAAGGAATAAGGATATATAGGTATCTTAGGTATTCTTAAGATGCATACAGTTGCAAACACATTTAGCCTTGCATTCGGCGCCACTGGAAATTCTACCACAGTAAAATATTTTTCAAAATGATATGTGCAATTAATAAATATTTCATTTAGAATCGCAATAAAACATTTTCTTTCCCTTAAAAAACATTATGAGATAAAATCACGAAAGCTATAGAAAAATAAATAAGAGCTTCATATAAAAGCCATTCTTGCTCACAAATCTAATACATATCGTACAAATCTTTGTAATTAAAATTTCCCACTAACAAAATCCATATCTACCAATGTGTGCACTGGGCATCCTTTTCAGAGATTTCGGTGAAAAATACCAGTTTTTAGACGAAAACCACCCAAAAAATAGAATGCATCTGAAGCCGAAAAAATAGAGACTGCATCCATCCAAAAAATATGTTATTACGAGACGTTCCCTGGACCAAAACGTGTTATTTCATGACCGCATGAAATTCGCTTTACCTCCTCAGATTTATGTACATACGCTCAAAGCGTTGAAAATACCTCTCTCACTCAGTTGTCGTCTGGCTGGCTGAGAAATGAGCGGCGTACCCATGGCAACTGAAGTCATCATAGCGGCCACAAAAAGATTGCGGGTACAATGCCACCGAGAGTCGCGGGAGGGGGGGCTGGGGAATGGCATGGGAGAAGGGGGACAGAGGTAAAAATGTAATCGCCTCGGATACTAGGCACGCTAGCATGAAAAGGGTGCCTGTCGTCGCGGACGCATGACGCACTGGCCTTTACCAGAGGCCCCAGCGAGGCGTATTTTTGCGCCAATTGTTTTTTATCACTGCCTCGCTACAAAGTCCGATACGCAGTCAAGGGAATATTGCCATTGCCGTCCAGGGAGCTCGCTTGCGCCGCATCGTCCGCAACTTCTATTTCCCGTCCGACACACACAGACACACACATTCGCCACTGACGAACACACGGACACAAACACGGAAGCTCATCTCTATCAGCGTGATTACCGCTCGGAACACGCTCCAGTTAACACACCGTAGCATTGTTGCGGAGGGGAGTGGGGGAGGGAAGGAGTGAGAAGGAACAGGGGTTCGGGAGAGGTGGGATCGAGGGATGAGCGAATGCTAGAACAGGAATCCCGACTTTCCCGAATCGGTCCCGGTTTTGCTAATTATGTCCTGGCGGTCCCATTTTTTCCGGAGGGGTGGGGGAATACCCCAATTTGTCGTAGCAGCGTCTTCAATAACCCGCAGTTTAATTTTAAGCTATGAATTTGCAATACATTTGGTAATCAAAACAGTTGTCCATCTTAGCATACATATAATTCCGCGCAAAATTCGTATCATACTGGAAAGTTTGGTCCTTATACAGGACCTGTATGTTGATTCCACAGAGATTAATTCGTAGCTGTTTCTTTTGAAAAGTATTAAAATACAAAATCTACATTAGAAGATATGATAAAAATAAGATTAGAGAGAAAAAGTTCATAACATGTTAGTTTTTCAACGACTCATAAGGGATTAAAATAATTCCCAATGACGGCGCTGAGGAAATATTGAAAGTACTAAGTACCATAGCTTGCAGCCACTATTTATGTAACTCACAATTTATTTTATCCCTCACTAGCAGTTCGTCTCACATATGCAGAGTAATAATATCAACTTAAGGCACTGTCGAGCATGTCAATTAGTATGTAAAAATGATTCCCATCATTTGAACTTTCTTTCCGTTAACTACTAACAATAATTTTGATGGTGCCTGCCTGATGAGGAATCATACCGGCAACACCCATAGCGATGGCCTTCAGGGTATCATTAAGACGTACATGTATATCATGTCCAAGTTATGTTTTAACGTGCATTGTGAATGGAGGCATAAATTTTTCTACATAATAACCTAAATTTACGGAGAACTAAGACATAATGACAAATATCATATATCGTCAACTTGCTCCGCAAACGCTTCATTGTATGGAATACTGATAATTATGCCTTACTGAAAACAGTGCAAATAGAAATAGACTAAACCCACTAAACCGAAGTTCAGCTAATGGAAATCGACGGGATAGAACTTGGGCTCACCAAATTCAAAATAGATGGCCCTGGCTTTTCGGGCTGGGATAGTTTCAACTAACCAACCACGGCGCGACGCATGGTGACCACTAGGTTGTGAGAGTGTGAATATAGCCAATGATGGAAGCATCTGTGCGGGCGCTTTCTGAGAGAGCAACAAGGCGAGGGTGAGGCCCGCAAAGGGATTTGAGGTTACGGAATAATCGAAAGGGCAATAATACTCATAAATGCAATCTGGGTGTTGGGTACTTCACTAACACCCATTATCGTTCATTATTGCTCAACTACCTCGGCTCAATGTGGTTTCACCGTATAAATATAGACCACACTTGGGCCATTCAACGTTAAGGAAAGAGCATTTGCATGTTTCTCATGCGAATGAGAAAACATCCATCTGGCAAGGTGTTGGCTGCACACACTTTTCAGCTGCCTTTCAACCAAGTGAAAGTATTAAGATCAAAATGTATGCTCAAGTTGATTGCATCCATTTTTGTCGCAGCAAGTAACCCAAGAATGAATGAAATCGTAATAAATCCAGTTGAATGACGCATTCCATTCTATGCACTGAGCTACAGCCAAGCAATGCATAAATATATATTTATAACGTCATTAAATCAATTGATCTGACGAGAAATCTAAAACTGCGATCATTGATTTCCCTGAAATGTAAGATGCCAATCGATTTTACCCCTATTTGCTCTGATTTAGATTCGTCTTAGGGTCAAGTACAGGTCTACATAGATACATACTAAAAATAATAAAAATAAATAAATAATATAATAAAAATTCAATCAATATCCGCCACATTTGATAACAACTCTCTCGGTAAAATAACAAGCTACATTACCGTAATAAGGGAAACTTGGATTATAGCCCCTGCATATATACAGAACCTGACGATGATGTAGCACATCAAAGCCAGTCGTAGATTAAATCAATTTCTAGTGGAAAATTATAATTATTTGTGCTTCACTATGTTTGAATTCCACCACATTATGCCCAAAAATACGCAATGTGTTCCCTACATTCACTTCTATAACAAAGAAAGTCATCTCAAGTTTACCTCTGACGCAGAATTCTACATGTACTACGCCGGTAAATGATGTAACCCAGAAAAAAGAAAGAAAATTCAGCACTGGTTGACTGAAATAATCGCTAAAACCCTGAATAAGCACAGAAAATAGGTTATGAAATGACTACTGTCGTAACCCATTTCTTTTACGAGCACATTCAGATTCCCCACAGTTAAACAATTAAGGGCTGTTATCCCAACAACTCCTACTCCACACCCCACCGACGACTCCCAAGGTATGGAGCAATATTTTCAAGAATTATTTTTACGTATTTTTTGGCTAGATTCTCCTATTTCCCCCTGCTGGATATTTTGGTACAACTTTGAGAAAATGAGTACACAGACCATTTTATAGATTGCTTTAGACTTACTTGTATGAGGTTTGCAATAGATCACAGCTTCCGGTTTACCATATCACCTTTTTAAAAACTCGCTCCGGGAAAGAGGAAATGTTTCTTGCCTTCACAATAAATGTTAACTGAGTCACAAGAGGAAGCTGGCACTAGGGCCAAAACCTATTAGCATAATTCCGAGAACAATGGAGCCAAAAATATAAGACTTAAATGAGCAAAGGCACAATGCAAAATGCAATTATCGTGCAGAAATGACAGGATCATTTTTTTGCCAAAAGTTAGATGAAGGAGCGGGCGAGAAAAATGGGGCACGGTGGGAAGGAGACAAGAAATGTATTAAATGGAAAGGTTTTCATATTCCGCGCAAGATCAAAGGATCTACTAAATAAGGTCACCCTATAAATAACAGAGATGATTACTAATTATAATAACACCAACTCATTTACGGTATCCTTTCACCTAAACGACATTAGCTGAAGGCTTTCAAAAGATCTATAGTAATGAAGTATGGTTTAATATACTGCGGAAAGGTATAAAAATATAATAAATTATGAAGGGGAAAACATTGGCGGTTGCGATGCGACGCCGATTAAAGGGATGACCATACAATCAAGAAAAAAATAACGGTTTTCATGTTTACTTGTTGAAACGCTAAAAAACACCACTGTTCCACATGACGGCTTTACTCATAATTGCACAATCTCTACCTCTCTCATATTCCTATGATTGCCACTGTCTTCCTCGGTCACCAACAATTATCCCTCCGAAACCAGCATTCAATGTACCGCTGATATTCAATATAATTAAACAATTGCTGTATCGCCTCTCTTCCAACAACCTTTTGAATACCTCGCTTGCCTTAGCCTGTGCCCATTTCGTTATCCCATTCCTTCGCAAGCACACAGCAAAACATTCTGCAATCAAAATGCAAAATTCTTTTCTCAAGATTATGTTTCACGACCATATTATGGATTTTTTATCTCCATATTCACTACTAGGCACTCATCTACCTACGTTCGATCGTGTTTACAATAAATATCCTGGCTGAAATATATAAAACAAATATTGCACGACGTTAAATTCAATGAATGTCTTAAAAAATCTATTAATTGTCTCTTTTCAAGGTTTCATTACCATTTCGGTCCTTTATGAAAATAGTACTTGCGCCAACGAATGTCCTAAAGTTATTATGTACCACACCGGTCATGGTTCATTGATAAAACAACCCAACGAATTAAATCTAAATATAATTTAGATTTGTACAACCCTCCGATGTTAGTATTGAAATTGGCCCGCCTAATCCCCGAGAACAAATCCTATTGCAAAATTAACCGAAAATATGCATTTACGTGCTGCATCACTTTTGGGTTAGGTGAATTTTTATACCATCAACACCGGAATTCCTCACACATACTACCTTGATCAAAAGGTTCCCGGAATAACCACCGTGTGGCGCTCCCATCGTTCCGATTTGAGTTCTGTTTTTTTTTGTTAAATTGGTACATCTGTTGTTGATATTCCCTTTAAATCTTAGTGTCATAACTTGACATTTGCAAAAGTTACGGTCGGTTTTCGGTATGTCCATCAGTGCTTCCTGCGATTTTTCCATTACTTCCTCTCGGCTGCTAAAACGCGTTCCCCGTAATGGTTTTTTAACTCGATTGAACAGAAAGAAGTCACAGGGAGCCAAATCAGGTGAATTCGGTGGCTGTTGGATGGTATTTGTTGCATTTTTCGTCAAAAAATTACGAATAATGATAGCACTGTGCGACGGTGCGTTATCATGGTGCAAAATCCACGAGTTTTCTGCCCAAATTTCTGGTCTCTTTCGGCGAATTGCTTCACGCAAACGTCTCATAACGCCCAAATAATACTCTTTGTTTACTGTCTGGCCTTCTGGCAAAAATTCATGATGCACTACACCGTTGTAATCCATGAAAACCGACAGCATTGCCTTCTTTTTTGACTGAAAACGACGTGGTTTTTTTGGTCTCGGCTCATTTGGTGAACGCCATTCACTTGCCTGATGTCTGGATTGCATGTCGTACTCATAAACCCACGTCTCGTCTCCAGTAATGATCCTTTTGATGAATGTGGGATCGGATTCAGCCTCGCAAATCATGTCTTTTGCGACGTCAACACGGTCTCTTTTTTGCATGAAATTGAGGTCTTTTGGAACCAACTTTGCTGCTACACGACGGAAACCCAAATCATTAACCACAATGTCTTGGGCGGATCCATAGGCAATGTTCAAGTCCTCCGCTATTTCTCTGATGGTTAATTTGCGGTTATTGACCAACATTTCTTTTACTTTATCAATTTTTTCACCGACTTTCGATGTCGATGGTCTGCCACTGCGTTCATCATCTTCGATTGACTCACGACCACTTCTGAACCGCTCGTGCCACTGGTAAACGACCGTTTTTTTTAGAGAATCGTTGCCGAAACACTTTTCCAACATTTCCAACGTCCGTGCGCCACTAAATCCGTTTTTTACGCAAAATTTAATACAAGTTCGTTGTTGCAAATTTAAATCCATTTCTGCAATTGTAAAAAATCGCCAACACACACAGAGATAGATGTACTCTTGGCTACGTAACTTTTGCAAATGTCAAGTTATGACACTAAGATTTAAAGAAAATATCAACAACAGATGTACCAATTTAACAAAAAAAACAGAACTCAAATCGGAACGATGGGAGCGCCACACGGTGGTTATTCCGGGAACTTTTTGATCAAGTATATGAAAAACGATATTTGAAAATTAGACACAGTGAATCACCGTCAAAATAACATGCACCATATCTGGAAAATTTATCTTTAAAAAAAACGAGGGTTTAAATTTAAATTTCGGATCTTCCAAATAAATTTCCGTCGAGGGATTTCGTCCCCAGTTCTCTCATCATCAAAGAATGAGCGAATGAAAACATTCGAACGACACTCACGAGAGGAGCAAGAAGACTTCGAAAATGTTAAAATGCTTAAGCCTGAAGCAGCTTTCTTTTGTGAGCATCACCGCAAACGTTATTTCCCAATATTGACCACGTCACATAACATTTTATCACGTACCCATTGCGGAGACCATGCTGTAGTTTGCCGCACTCAGGATTAGGGAGTTTGAACGTAGGATCTTGGGCATCCGTTTGAATTAAGCTCTTACGTTTCGTCCACTGCTCTGCAACTTCGCCAAAATAAAAAGAAACCTTAAGTCCACCCATCTACCTCAGACTTAACCAAGCAGCAGGAAAATTGCCCGCGTGAACGAAATCAGTCGGCTTTCTAGTTCACTTCATTACGTCTAATGGCATCATTCCATTTCCTCAAGTGCGATTCAACTGAGCTTTACTACAGAAGAAAATTAACCCGGAATATAAATCTTGCTACTACCTTCTTTTGCGTTATATTAATAAATTCCGAAAAAAGTGACTTCGAGAAATAATGGGCACCCGAATATCATGAAGCATTTCTCCATGGTAATTAATGAAATACTTTTCATCTTATGCAATTACATAAAAAGAACAACTTATTTTTCATTCATCAATATATCAAATAAACCTAAGAAATCTGTTCAATAAACCATAATGTTTACGCTTGTATATAATCCGGACTGCAGGCATCCCTCCTTATGCACTCTTACATGTAAATAGGAATAAAGAGGCGAGATTACATTCCTCTTACTCTGGAATTAAATACACTTAGCTACCACCAAACCTAGTATAAATGCGGGGATACGAATAAATCCAATGGAAAATTAGTACTTATGTTAACAGAGTAAAAATGCTGACCGTGCTCCACCCACATGACGTCCTGCACTAGCCGTAGCGTACTCCGAAGAAATCATCCACCCTGACACACATGACATCAAGCTATGAAAAATTTCAAGCGCTCACTACTCTGGTGCGATAGTCCAGAGTCACTTTTCCCCAATGTAAAACCAGTGAACGTTAAAAAAGAGCAGAGGACTTGAAGGTGTTAAACAACAGAGTCACGGTCACGCCTCTTGAACCCCTACCAATACTATACACCCTCCTCCTCCTTTCGCTCTCTTATCCGTGTCACGTGGTGCGTGACGTCATACACTCACCCAATGCCTCGTCCAAACGTTGTTCCAGATGGCCGGTCCCAATGAGCGGGCGGGATTCAGGCCTGGACCCGTGTAAGGTCCCTGCGAAAAACAAAAGAACATCCTGGTTAACACAAACCACTCTCGTGAATAAATAAGCGAGTGGAAACGGATCCTGATAGGGCGCACAGGAGAAGAGGGAGGGGTTGCCGACGGTGAAAAGAGAAGAGATGAAATGAATGGGGGAAAAGGAGAAGAAAGGAGTCTGGAGGGGGAGGGTGGAAAAAACAGGGCAAGAGGCACTAGGATAAGTAACGGAAAGGCTGATATCGGAAAATAAAAATTGAATCAAAAACCGTATGTGTTGGACGCATCATTGCGCGTTGAACCAATAGCTACACAGGCCCGATTATCTGTTAAGGACTCCGAAAAGTATTTCATAAATCCAATATTCAGGAGAAGGTACTCATGTTACTAAACACGTGAGATGAAAAAAAGAGGAGCTCTCTCAGAGAATACAAAAGTCAGCAAAATTTGAACCACACGAGTCCGGAAACATATTCTCCATTTTTTTATATCCTCTCAGTAATCGTTTCACACGATATTTCAAATAATTGCATAGTAAACCTAAGTATGCATGAAGCATGTACAGTGTCATACATGCTAATGACAAGAATATATTTATAACCAAGGTCAACGCACTTGGCCGTTACTGTATGTAACTCCCGATTTTTTGGCACGCGTAAAATAACTTTGCATGAAATTTCGCAAACAACAAGAAGTTGTTGCCAGTTGTTCGTGGAATTAAATGTAAAGATTATTTTAATAATGATACATTATTTTTTAGCTATATTTTTTCATCAACAAGTATCAAAATGCATCGCTGAAGACAGCGATAGCAACTCACAGGGAGTTTCCTTTTATAACATACAATTTCAAAATGCTTGCAGCCGGTGAATAAATAATTTCTATTTATTTCATCACTCATTTTAGGAATCATAACTTTTACCAAGTAGAACAAATTTATACTGAATTATTTCCAAGGATCTTGAGATGTCCAGCTTCCAGCACAATGTCGGAATTTAGAGCTATTATTTCAGCTATTGTATAATCAAGTTCAATACATTTGGAAGAAAAAACTTGGGCATACAAGGTAACGATAAATGGCAAATGAAACAAAAACACGGGAAATAATCATTAAAAATATTCAATAAACACTCGAACTATTTGACGCAACAGGTCTGCTGTATCACAATAACTAAGTTTTTTTAAATGAGTATGAGTTATGCACAGTTTTATAATCAAATAAATTTCAAAATTTTATAAATTAGTGGGTTTCTGATTACTGGGAAATTCTGGATTCTATATAGTTTTTCTTAAATGGTGATATTTTGAGCTCGGTGTAAAAGATAGTTTAATTAACTTAGAGAAACATGAGCATAAACAATTTTCTAAATTAACGCACAATTATTACAAAAAATGTTGACGAACATAGGTTTTTCCACGTGTAGTAATGATCCAAATGAATGATTAAATGTTGCTGTGGCATATCCTTGTATATTATCAAGATTCATTTATTAGGTAATTACCAGACATAATTTAATGCTCAATTATTGTAAAGTACTGTGAGGAGAGCGTGAACAATCATGTCTGAAAATAGGAATGCTTAAATGTCGACTTGACGAAGGAAGAAACGCGTAAATTACAAAAGATATCAACTTAAGCATCACGCGTTCCATAAAGAATGAATGGTAGAGGTCATGTAACTAACGGCTATGATAATGAAAAAGAGTATGCGAAGTAGAAACATGCAATTAACTGTTATAATCAGTTTGAGGAGACTTAAAGTATTTCACAAATCCAATATTCTTGAGAAGGTATTCAAGTTACTCAATACGAGGGATGAAAAAGGAGGAAAGTATATGGCTGCGTAGATTTTTGAGAGAAACTGTTGTCGGCTTCAAACAACAACGCGGTGAAAACCCGGACATGCAGAATTCTTCAAGGAGGAAAGTAGTTTTCTCAGAAAAGATCCGAAAGTCAGCAAAAGTTGAACTACCCGAGATCGGAAAGGTATTCTCCAATTTTTTTTGTTTTATATCATTTGAATAATCGTTCTACACGATCTTTCAAACAGTCACATGGAAAATCTAATTATACATGAAGAGGTAACTTTCCAGTTAAGGTTCTAGTACCTGCCCCTTCAGTACCTTTCCACGCAAAGTTGAGATGAAATTCAATAACTGCTGCACATATAGTATTCATAGCCAGTCAACTAACCATCTCCCGTTAAAGAAGTAAATAATAAGAAATTGCATCGTTATTTAAAAACTGAAATAAGAGGTGAAAAATATAGTTATAATTTAAGATCCAAAAGCATTTCGAAATCAACCCTGGTTAAATTTTATCCATCATTACACACATTTATTAGTGTTTTTCTTCACAAAAATTGAAAACGTTTACGGAGTATTTACTTCACAAACTAAATGCAAGTGCATAAAACGCCCGAGCATATACGAGGGTCATCCGGAAAGTAGTACCCGTTCGTGAAATAAAGACACAAAAGTAAATATTAACAAACATAAAAAATTTTATTTGAAAGAGGATACTTTAAACTACTTCTCAACATAATCTCCAAGCAAATTAAGGCATTTGTCATAACGTGTGACAAGTTTCTGTATTCCTGCTGCATAGTCCTTCGCCGCCAGCTCATTGAGATACGCGAGGGACCCATCTTGCACAAATATTTGCATAATGCAGATGGTGTTTAACAATTTCATGAACAATTGTTCGAGAAACATTGGGAAAATGCTCACAGATGTCATCAATTGTGACGCGCCGATCGTTCCTCACGAATTCGTCAACTGAGCTCACCAGTTGGTCTGTAATGACAGACGGTCTCTCCGAACGCTCATCGTCGTGTGTGTTCCCCCTCCCCATGTTGAAGTTGCGACACCACCGCCGAACAGACGACTCGTCCATTACATTGTCTCCATACACCTCCTTTAATTGGCGATGAATATCACATGGGCGAACGTTTCTTGCATTGAGGAATTTAATCACTGCCCTCACTTCACAACTGGCGGCGTTCTCAATTTTTTTAAACATTGTAAACAATCACAGAAACAACACAGGCAATGCTAGCGTCACGCAACTTGGCTCGGAGAAGGCAGACAAGCCACTGAAGCTATCTGACCTCGTCCAGCGGCTACTCGCGTCGTCAGCACTTCATGCGGCACGAACGGGTACTACTTTCCGGATGACCCTCGTATGTGCGGAGAGATTATCAATTTTGCACAGGAGTTCAACACCTGCTCTCGGTATGCGTAACTTGCGATATCACCGTACAAGCCAGGCGTAGTTTTGCTGATAGGGGAGAGCGGCGCGGGGACGCGGAGCAAGAAAGGGAGTGGGGGAGACGAGAGTGCAAGATAAGAGAATGGTGAGGCCCCCGGAAAGTGAGAGGGGAAGTGGAAAGTGCGCCGGGACAAAAGGGCGGATGTGTGTGGATGCGGGAGAGTTGCCATGTTTACCGACCGACAAAAATGCATTATCTACGACGTAACGAACGCAGCAGTTGTATGTACTGGATCGGGCTTTTAAGATGGTAGAGTGCTATAAAGGCTTATGATTTCCCTCGCGGCGAAAATTACATCATGCTTAAAGGGGATCCACTTAAAGGGGCCCCTACACGGGAGAAATACTACCCACCTTGGAGCCATTACATATTCCAACCAAAGGTTTCCCCATTCCTGATTTTTACCGCTGAGAATGGTTTATTTTTACAAATATTCTATAAGAACTATTGTATTAATAATAACATTTGTTTATCAGGTCTTGAGGTGGGTATACACCATGAAGATCACGATTAATTTACCAACCACTCAAGAGATGCACAAGCTTTCATTAGATTAGGAAAGTTATCCATTCACGTTCTGGTTTTATTATTATGAATATAAAAGTTCATTTTATTTTTTTAATGTGGCATAAGTCTATTGAAGCCCTTTGATTAGTTAATCTAAATAAAATTATGACAAAGAGATAAACGCTTAAACCGCTTGTGCAAAATTAAGTGAACGATAAATAGTTTACCTGGTGTAAGACAAAACATTTTGGAGGGGCCAAAGGACCAGCGCAATGAAGCATTTCACTTATTCACCTTTGAATGCCAATGATATGACCAAAGTTGGCAGTAGCGCAGGCTTCATTAGCTCAAATTCCAAACTATAGCCAATAGTTGCACTTCATTTTAGCCATACTTACGGACTTCAAGTTCAGATTAGATAAGTAGGAAAATATTTATCAAAGCAGAAGAGATTCTCAAAATTTGGGCAGAATATAAAGAGGAGATCACAAGGTAAAGATTGGTAAGGTAAGCGAATTTTTTATATGGAAATAAAATAAGTTTATAATAATTGACTAGTATCAGGAATACTGAAAAATGACGAAGATTTTAATGCGTTACTTGGTAGATATTACTGGAGGCAGTAATTCGGACAGAAGATTGTTAGACCAGCATTAATGCCATCACAAAGAAAGTGAGAAGCAGTAGTATGTTAGAACCATAGGAGTATGAGTGTGCCTTCGCACGCGGCAAACGTAGTACTTATACTCATTGACTAAAGAAAAGAGAGCGAATGAGGAACGATCTATTTTGGTTTTGAAAGGTGTTGGCTGCCAGTAATTCCATGGCAATAATGAGATCACTAACAGAAAAGAACGCAGAGCACAACCGAGCTAAATATATATGGTTCGTGGATTTGAGAAGTGTTTCGACTGAGTAACCTGGACCCCATTAAAAAAAAGGAGGTGGGAAAATAGTAAGGACATTGAAAGAAGAACTGCGTTAGGTAAAGAAGCTTTTGCAACTTGGCATTCGTCGATGACAATTATCTTAAGCGAAAATATGAAGAAAATACCAGCCCAAACTATAACATTGAGCATAATGTTGAATGGCTCGGGCACTTGATTGTTTAAGAAAGAGGATAAGCTTAGATTTAAGGCTTTTTAGACGTGGGTAAGGAGAACTATTTTGATGAACGCAGGATAGTGAATGCCGGATATACTGAGAAGATAGGGTGCTGAAGACAGTAGAGAGGAATTGGTGAGAATGCGAGGCAGAAGGAGGGAAGAAAAAGGCATTTTGAATTAAATTAAGAGTTTTAAAGTATGCAGAGATTAAAAATAAAGAATAAAGATAAAATAAAGGATGAGTTATTTTAAAATGAAGTATGGGATTTATGGACGCACTGTATCATGTTAGTTATGGCTTAAAAGTACAGTAGTGTGCAGTGTCAAGGTGAATTAAAACCTTACTCTAATATGGTAGGTCATTGTCGATAAAATAATCATTTAAATAGATGGAAAAGGGGTAAAACACAAGCTAGGAGATTGATTAACGAAATTCTTCCTAGGATTAAAAGGAGCATATATGAGTGCATGGTTAATGAATGCATTTTCCTTACAACTCCGATAAAGAGCCCATATATGTTTCGAATTCTTCCGATAAATGTATCGTGCAATTATTTATTACGACTTGTTACCCAGTCCACATAAATATTTTCCACTATTCCCGTATTTACTCTTATAGATTGGTAAATGTTTTAAATCTCTATTCAGCCATACATAAGAAAACAATGCTGTGGTGCGGTCACAATGCCATACTACTCAATAAAGTAAATACAACAATATATCACTTTCAATGGTTTTGGGCAAATCACACTTTAACTTCGTTATAACCTTGTTTCAAATATTTCTATTCCCACTAAACTCTTTTACTTTTGCTCAATCTTTTTTTCTTGTGAATAGAATCTCCCACTGCAAAGATTATAGAATTTGGGTAAAAGAAAGTTCAATGTTTGAATTCATGAATATATAACTAGAGAAAGAAACTATAAGAAATTCAGCAGACTCAAAATTAACTCACGATGCTTCCTACAGTTATTTTTACGCATAAAGTAACGCATAGCACGATGAAATTGAGGTGCACGACATACTAAAGTTACTATTCACCCAGAAAAGCATTCCCCACGAACTAATGAGGAATTTGAAATTCCGAACTGCTACGTACGAAAATTCATGCAAGGCTAATGGGTGGAAAATACTATATACGCGACCGTCAGATAAAACAATCCTTAAAGCTCTTAAATCGATTTCCGAACGCCAATTATTGTGAAAAGTGTTGTTATGCCAGTTTCATCCCTAAGTTTAGGGTACTGGAAGTATTTAACATACTCTAAAAAAATGTATGGTATAGGCTCATTATTATGTTTTCATTCAAGTCATATCTCGACAAGAAAAACGATTTACGGTTGACAAAGAGTCTGAGTCATAATGCTGATTGATAAGTTCCTGATTTTTAATTGAAAATTCTGAAATTCGATCAACTTCGGAATGCGTACTGAAGAATATGGTGCAAAAGTAACGAACGATAATATCATGATCGCAAAAGAAAATTGGGCCATTTTCTCTCTTTTCTTCGAAATCCTCACCGAATGCCCAACGGGCAACCATATGATTCCCATACATGCATTAGTCGTTAGTCGGAGATTATTGCTATCCGCATAATAGCCCCCCCACCCTGCCTTTAAAAAATTGATCGCGACGGAGAATTTCACTGCCACATGCAAACAAATCCATGGCCTCGGGAGTTCGCAGAACTCACGTCTTCATTTAAATTTCTCAATCATATTTGCCTCTCCCAGACAAATAAGCGAGGGAAACGACTTTAAGGCGAGAGTTAGGGAGAGAAGCACCACGTACACTTTCCACTGAAATCGTTCCCTAATTGAATAGTGTCACGAATATGCGTGATAAATATATATTCCAGGAAATAAGGATGGGGAGGAGGTCGGTATGAGAGCGCGGTGGTGGCGACGGCGGATGGGGAGGGAAGGGGAGAGGCGGAACGGACGAGAAAAAGAAGGAAGCCAGCGAGATTGGAAAGACAGAAGTGGGTGGATGGGGCGGGAGGGTTGGGTTGGAAGGGAGGTGGGCGCAGAAAAAGAGAATAGCGGAAAGAGGGGCGAGAAAGGGATGGTGTGGGGTGGCGTTTGGGGAGGTCAGGCGGGAGATGATCGAGAGGAGGCAAAGGGGGCGGGGACGGAAGAGCGCAGAAAAACAACTTTATTGTTCTAGGGCCGGGGGTCGGCTACCTGAGGCTGTGGTTTCGGAGGGGGGAGGATGCACTCTTCGGCTCTCGGAGCTTTTGTAAAACCTAAATCAGTAAAGTGGTAAATCAGGAGTAAATAAAACGTGAAGGGGAATCTTTGTTCGAGCGCAGCAGAGGGCAATGTCGACGGCACCAACCTAAATTCTCTTCCCGAATTTATTATCTTCCACATTTGGACCATGCCGAGACATAACCAATACTTTATTTGTTTGCATATTCTTTTCCATGTAAAGCGAAACAAAGATTTTTAAGATAATCTCAGTTTTTATTGCCTTCAATTTATTACTTACTTTGGAAAATAGTTTGCACAGCACCTTTTACCACAAATATGGCTCATAACTCTAGACTGTAATTTTTCACAGGCGCACACCTTGGGAAGACGGATTAAAAGGGTCATTTTGATAATTGCCCTAAACACGAAAAATAATAAACTGGGTGGCTGACTTTATAGTTTTTAGTTGAGGATAGATCAGTCCACCACTGTGCAACAATAGAAAATGTCACGAAAATAAGATTAGAGTAGAGCTGAGAAATTCAAGATTGCATTCTTCCCGAGAAAGACAAGGGATCAGAATAACTGTTTAAGACCACGCTGCGAGAGAAAATAGCCTAGGATGCTGCCATTATTTTAATCTAACTCTTATTATAGAGTTCATGTTAATAGCAGCTCGTCTAGCTAACGTACAGAAGTCTTTAACACTTAGATATATCAGTGAATTTATCTGTACTCAACCCTATCTCAATTATTTGGAGTTCTAAGTAAAAAATATGAATTTGACTAAAAATGATGAAAAACGACTTTGAAGTTGCATACCTTTGGTACACGACGAAGCAGTGGCTTTCAGGGAGCCAAGTAAAGGGATAAAAAGCAAAGAGAAAACCTTGTCACCAAATGCGTATTCCACAAAACATGGCATAGTAGGTCGATTTTTGATGTACTTTTTGCACTATATTTTGCAGCGACATGTCTAATACTTTCTCATTGGACGCCACAATATTTCATTCATTCGCTCTTATGGAAAATGCTTCCGATCCTTAGCAATAAAATAAAGTGGATATCATGTAGATGCATGTACCAAATCGTTTCAGGGAGAAGTATGTAATGAGATGAGTGGCTCACCGTGAAGAGACAAACTCGTGTAACTGGCAATGCATACATAGGGGCCTAAAATCCACCGAAGACTATTACATTACGCGAGACCAGGGGCGCAAAAATATCAACCTTTTTCACATTTCTGTGAATTTCATGAAGGAGAAGCAACCGTGAACGTGAAGTGAAGCGAGGAATAGAAGGGAAGAGGATTTGGTTCTCAGGTGAAATAGGATGTCTCGGGGAGGTGGGGTGTAACGAGGGGAAGGGGGGGACCAGTGGAGGGATGGAAGAAAGGGGGCGGAGAGGGCGGAGCCGGGTAACAATGGTTGCCAGGGGAGCGAACAAGGAAACGCAAGGCAACGGGATGGAGTCGAGTGAGGGAGAAGAAAGAAATTTCCCTCGCATTTTTCGCGTCGATGGACGAGGTGGACGGGGGAGGACTGAGATATGGAAAAAGAAAGACGAAGGGCACGTGGGGGGAGAGGGCAGGGGAATGAGGGGAGGGGTGGGGGCGTGGGAGAGCACGGAGGGGATGGGGTGGGCAAAGGAAACGAAGGAAGGGGCGAGTGGCGGGCGAGAGATAATAAGTTATTCATTCGGACACGAGACTGAACTGCGACAAATTGGAATTGGAAAAGGAGGGTGACACCGACGCCGGGAATTTGATCGTTAAGCTGAAGGAAGTGCGCATTTTGCGAATCCCGGCTTTTTCGCCATACCCCGATTTCAATGGCGTTGGTCGTTATGGAGGGGCTTATGACGGATGCGGAAGCAGATTAAAAGTTGAAAGAACCCAACCAATGAGCATCACCGAGGATAATCCGAGGGTGATCGTCGTACCATCAATAATGCCAAAGGACACATGATGAAAATATTTTTCGTTTTGCTGGCCATCTAAGCGTTCCTCTGTTAATAAGGTTCCCCCAAGCTGCAGGCATTTGCCGTCGCTAACAAGCGCCCGATGCATCTTCGACGAAAATAATTAGGCACCCAGGAGAAAAAGGATAAAATCGATATTTATGGATTATATCTTTCCTTTTGTGTAAGCGAAATTCCACTAGGATGGAATCATAGAAGGGAATAACCACTGACCCAGGCCAAGGAAATTTTGCGAGATCGATGTGAAAGAAGATGGTAATAATAGCAACTGCGAAAGAATGAAGAGGTTTGCTGGTTAAATATTATCTTGAAGAGCTACAAAAAAGCAGCTCAAAGACCTGTGCAGATGAAAATCTGCTCAACTTGTTAATATTCTGATCAACCCTTCGATTTCCCTAAAAAATTGATACATCTATAATTTCTTCAGATGTATCACCGTTTGTTTTAACGTTTAGAGTTAAATAAGAAGTCATTTGCAGAGGCCGAAGGTAAACAAATACAACGACCCTTTTTAATTCAATATGAACGTAGTAGGAAACTGAAAATGTGCACGTTAATTCATTTTTAACTGATACACTCTTGGGATAACCCATGATTGCCCTTAATCATCGAATAAACTGAAAGGGCAAATGACATATATTCTGCTGATGGTAGAAAACTCGCCTTGGCATTCGGTTTTGCGTGGTCTAATAGTTGATATATCAGAGAAAAAAAACTGGTTTTTTCATGGAATACTTACGGGCCAGATAATCAACAAAAGAACTACCTCCTTAATACGTCCTTTGATTCAAACGGGAGCACATTGTACAGAAATTTATTTTCAAAGACTTAAACAGTTTTCTTTTCTCTTGCTATTCAAATAAATTCATTTATCACGAAGTCACGTATTTTACTCTCGCAAATATTCTCAATTATTTTTTATACACTTCTAATTTCTTCCTTCTGCTACTGCTACTATCACCCAAGTCCCAAGGTATTAGACAATTGCTCCAAATAAGTTTTCTTATAACAAATTCCTCTGATTAAGCTATCATTATTTGTTACTAGATTTCCAACTTCTGAAAAGAAGCCTTTTCTCATGCGCTATGCTGATTAATAACTCCCCCTTATTATTTTCACCGTGGACGTACCTGCTATCGAAACAGCAAAATCCTTCCGCTAGTTTATTTATGCTAATTGCATGTAATAATTGGAACTTTTCAACTGTCTGCAAATATTTTTTTTTTTAATTGCTGATCAGCTTCACGGAAGTGATAAAATCGAATTTTGTTTCATTCCTTTCTTAAATCTACATTTTACAGTTAGAAAATGAATAACTCCCTTTATTCCTTTGTTTATTCTAAATACAAATTTACTGTCACTTATGCACACTATCCTTATTCTCTTCATTTCCTATATAGTTATTTCTGCATTCTTGGATGCAATCTAATTATAAATAATATCGTCATGCTAATTACTCTATTTAAATTTTATAAGCTGTACATATAGGGGAAACCACTCCAGGATATATATTAGCATTTCTTCTTTTGTGCACCTGAAAATCGGTGCCTGGTGCCGAGGTAAAGTCTTATGTCCTAACATTTTAACTCCGATGTTTTTTTTATTTTGTCTACATGTATTTTTGGCGTCCGTCGGTGCTTCACGTTATCATCAAATTCAGCCCTGGGGAGAAATTCTCCGTAATCATCGACATCAATGGCATTTTCACGCATACGTGTGCATTATACATCCCAACGTAATTAAGGACCTTAAAATGGTCGTTTACTTGAATAGACTATGTCAAAAGGAGGTTGGAATTCGCTAAAAATACATGTAGCAGGGATTTCATGTAAAACTGATATGGTCGTGATATTTTAGAAAATTCATATTTTTAAAACAACAATAGATATTAAGAAATAAAAGCCAACTTCGCGGCGGTGGTTCTACCCATGTATACTCATCTCCAGTGCAATCGAGTCAGGCTAGAATGTAGCACGTAGTTCACACGTCTTATGCACAGATAGATTCATTCGTATTCATTCCTGGCGGAAAACCGTTTTTCCTGTGTTACCTGAATATATAAAATACAATCATTTATGAGACAGGAATCAAACGCCTAAAAGACGTATGGTCTGGATTCCAATTCAGAGGTTAAAATTAAGTACGCAGATTTAATTAAAAATGCTGCCTTTTCATAATTTCTGAGAAATTCCTCATAGCGGCCCCTCTAAATTCCCGTTTTTGAAATCGATACCTCTCCAGCACATTTACTCCACTTCATGCTATCTCTCTCACTCATTATTTATCCCCTTATTTTTCTCTCATTTTCCACAGAAGTCCCTGAATCCACTCGTCGATCGTATTAAGATAGTGAATCCTCAGAAAAGATGATGAAAAAGATTACAATGTATTCTCAAATCAGAAAAGAGAAAATATATACAAACTCAGTAGTCCAAACGTTGGGATATAGAGCATTGTGGAAATAAATGAAAAAGAAAGGGAGGAAATTAGCGAGAGGAAGGACGCCCACAGTTCCTCCGAAGGGCCAACCATTTCCCGGACGGACGTTGAACAAGGTGGAAGGCATCGCGATGGTGGGGCGGCTAATTTACTGGCTCCCTGCCCCAAAGGCCCGGATTCGAATCTCAGAGGTGACAGAATTTTTTTCAGTGGTATCCCGATTCCTACTTTCGGTGCTATGTGAAGAGCACTTCAGGTGGAGTACGCAGTCTGTCGGATGGGATGCTTAACTGTGGCCCCTTGACACCCTTCAATCAGAGCAAGCTGACGCCGGGTTTCTCTCCCCCTTATTCCAATCATTGAATATACTACCCCTAATGAATAATTTACCTCTCCTTACAGGAACAAATGGCCTTAACTCTCGGTCCTCCTCCACGTAATAGGTACTACAAGAAGCCACAGTAGGTAGCCTACAGGTTAAGGCAACGTTTACTAATCCAAGAGTTCCGGCTTCGTATCCGGATGATGCCAATGGTTTGGAGACCCCAAGCTTTAACCAAATGGGGCGATTGTCCGGGTGCGGTTTCGTGGTCGACAGCGGAAAAGTAGATGGTGCGCTGATTTGAAAGCTCTTATTTCAAACTTCATAGGGTTCGTAACCAAATTATCTATATCCCCAACATCTAACTAGCCCCCAGATTTAAACATAATCTTTAAGGTTGACTAGGTTTTAAAAAGGTAAAAGTGTCCTTGGACGGGGAATACCTTTTTCGGAGCCTCAAATTATTTTAGGGAGCAATGAATCACAGTTGTCTCATAAATGATGCCTTTGAGATACTTCGACGACATGACGGGCCATAGAGCAGCGGACAGTGGCGGAGGTAAGGGGTGCATACTATAATCTTTCTTTTATTCTGTTCCAGGGAATTGTTGATAATTACCGAGCGTCAAAAACTAGAATAAATTTAGTTTTTACAAAACTGTTAAATTTTTCTTATCGACTTCAGCGTTCTCTCACTATCTAATACACAATGTGATTAGAAACCTTTATTTTCGCACAAATTCGACAGTTGATCCGCCCTTAGCAGTGGATGAGACCTAACGGAGATTTAAAGGGTAAAGGCAAATAGTATTGCATTAGGACCAGGACTTTATTTGAAAATAAACAGAAAAATAAAATGGAACAAATGATCCAAAAATACTTTCAGCGAGTACATAATGCTAAGAGCTAAAAATAGCTGAGAAAATTGCAAGATATCTAAATGCCTGGATATGAGTTACATTATTGTACTTATAAACTATTCTAAATGATTTCAGTATTTTCCTCGCTTATTTTCAGAATTTTCCTGTGTTGAAAATAAGTTCGTAGTTATGATGTGTATCTAAGTATGCCGCGCTGCCATCAATCATCAGAATCGCAATTTGTAAAAAAATACGCTATTTTCCAGACGATTCTCTGCATTATTTTTCATGCCGCCAATTTACATTATATGCAATTGGAAGAGACCTTTGAGTATACGCTAAACACGTCCGCAAAAAAGGAAGTAGCACGCGAAATAGTTGTGTCGGATGCAATACACGATGGGAATTAGACACGGACATAGCATAAAAGCAGGTCAAAGACAAATAAGTCTCAAAACCTAAGGATTTTGTGGGCTGCTGAGTATGGATCAGGTATGGAAAATGGCAAATGCGGGGCATACAAAAGACATGAATAGGGAAAGGTGATATGGAGAAATGCATGGCAAATAGGAATCACGTAAATTGGATACACCTTGATAGCAGATGGATTTTTCCCACCTTAAGGGAGAAGACTTTACAAGGAAAGGAAGGCTCGGCGAAGAAGTAGGACGAAGAATTAGAGATACAATAAAAAGAAGCTACAGGGGCGTGAAAGAGATAATTTGATAGGAAAGGGAGAGGTAAGTTTTGTCCTCTGGATGATTGTCTACGAACGAAAAACTGTAAGAAGTTATTTTCAATTCAATAAACCTTTAAGCTAACTCTGAAATTTTCATTTCATCCAAATCCATGAATTATGCTCATTTCTAACATGGGGTTTAAGGTCATTGAATTCCATGTTTAGGAGGGCTGATGCCCAATATGCACCATTGCATAGGGCCTGGATACATGGAAAGCCTTACCTAATACGGCAACCCCAGCCTAAGTTTGAAACTACCACGCGAAAATGCATAAAACGTGAAATATATAAAAATTCTACAGTAAGATTTGTATCATTTGCAGATTCTAATTAAACACAAATTAAGTTACAATAGTAGGAAATTTACAGGGACAGCATTAATATCGTAACTGTGAATGTGCCTAAACTTGAACCGCAATTCAAAGAAACAATCTACTTACCCACAATGATTCGGAAATAGTGGAGAGTCAAATTATAACATGTTTTAGTTCATAAAAATATCCTCCAATAAAACACCTAAAGTAAGTCCAATTGTATCTCAAACTTTCAATAAAATCAATAAGGTTTGGCGTGACTTTGTGGAAACAATGGATAGCAACATTGACAGTGAACTTATTAGCTCCCGAAAATTTCAATTTAAAAATTGCCGCAAGTACCAAGCATATCTTCAATATGGAGGCCAACGCTGCGAGCGTCGTTTGCACGACCACATTAGGTATTCTCATGGCTCCGATATATATTCCCTTGGCGTAGAAGTATGGAGCTCTATTTCCGGCGCACCTCTCTCTATGAAAAATCAGAGCAACCGTGTTCAGACCATTGAAAAGACGCACCGTGTACGGCGCCAAGGCGGCAATCTCCTGCGAATAGGCAAATAAGTGTCGAAAGTCAGCTGCGAGGAAAATACAATAATAATAAAAAAAATAAGACTTTTCCCCAGGAGGGGCATCCCTTCTATTCCGGCGAACCATACACCTCCGCCGACCCGAGATTCTATATTGGGAGAGAATGAAGGAAGGAAGCGGATCGAAAAAGAATAAAGAAGGTTGGGAGGGTGAAAGATGCAACGAACGGTCGGAGGAGTGCTCGCCCAGGATAGAGGTTAGACCGAGGAGGACGAGGGAGGGAGAGAGAGAGGAAGAAGGGACGGGGGGGGGGGGAAGAAAAGTTGGCATAGGGTGGCAAGAGATTCGGAATACGGGGCTCGACGGCGGTGGATGTTGAGATGAAAACACCAGAAGCGCACCCAACTTATTCCCTCCGCTTTCCATCTCTCCAATGCATTTTTAAATCTAATTTTCAGTTTTTCGTCCAATCCGTATATCTCTCTCCCTTCCCTTTCCCTATCTTTGAACCGAGAACCATCCACCCCCAACCCCATCCACGCGCACGCCCCCACTGCGTGATCGCGTTTCATAAGCAGACCTTCATTCTTCTTATCTGCTTATGTTTTGCCTCTTAGTGTGTTCTTCTTCCAAGGAGCTGCACGTGACCCAGATCAATATTACCGACTTATCTCTTCACTCTCGCCCCTCTTAGCTCTTCCCCCCCTATGATGATCTGAAATGGGAAGGCGCTGCCCTAGACTTATGGATTATAAAACCTTTTCATAGGTTTGTATAAAGATAGAGATAAGTGAGGAATAAGAGGGGGAAAATACGAGGGAATTGGGTGAATACTCGCGGTGAGAAAGCGGACGTAATAAGGGAGCCCTTTTTTTCTCACTAAATATGTTAAGCACTCAGCTGAAGAAATATCAGAGAATAGAAATTCCGCAAAGTCTGTACATAGGTTGTCAAGTCAATGTCATTCTCTTCGGGAGTCGGGAGCGTGCAGATATCATGCAATGCTACGAACGTAATTTTACATTACTTAAAAGGGGCTAATTTATTTTATTAGGAAATCTACCGGTTAAGGTCGGTTTTGGATGGACACAACTACCATAAAAATATTTTGTTTCTCCTAAAAAAATCCAACCCAACATCCAGCTGCGCAGCAGGCCCATCTTAATCTCATAATACTTCCTAACTTCGTCTCGTCCTACATCCCTATCCTATTCATGCCCCTTCCTCGCTCGCCTAACATCTCCCCTATATCACGGTTTAAAAATCCCAATCCCGATCAATATGCTTTTCATCTATTTTACCCGCCTACTTAGGATTGCTCTCAACAATCCCCTCTCATCCCACATCATAACTACCAATTCCTTATTTCTTTTCCTTTTTGTCCACGTCACCTTCCTCATCCTTCTCTACATCTACATTTCAAAAGCTTCCAATCTACGACTAGCATCCTACTTCAATGACCATGCTTCCGCGCCGTATCTGCTCTCCATGATCATGTTTCCGCCACGCCCCGTACCATAACTACGCTCCACATAAGGTTTTACGAGTCTTTTCTTAATATCCTTACTCAACGTCCCTGTCATCAATTCCCTTCTCCTTGCGAAACCCTCTTTGTCTCGTGCAACTCTTCTCCTTACGTCCCTACTATTTTGACCTTGTTGGTCCTAAGCACTTTCCAGATACATAAGCTATTTTATTTGCCCTTTTTTTGCCCTCCTATTTTTATGTTAATCTTAGAATTTCTCATTCTTGAAAACCGCATAACCTTTGTTTAATTTATATTGAATCTCATCCCATATCTATCGCACAGAATTTCCAATATGGTGTGAACACAGATCTAATATTAAAATATTAATCGAATTAGAATCTTGCTGAGCTTCCATATAGGGCAATTGGCAAAAATAAATCCATGGTAAATTTAAAAATAGCGCGAGAGCATAGACTATCTTACGTTTCAGCTGGATGTCGGGGCGACGAAGAAATTGCTACATGCGTTGTGATATCTGTATTTTTCCTGATTAGATTTCTCACGGAAGCAGTTTTTAGAACATTTTTTTTATCCCTCAAAATTTCAGCGCTACGTAATTGCGGTGAAAATATTTCAATCTGCTTTAAACATCTATTTTTAGACATACATATTTCAATTTAAATCGCTTTCTCAATGTATGGTGGCTATATTTTCAACGGAGGGAAAATATAAAACGTTTGAGCCTTCAAATTGAGGCGGGGAAGTTTACCAAAAATGCTTAATGGGCACCAACATAAAAAACCGCTACATACAATATGATATACCCCATTTCTCCACTCCCTTCTCTATTTATTAATTTGACCACTAAAATCACGTCTCCATTATTCATAGAGAGTTCACATAGTTTTTAATAAATTAATCCTATACCTTATAAAGACTCGAAAATATTCAGGGTGAGTTGCCTTGGTATTTAATAAATACATCAAAGCAAATTTATGAAACGAGAGCGGTTGGTTTTAAATTATGCTCCATGTGATTATCTGCAGACACGAGTAATTTTCAGACCCTCACATAGTGACAAATTGGAAATATCATTAAAAATAATAAATTAAAGTATTGATCGCATTTATTTCAAAGGCACGGCATGCCGCGGCACCTCCAAAACTCGGATAGCATTTTTTAAAAAAACTAACGGATTCGAGTATTATTATAATTCATTCAAAGCAATTCACGTTTCCTGCATACCGTTGCCCTGACCCGGAACGTATTATTCTCTCTGCTTCTCTATCTTACTCTCCTTCTTTCACTTCTCTTTTATCCCCAGATGCCTCATTTGTGATGTATAAAACACAACCGAGGATAGAGGATGCACAGATGCGAGTGAAAAAAAATATATTTATATTTACGCTCAATAAATTGAAAAGAGAAAAATTTATCCCCTGTTAATGAAAGCCTCTTCGTGTTTTTTTTTATTTTTTGTTTCCGACCGAGGTAGCATTTTTTTCCAAATCACAATGCGAGTGGGAGGGCTTTGGCATTCTTTTGTTTCCCGCACGCCCCCCCCCCCCAAGCCCCTCCCCATTCTGCTGCCTCCAACGCCCTTCCCCCCTGCCCCACCCGCGCTTTGTTCTCGCATCCCCACTAATCAAGGGAGATTGAAAACAAGAATTTAAACAAGGTACAAACGCGTTGCGGATCGCAAAACTCTCACCGCGCCCGAGACTAGGCGAGGATGGAAATGGAAAAGAATCAAGCGCCCCCACATTCAATTTTCCAAAAAACCACCCAAAGCGTCCATCCCTTGTCCTCGGACGCCCCTTTCTTACGTGACACCCCGTGAAGATCGGTTAATTAGGGTTCTGGTAGGCCCGCACGTTTTGGAAAAAAACAGTTCAAAAACGGCAGAAATCCGTTCCAAACAAGTTTCTTGCCTCCGAATGACATATTTTCTAAGACACGAAAGGACTTTTTCTCTCAATTTCAGGAAGCTTCCACGTAAAGCGATTTGAATTAACCCGTTCCCAGAAAATTAGTTGACGCCACCAACCAAGCTCGATTTTCTCCTCCGAAACAAATTAGGCGCAGTGATTCCACGATTACTGCGTGGAGCGGACGACTACGACGAAAATTTGCTTCATTGCAGATACGAAGCAAATCGGACGAGGATAGAGGGAGTGGAAAAGATTCAAAGGAGCCATAAGCCTGGAGGGGATATTAATCGGCGATCAACGCAAGGCTAGTTAATGAACAACTGACAGTATTTTTAGTGTTCTGATTAGCATATAAACATCGACCACATAAAAATAGTTGAGTGAATTTGAATGTGACCAGTTGCCGATAGACATATGTCCTAATGACGCCTATCACAAAAACCGATAATCAGATTATATTCATATAAGAATAATGGAATTAACAAGGACTAACCCATAACGAATACAACTTCTGGGACAACCATGTATTTCAAAATTATGCAAGACTCATTAAAATTAAATAACAATTGAAAAGTATTTACGATAAAATTACTTATAGAAAAGCCAAGTTATATTATTATTATATTTATTAGTACTACATGTAAAATGAGAATAGAAACACCCAATTTGAAAACACAAGGAAAACTCCTATACGACTTAAAAATCCATACGATGGTTAATGCATTGTCGAAAGTATCAGACAAAACGGAGAGGGCATGTAGAGGAATGGGGTACCCACACGCGCCTGAGGATCCCAAACTACTTTTAAGGGCAACAACGAAGCGCTGTTAAGTACGAATTGGAAGAGCAAATCCAGCTCAGTAGAATTGTATCAGGACTTCGGCATGCATTGCTTGCACTTAATAAATTAGCCTTCAATAAGCTCTCACGTTAACCGCCCGTATTTGAGTTTTAAATAATAATGCACAGAGCAATTTTATTCTCTACTTGAGGAACTTTCTAACTAGGCGTGTTTAGCTTCTTCTAGCTCAAAAAAAATCGGAATACTATTTCAAGAACATGGGACTTAAATACTGCCTCAAGTATGGATGGTTTAAAACCAAATTAAAGTTGCCCAATTCGCGGGAAGAAAGTATGAAACAAATAATTCGGATAAAACTTTTGAAGACGGGAGTGCGCTTAGTTTGGTCATCACAAACTGCAATAAGAAGAGATTTACGATTGAACTGAAGCGTAATTAATGTGACAAGATGGGATTCATACCTTCAAAGTTACTTATTAAGGTATCAAGAAAATTTAATTTTGTAAGAACTATCAGGAATAGGTTTTATTGGCCAAAGTACTTTAAGAAAACTATTTACAATTTACCGTGATTTCACAATATTAAAGACAATGACCTCTAGGAAATGCTTATATTTTGATTGAACAAAACAGCTTAGTCATTGGACCCAAAAGGCTTTTATCTTTGAATCATCCGTTTGCTATTTTAAAAATATCATGTATTTTCATATTACCTGTGAATCACATATTTTCCTGTGTTTAAAACTTATATTCAGCACCAGAGAAATAATAATTATGATTGATAATAGTATGCGTTGATCAACCCAAAATATTTAAATGCCTACATCATAAATAATCAGAAGTTCCGAGTCTAGATTTACCCTGTTAATACCCCAAAGAGGCTTTGATGCGTACACCCCAACTAGGCGGGACTCAACCAACTGCCTTACACCTTCGCGTCAGTCGACCTGAACTGTTCCAAACCATGTGCCCTTCTCTTCTCATTGACTCTACGAGCACCAAGGATCCCAAGCGCACCTCAGTTCCAACCCCTTCAATTAACTCCACTCCTGACGCACAAATACTTGCACGGGAGAGTTAGCATTAATTACAGCGCTTGAAGCCATTCAAGTTCACCTCCATTACGTTCCGCGGTGACCAGAAGGATCTTTCCAAAGCCTCGAGGTGCTGAACCGAGCGAAACTACCTCTCCTCTCCTATACGTACTCCTCCTCTCTCCTGTCTTCCTCGCCCATTTGCATTATGTATTTGTACACACACGCCGCACCTTGCTACTAACTAGGGCGGCTTGATTGTGGGAGTATTGACTGGAGGTCGTGCAATACTTTGTGCCTCGAAATTATTGACAGCGGCTTGCTGCATACAGGTATACTGCAATCCCACACACATTAAGAGCAAAGTGAAGGCCTTCAGGAACTGTGCTTCTGTTTTGCATTCGCGTGACGAAACGGTTCTCCGGTCCATCATTTAGGCTCTAATGTTTGACCCCTCAGGAAGTCATTCTTCATCGCCGAGACTTTCAAGGAGGGAGAAGCTCATCCTCCCAATAGCCGTCTAGAATAATCATCCAGGGGCCGCGTCCAACAGCAAGTAAAAACTTGCCACTTATTATATGCAAACATTATTATTATTATTAGGTAATCTACGGGTTAAGGTAAGTTTTTGGATGGACAAAGCTACTAAATAAAACATTGTATGACTCCTAACAAAACACAAAATCCAGCATCCTCCTCTATATCAGGTCCCTCTTCATCTCCGAGTACTTTCTTCCTCCCTTCATCCCGTCCAACATCCCTATCCTGTTCCTTCCCTTTCCTCGTTTGCCTAACATTCTCCCCTCAATTACAGTCTTCAACATCCCACTGCCGGCCAATACCCCAATAGACTTTAAATTCAATGGAACTCAACCCATTGATTTGACAAAGAGGATTGGTTGTTAGGATTTTTACCTCGTTTCTAGATTATCTTTATCTCTGTCACAAATACAAACCAACTTTAACCTTCATGAAAGCATAACAGTCTTTTGTGAAAATTCCAAAGGACATATGCATGCGTATTAGAGATAGACCATATATTTCTTACTCAATAAAAATGTTTTCTTCCTGCGAATACGGAGGAGATATCGGATTTACTTGAAGACATTTCTAAGTATGCACAATCCATAAATTAATTCAACATATAGCATTAATATAATTTAATAGCTAATTTGGAATGCGCCACCAAAAATGCATGTCGTACGCTGGAGGATACATTTACAGATTTTAAAAATTATTTCCAAGTATAATTCGACACAGTTTTTAACGCAGATTAAATCATATTGCAAACCAATCGCCTCTGATTTTTTTATGACCCTCCATCATCTTTTACCTTCTGACCCAATTCCTTCCTTGTCAAAACCTTCTTCAACTATTGCTAGCGGACCCCTAAAAAATCACTAACTTCCGTCGCCAACAGAAACCACGGCTGGAGAAGAAATAAATGCGGTAACTGGGAGAGAGGGCGCTAAATTTCCGTCGTAATCCCATTTCAAACGTCCATTTTGCCCCATTCCGGCCCTTAATTTGTTCCCGGCGCCATTACGTACAAGCACTTCACCGGCACCTTCCGCCCACGCCCGCCGTGGAGCCCGACTCCATCCCCATTCGGGTGAGTGAATATATGCTAACCCCCCAATCTGCCTCCCAACCATCAACCCTTCCCCCTTACGCGACTCCTTTCCCCCGTTTCCCTCTCCGCCGAACAGGTCCGTCGGCGAGTGCGTGGTGCGTGGATGACACGTCCGTGAAGCCAACGCGGAAGGGACGGGCCTTCCTGGCCTCATCCGAAACCACTCACGTTGGCGCCAGCGACCAAGATAAAGGCACCTGTAAGCCCCTTCTTTTCCCGGGAAGTAAGACTCTCCGGACGCACCCCCGCGGTGGTCTTCCTGCATGCTTGCTTCCCCTACCTCTTTTCCGCTCTGGACAACCACAGATCCCGTCCACTCCTCGAAGCCCTTGAAGCGACAACCAAGCTATTTCCCCCTAAATTCCGACACTGCATCGAATACACACACGCATGCCTCTGTGTATTCGATTTGTATGTATTATAAGTATATACATATGCACACATATGTATTGTGTGTATATATAACCCTGATTTAGATACTTAAAACATAGAAACACAAAGAAAGGACACCCGCATATGTAGTTTTGACGTTTACACGGCACGGCCGTCATCATCAGAATGAGCTGTGTTTTCATTTTTATGTGCGTCGCCAAAGAACATTATATTTCGAAGGTGTATGTATGTATATTCCTTGACCGGGACTTGAATGATGGATCTCGACTCACGGATAGACACTTGTGCGTAGTCTGTTTCTCCTTTGGCGGGTGAAAAGCTCTTGGCCAAAGAATCGGGGCGCTTGGTAGCATAAACCCCCCGCAGATTTCAGCGTAAATGACGTTTCCTCGATACCACAAGTGGTTGGAGCATCGGCCCGGCAAGTCGAAAGTTTCGAGGTTTATATATATTTCGTTGTCGTTGAGTGTAACAATTACTCACGATCTGTCCTGGGGAAAGCATATTCGAGAAATATGCGGTCGTGCTAATGAAAAAAAATGGGAATTGTAAAATGAGTGCTCGTTAAATGCGACGAAAAAGTGAAGGAACGATGCTTTCTTGCTCTAGTCGGGCCTCACCTAGAGTATGCTGCCAGTATATGGGATCCTCAAGAGATACATTTGATTTCAGAATTAGATCGAGTTCAGTCTAGGGGGGCTAGATTTAACAAACATTGTTATTACCCAAGCAGCAGCGTAACTACTTTGCTAGAAAATTTAGGCTGGGATTCCCTTACACAGCGGCGTTTACAATATAGATTAAACTTATTAAAGCATTTAAAGATGGGTCCTTTTCCGATGACATCAAGAACATAATACGAACCCCAACGTATTACGATCAGAGGGATCGCGAATATAAGATTAGAGAGGTAGACTGCAAGACTGACAGGTTTAAAATGTCATTTTTGCCAAGAACAATAAGAGATCAGAATGCTTGTAGTCGAAATCGTCCAAGAGTCAGTTCGACACCATAAGTGTTAACCTACAAGGTAGGGACTGCGCGTAGTTTTGTATATATAAATTTGTTTTGTAGGTCTCTCCCACCTTCCCCCACCCATTTGAAAAACCTTAACCCCGTCACCCCTTACCTTTTCCTCCTGGTGCTGCACCCGCTGCCACACACATTTTTGGTGGCTCGCAGGGTAGTGATGTAGATGTAGTAGACGAGGAAGGTGAAATGAGACACAACGCGAGCAAAACAATGTCACTCGCCAGAGCATTAAATATTCGGACGAATGCCCTTTACCACCGAGCCCGGAGTAAAGGGTAAATGTAGAGCGTAAATATCTTTCATTATATTTCCCTCCAAACCTATAACAGTGCGTGGGGAGAATGTTCATACGTGAATTCTCGACAATTCCATTCCCGACACTGCTTGTTTAACTCGGTAAATTATGCACACCTCCCTACGCACGTCAGAGTCAATGTCTTCATATCGAGTTGTTGTTAGCTTTTCGTTTATATTCACCCAAATAACGGCTGCGAAATTCTTCCTGTAACCGATCATATTTTCTCTATAACAAGGGAAAAATCGGAATGTATGCTTAAAATGTATAACGTAATGTAATTCAATATCAAACCTCGTTTATTCAATTACAATTTCCACGACGCAATCTAATTGTTATCCACGATTTTACGGAGAAACGCTTTGCTCTCAAATCAAGTATAACTGTAGGTACTGGGCAGTGTAGCACTTCATCTTCAAAATTTAACTCTCATCTCGACACATCTTGCCGGAGACAGTGCAACTCCATTCTTTTTTAATATTAGTCTTATGAATTAGCGCTATAAATACATTTATACCATTCCTCCTCAATTTAATTTTTCCAAGAGATGAGACGAGTCGAGCATTAGCCTGGAAATGTAATCTTTAATTTTACTGCGATTCACCATACGTATTAGTAGTATTTATGGGAGGCGAACGACAGCTGAGGTCATTTGCGCCAAAGGATGAAGGGTGGAGAGAAACTCGGCGTCGGCATTAGCCTACTCTTTACGAAAGGCACCAAGGGGTCTGACGCTTAACGTCCCATCCGACGGACGACGTACTCACTCAAAGCACCTCAAGTAGGGATCGAGAATGGGATTTGAACCCGGGCCCTCTATGTGGGAAGCCAATACGGTAACCACCGCACCATCTCAATCCCCCTCACCATACGTATTGGTCATGATATTTCAATTCAAAATAAAAATAAACCTTAGCTAATTCTGCTATAACATAACATAATCGGTAATATTTAAATAATTAATGTAGAAGTATCCTTTAGTTCTCTCTAATTCTTTCAAATCTTTCAACGATAAACGGGTGGAATCCTTTGTCATTCTTATTGCAGAAGAGCACTAATTATATTTTTTATTGCCCAGCATATTCTGCTCATTTTATCTCGTTTTAAGAAATATAAAGCGCTATGATTATAAAATTGTATCCATAATCATAAAGGTTAATTACGTGGACGACGTTTCTACGCAAATCTCCCATAAAAGGCGTTTAAAAAATTGTAATTCAATATTTAGTCTGATTAACACGTCTAGACGATTATTTCTCAGAGGGAAAACTGATCAACAGAGAAGTATGTGGTTAACAGCATTATGATATAATAAATTAGCATAATCTGCATTAATTATAGAAATTTGCGCTAGGAAACCATCGGAAGGAACCGGTTTTGGAAACCAGAAAGAATATATTCTCTGGGCGATTCCCTCGGGTTAAACGGCCCTTAGAAAGACGCACACTTAATGCAATCCTTCTTTTAGTAAACCCCACATTCAAGTGTTGCATGTGATTACCTTATGCGTCTTCGTGAGTATTATGCTTCACAATAGTCCTCTAAAGAATATGTCATCCTATCTCATCTCCACACCTAGTTCATTTTGCAGCGCACATTGACAGCGGAATACATGTACAAGGCCGGGCTTATCCCAATATTTCTTATGACCTAAAATCCCACTTCCATTGTTGGTTCAAAAAGTAAAATGTCCAAAATTCTCTAAAAGCTTTAATCGTAAAAAATGTTTGATGGACTTTGGATTTATGAGCGTTGATGGACTTACAGTATAGGCATTACAACTGACATAAATGTGCAATTCGAATGAAATTACATCGGAAAATGTTCGAATTTAAAGTTTTATGGTCCACGGTTCCGCTTTTTAAGAGCGGATGCAAAACTCCACGACTTCAAATATACGCTCCACTGCCGACAGTTTTACAGCAACATTTAAAATAAATCGTGTCCATTACATCGTTTTTTGAAAACACCCAATAATTGGAATACAATGATATCGCCTTCCTACTGTGGTTTTACGAGACACCTAAAAATAAATCTCACTTTAACAGTGATTGCGTATTTACGTTTTAAAACATTTCTTACGACAGCAGAACTGATATTTTGATGTTACCGCGGAGCATGGAAGATATCTTCGCTCAACGCCTGGGTGACCGCGAAGAAACTTCCTGAGACGAATGCATGGAAACATAGAAAATTCACATCGAAACAATTTCGACAAGTTTTTTTTCCAGTTTTTCCCTTGTCCTAAGGCAAGTCCCAAAGTGGACGCATTATTTGGGATCTGTACACGTATAGCTATAGTTTCAATGATCCTCCGACTGTTACTTTTCTACAATGAATAATTTAGAAAAACTTTATTGCAACACAAGGCGATTATCTAGGAACACAGTTACTTTTCTTCGGCACTATTTTCTTTTCAGGTTTCCGTAATTTTTTCTATAAATCTGTTTCTTATCAATTTAAAACCAGGCTAGAAAATCTTTTTTCAAAACAATTACCATTTACGCTAAATATAATGTCTGGTGCAGAGAAAATAACTCTTTGGTATAGCGTTTTCACTCGTATATAATTTAATATGCATCATGTAATATATATGTATATATGTTATTAATAATATAATTATTACGTCATAAAAAATGGCGCAAATAACTCGCAGCGGGATGATTTTGATTATGCCGCATTATTTCAAATAAAGTAAAATACCAGTGCCCTTACATATTTTTATATTTTATACTATTATTTTCCATAGAGAACAGAACAATGGTGGTAGCAGATGCTTGAAAAGTTGAGCATTCCCTTACTAAGTTATTTATTTTTAAATTCAAAATATTAGACGGATGCGTTCTCCGAAACCATAAATAAATTCAACCATGTCAGTTTCACATTTCATCGCCCCTTTTTCTCGTTTTCCAAAGAGGGCAAAGTCACTCCACGCACCTCCGGCTGTCCCATATTTAAAAAGAATGCCTTTCCACCCAAAAGCTCTCCATTGAACCTTTTTATTGCTCTAAATCGGTTATTACGGCCTTGACGAAGGCTTGAATGTGGGAAGGAATCGGAAGTAGCCAATTTCGCACGAACGAAGTCGTTTACCTGTCCGTCTCCGTCCAACTATTCCCGCATGCACTTAGCCTTCCCCATCCTTCCGCCCCTTTATTGCCCATTCCTGCTCCCATCCTCATCCACCCAGGCGACCACCCATTCTACCTTCCCTCTCCTTACATCACCTTCTGCTCACCATCTTCCCCTTCCCAGATCCTCATGGCCTCCTTCGGGGATCCCTCTTATCGTCCTCGTTAAGGGCCGGAGTGAACTAAGCCATTTACCCTAATTACTGAGCCACTCTCCAGGTCTATGGACCACTGCCCCACACGCCACCGTCTCCCGCCCGACACCCCCCTCCTTACTACTTCCTACCTAGCCCTGCCTTTTCATTCCCTCCGCACGCTTCTCTCCCTCCCATCACCCGCCACCTTTTACTCACAGCCCCATTCTCACCCCCCCTGCAATAACACACAGACACAAACACTCATCCCCGACCGACGGTCGCAAAGCCTCCCTCCCAGAGCTCCATCCGTCCCACGCGCAACACTCCATGCTTTTATCGCTCCCAGCAACGCACGGCCCCTCATCGCATCCCGCCGGCATCCTTCGTGAGATCGCTCTTCACATCCCGCCCTCAAACTTTTTATTCTTCTCTCCCGTAAAACATACTTAGCTTTTATCATTATTATTTATTTTCCCGACAACTCTATCCAGTTGTGTGCGCCGAGTTTCAGAAGCCCAAGGTCACGGGGTCGATCCTGCCGCAGACTGGGACGCTCTGAATTCCCTGGGGATTGTAGTTCGGCAGGATTGTACGACATTACTCGTACCTTAGCCATATGTCCCACAAAAAGTGCTTTAGCAAATACCACTAGAATGTTTCCTAATCTTAAAATATGATCAGATTACTTGGAAGACAATATAATAATAATTTCATGCTACGGAACGGGATGTATTCATAACCTTGATCTTACACTGTGTACGATTCTTGAAGGGTTTTCACGACATTCTTTTCTCATATTTTCTTTCCCGTTTTTAATTTGGAATTTATTTGGTTTTTATTATTTACTCAGGCTAAAGTTTAAACGGAATTAATTTCAACATATCTATTTTTTTTAATGCTTAGACTTATTTCATTGCTTGTTTAGTTTATTTTATCACTATCTTATTTCGTATATTTTTTATTTCACTCAATCAAGTTAGCTTTCCTCATTAGTATTCCTCTAATTTTGAGTGTTTTTTCTTTGAGTTCCTTCCTCATTGACTTTTTGTTGAACCTTTTTGTCAATACATTGTTTTCAGCCGTCTTCATTATTCTCCTGGTGGCCATATTTCCATTGCCCCAATAGCCTCTTTACCCTTGCTCTACGTATTTTCGCAGGCCTCATTTAAATAGAAAAGGCAGCTCCATTTCTTAATCCATTATTTCGCTGTCTCAAATTTGGTGTTTCTGGCTTTCCGAGACCTGTTTTTGGGGGATCCTCTTCTTGTCATGGGAAACTCGAATATGTCCTTCCCACTTCTTCCTTTTGATTATCTGCCATAGGGTACAATCGTAGTTGTTTTTTTATTTTTTAATGTTGAACTTTTCCATTTACATACCAAAATTAATAAGAATCTTCCTCAGATCCTCACTTCATTCTTTAGCTACAGAAATGTCGTTGGCAAAACCCTACTTGCTGACTTTTTAAATCCGAGGATACAAAATTCTAGAGTGTTCCCGCTGAAACTTTCGCCAATGATTACCGCACAAAGGTTTCTGATGTTTTAGAGTATTATCAGGTAATAATTGACACTTAGTAAGCAAAATTAACAGATAATAGATGTTTATTTACTGAGTAAACCTATTTGAAACATTCAAGGGTTTTATACGCCCCGCAAATACTGTTCCCATGATACTTGAAAAAATATTTAGAGTCAAGAGTTTCCATTTAATCATTGCAATAAGGGACAACCATAAGGCTAAAAAACTACACGATTTTAGAGTGGTAGTGCATTAAGAGAGGCGTAGAGTGAGGTACTCTATGGAATAAAACTGTGAACTAATAGAATAGTAGAGAGGGAAGAATAGATGCCTTTGAAAAGTTGCGCCATAGATGGATACTAGAGATTCAAGGGCAGATAAAAGATAAAATAGAGAAGTATGCTGAAGGGTAAAAGAGAAATAAACAATATAGACCATTACAAAATAATAATAACAATATGAATCGAGAAATGATACCGCGAAGTTTATTGGATTTGTATGGAGCAGAATAGAGCGCAAACTAGGGGGCAAAATACAACGAAAATAAGCAAGGAATAATTGTATCGACTAAAGGAAGAGAAATGTGAGTTACAAAAGCTATTTAAGATCAAATTTAGATATGGACTGGGAAGAATTGAGGGCAACAGTTGACCAACCATAGGAATGAATAAATAATTAATGAAATTTTGCACACCAATCAAATAGCTTGCCGCGGAAATGTTTATATGGCTTCTCTTAAAATATTCTAATATTTAAAATAGCATAAAACTATTTTCATTTAAAGTTCTTAATTATTAAAGGTCAAAATAAAAGAAAGAGGAAGAAAAGGGAATATATTAGCATGAGCATGAAAATCACTACTTATGATACCAACTCAACTTTACACCTGCCCTCAGCAATTTGTTTCACAGAATTAATGAAATTATAGTTTCATTCTCGGGTAAAATAGATAGAACCAACGTTTCTTGATTATTTTTTTGCAACAGAATTTGAATTTCAAAAATTATACATAAAATAGACTCCGGAACTTTAGGCTGACCTTCTTACAATATGAAATCATGAGCAACTTTTTCGCGGCAGGAAATTGAAAAAAATGAGTTGCGCCATCTTGCCTTCTCATACTTTTTTCATTCTTAAACAACATGTCGGTACTCAACTAGCATTTACCGGATACTGATAAAAAACAAGAATTTACGTTACTTAAGTAAGCACGACCGAAAGGAAAACAAATGAGAAATTACTAGTGATGGTGGGCGAAGAGGGGTTTTGTTGGAAGAAATCTTATGGAGGCAGGAAAAATGGATGAAGGGTGTATTGACCGGCAGTGGGATGTTGAAGACTGTGATAGAGGGGAGGATGTTGGGCAAACGATTGAAGGGCAGGAATTGGATAGGGAATGCTGGAAGGAATGAAGGGAGGAGGGAAGTATACGGATATGAAGAGGGACTCTTTTGTAGAGTAGGATGTTAGGTTGTGTTTTGTTAGGAGAGGCAAGAGAATTATTTGGTAGTTTTTGTCCATCCAAAACCTTTCCTAACCAGTAGATGACCTAATAATAACAATCGAAATACTGGACAAACAATTGTGTGCGAATGTATATATCCCGAAATTGATTATATACGGGAATAGTGATTTTTTCTCCGTGCAAAACGCGCATCTTTTGGTAACTGTGATATTTTTACAGATCAGTGGAATAAGTAGAGTGGAAAATGTTAGGCAAACGAGGAAAGGGCAGGAACAGGATAGAGATGTTGGACGGGATGAAGGGAAGGAAGTAATCAGACATGAATAGGGACTTGATGTAGATTGGGTAGCTAGATTGTGTTTTGTAGGGAGTTACAACATATTTATTTGGTAGTTGTGTCCATCCAAAAACCTACCTCAACCAGTAGATTACCTCATAATTATAATAAGTAAGCACTTTACCATGGAGTATAGCGAGAGAGTGGCTAATCAGTGGATGTTTAGCGTATTTTGCTAAAAGAGATGCCTCCATATGATATCCCACAATTACCGTCACTATATTCAGTATTATCGTACACCACATTCGTATCGTAACGCACATTATACGGCGATAAAAAGAGTATAAACTGTCGAATACTATCAATTGGATTTATTTCCTTGCTTGCCTTTGAATGTGAAACCACAGGTATAGTATACCTGTAGTGGTTGCACATTCAACCTGTAGTATAACCTAGCTTAATTACTTAATAACCTAGTATAAAATATACATTATTACCATATTTACTGGCCATTATTGTGCCGCCATCTGTGCGAGGAAAAATATATTTTTTTAAATCGATTCTTGCGATCTCAAAAATTTTCTGAAAATTAGAAGTATATCCAAATCGAACTAAGTCTATGGAACTGTGTGTATCTTTACCCTTTTTATTCAAACAATGAGAAGTCCTTAATCCGTACCGTCTTGGCGCGATGTGTGCACAAGCGCGCAAGCAAATTTATTTTCAGATCTCTTTCTATGTTATTAAGATAACAAATATTTGAGTGAATCATTCCGAATCAGTATAATGGATAACATTTCAGAGCAGTCACACGATATAGATATCACTCATCGAGGTCACTGGTGTCATTTGAAAATCATCGTCACGACCGCTTGCGCGGTGCTCGTAAGCCTAGAGTATCCCGTCGGACGGAAACTTCGTTGACCGGTCAGAGAGAGAGAGAGAAACAACTTTAGACAAAGCCACGGGGAAACATGCAATTGTCTAGAGGTCGCTTAAGAAATAATACAAAAGCCTTGGAGGAGGATTTAGGGGCCGCGAGGGGAGGCACAAAGATAAGGAAGAAAAGCGACACAGAGGGAGCGGAAGCAAGAGGGAGAGTTACAACGCGAAGATTTAACGGCAGGCAAAGAGACTGCGATTTTACTACCATCGCCGTTAAACCGTTGGGGGGGGGGGAATATGCATAAATACGGTGTTATGTTAACAATTAGCCACCCTTATTTAGACTATGATACATGTAAAATTATCTTCCCATGACAGACAGCATTTAATTGAAATAATGTGTCACCTCTGTCCAAGAAATATTTGCAGAAAGTTAAAACTCCTAGAACATGTTCGAGCATTTTTTGTTCGATGACATTTCCGTCATTTACTAACTTCCACATATTAATTTCAAATCAATGAATGCTGCTATACAAGTTATAGACCATCAAACAAATATCCATAAATTATAAAGTTCATACTAAAGTTTTCATTAGTTTTATAGGATACATTGCTACAATCACATTCCGGAGACATTAAAAAAAAACTATTTGCAAAGAAAAATATTCTTTCAGGCTCCAAGTGATACCTGCAAATGATATAATGAGTTCCAATAGCCCAAAGTTTCTTCGAGAAACTTTCCACCTTGCGAAATACATCGCAGTTACGAGTCCCGAGTTTCGTTTAAAGTTATCACATGAAGGACATAAAGATAGACGTTTCTCTCAAGTAATATAAGTAAGGTTCTGCTACATTCAAGACCATATTACGGTGTTACGTTCTTTTAGAAAACACCTTTAAAAGATTAAAATGTATAAAATCCTACGCTTGAAATTTCAAATTATCGTTCAGGATATGAGTATATTGGTGGCAAATATCCAGGCAAGTATCCGAAAAAATCTCTAAAACAGAATCTACATATATACCCCTGATCCCCTCAAGAAGATTACGTAACCGACTGAAGCATTCTCGAATATTCAAGCCTTACTTACTTTCATATATTAACATAAAACTATAAATACAGTAATCAACCCGAAGGTCGGTTTGGTAGGTGACGCAGAGTTATCCAGTACTAGGCCCGACGGCGTGTGAAATTCAAATATCAGGACAGGGGGGCCTATTCTTTTCCTTGCACCGGTTATGGTTTCCAAGGAAGATCTAGTACCCGAAAAGTCACATAGCTTTAGTGAAGCTGCAGGTGCCCAGAGATGCTTACCCGGAAATCGAACCCGGGCTCTCCGGTCAGCAGTCCGACGCTCTACACCTGGACTATCGCGACCCACATATGAAAATATATGAGATTTTTTGTGAACTTGTACATATTGCATTCTTCCATCATCTTTCGTCTTCAGTTCTTGTATTAGAAAGAATCATTAGTATTATTGCAAAAATCGCCTTAGAAATACATGTTTTGGCGGACCATGGATACATTTCGCTTGTTTTTCCAGCTATATGTAGATCTACCAGTGTTCGTATCTGCGTACGTGAATTTATATGGCGTTGTGATTTCGTGGGCACGAACTGAAAACTCGCGTACTTGTAAGCAGCAGAAAAGTTTCTACTTGGAACTTTTTCTAGGTGAAATTTAAAGGAAAAAGAAAGTAATTTATTTGGGTGCTCTATTAATCGGAAGTAACCCTTTATTTCGGTCAATTTCAATAACCTACCGGTTTTACTAGATGAACTCATAAAAATCACGACTACCGAAGAAAAATATTGCTAATACAACATTTTTCCATAATATCTGTGCCATAAATAAACAATACCACTTGATGAGTGATTTTGATTCATTCATATTTTTACTGAGCAACTCCCTAAACCTCAAAAATGAGGGAATCATATTATTTACACCGTTTTGTAGGAAATGGAACTTGTTATGAATTTTCAATTGAAAAGGTTTCATGAAACCGATAATACTAACATACATATTTCAATAAACCCAGACATACTTACAAAAACAATAAGGCTAAACATGGGCCAAACAAAAATGGGAGGTTCGGGAACGAAAATGTATTAAAATTGGCTACGTCAGGTGTCGCGCACAACTTTAAAACGAAATGAAACCAAAATTGCTTTAATCGAATTTCATTTATCAATAAGCTTCCAAAAAATAAAACATTAAAAAACTAATAATCACTTTTATTAGAACATATTTTAATTAATAATTAATATTACCTGGCAATAAGTATTTGGCGAGGTTAATGTCGAGCCATATTTTTCTTAACCACTTCCTATAGTTGGTTAGAATTTTTATGCGTTCCTGGGCCCAAATGATAGGGTATATTTTGCACGATTTTTTAGATATCTCTTATAAGATAATAATTTACATCATAAAGAAATATGACGACTGACTTCGATTCCGAAATAAGCATAGTAGGGCGATACTTTCACCTGAGTATGATTATTTTATACTAGACAATATAATATTCTATTCTACGATATTCTATATCCATTCAATTCTATATCTATTCAATTCTATGCTATACTTGTATACTCTTCAAGTCTCTTTAAACACCTAGGCGAAAACAGGTGTCAGATGCAAACTGAAATATCTTCTTGTAATATTTCTCCGGTATCCTTACTCCGTTACTGCTTTTTGATGGCCAGTCCGAAACCAATGGATTCAATCGTAATATGAAGGCTGCTGCGCCAGATTAAATAATATGGGTTTTTTTGGACCCATTCTGATCTTCAACCCATGTGAATGTCATTCGGTGAAAGTTTTGCATGTAATATATAAGAAAATAATACTTAAGCTGTACAAAAAATAATGAAATTTCACTACACGAAAATTAAACCATATTTTCCTATCATCCGAACATTGGTGTAATTGGTATAATACACCTAGACCTACGAATCCTAGGGATGAGATAATGTGTCTAAAGAGGTTCCCAAGACATTTCTCAAGAAAAATATTATAAGTCACCGGAACAGCAGAAAGTGTATGAAACAATGCACAACAATGTACATGAGACTTAAAATATAAACATGACTGAGATTATTAAGTATGCTTGCTGAAATAACTTAAAATTAAGTTATTTTTTAATTTGTCGGCACAGAAAGGGAAGGCGATGATTGGGTGCCTATGATAATTATATTTCTTCGAGTGAGAAAAAATATTTTCCAGGCTAACCTAATAAAATTTACCACACTTATCAAATTAACACTTTTTATATGAAAATACATCGATTTCACAACATGCTTTAGGTATACACGTAAAAAAAAGGAAAGTCCCTGCAACTCATATCTGAATGTTCCTCAGCTCTGAGGGTTTACTTACGACAAGAATTAAATTCTTTCAATGTTCAGCGACAAACGGAGGCAGAGAATTAAAACTTGAATGACGCATGAAATTGACTATATATCTGTTTCTGTATATTTATATATATATATTATATATATATATATATATATATATATATATATATATATATATATATATATATATATATATGAAACGGTGACACCAAAAAGCAATAAAAACTGCAAATATTCTATCAGAAAAAAATCGACGACTGTCATAACTAGTGGGGAAAAATTTTGAAATGTGGCAAGTTGAGAACTTTATGTGCCTGTTATTGTCAGCACTTAAAACTGCCATGACTATACAGGATTGTCATTACAGCACGGATGCAGCCAGGACTGTTCTTTTCTAAGGCAAGGTGAAGATTTTTGATTTTAACAACCGCCGAATCCCAGGTACATCGAAATGCTCTCATAGAAGAGTGAAATTCCATGGGGTGGAAAATCTGAACGTACAAATATAATTCTGGAAGGGAGAGATCCACTCTCGCACTGGTTTACAATGCTAATTTTGGGAGTAATTCACGGGCCTCTTTCTCTCCTCCATTTGCTTTATGTTTCGCAGGAAACAGTTATTGCAGGCGATGGATGATAATGGGCAACTCGCTGTTATGTATTTATTTTTTCCCCCCGAATTACTCTGGCGTGCTACCGATGGCGCCGTGACATTCGGTTGGACGATTCGATTTTCAAGCGAGCGAGCATTTCAAAAATATTGGTGGTTTTGAGCGACGGTGGTGGCTCAATTTGTGCTTTACGATTGAAGTTGTTTATTTCTAAATGACCACTTTGTTTATTTTTGCCGGTGCATCACGCCGCAAACGAATCGGCTGCATTTAAAAATACACCTTTCCGGTACTTCATTGGAGATCAGTAGTCGTAGGGGCCAGAGGGAAATAATTCTTCGCTTTTGCATTTGGAATGGTAATCATGGAGACTACAACTCGAGTTACCGTTTCACTGCATCCACCACGCTATCGTGTTCCCGTACTTCTATTGATCTACGATACTGTCAAAACAATTGTAAACACTTAACATTCGTTTTTATGAGAAATTAAAAATAAACAGAATTTGTTTTACTGAGGGAAACTAAAATATCAAACCTTTAGTTGCTATAAAGTAAGTGCCCATATTCCTAGGAAATATAGCATTCAAGTATACGAGGCGTTCAATGCTGTTGGGAGCAAAAGGACACACATGACCACTGAAACGATAAAAGGTTTTCCCAATCACTCAAACATTCCAGGCCAATTTCCTTTTGCATGATTAACAAAAGAATATTCACGAATAATAAAATACTGTCTCAGTAGCTGCTACAGTCGCTAATTTTTTTGGGTAGATAGTAGCTACCTTTCGGGTGGAGTACTGCAGAATTTGGTAATCTTCCATTAACTCCCAATAGCGAACTCCAAATTTTCAACTATTTGGAAGGGGTTGCTATGTCATACCATGCCCAATAGATTTAAGAATTAAGAACATCGCATAAAACACTCATTGCATATTAATTAATGTACTATTTATTAATCACCTTGTAACGACATAAATACTAAAGGTATCGCTGGTTAGGAGGCTAGTTAATCGCGAAGGCGAGAGTTTGAGTTGCAGAATGATCTGGGTACTTAATTATCGAGAGACAAAGAAAAAGAATGTACATCAGCAATATCGCGTTTAAGAGTTTGAAAAATTCGTAAATTATCATGAAAATTATAACAATGCCGTCTAAAATAATGTGCCATTATGTTAAAAAAAATCAAATAATCATTATCACGGCTTCGCTAAATGGATTTTGAACAACCATACGCACTCAGTGCAGTAAAAGTGTCAAACAGGAATATTTTTAATTTTGGCTCTATCCAAAAAAGTTTCATAATTGGAATTCCACCAAGTCTAAAAAACACCCATAATTTCTCCCGGCTCTAGCACACCTGCAAGTCTCGTCACAATCAAAGCATAAAATTGAGCGTTTCTCTCAATGGGGTCTAAGTGAATACTAAATGCATGCCTGACTCCAGTGTAATTTAGATAACTTCTACCCCCACATTCATCTCCCTACTACTTCCCCTTTGCCTAGGAAAGATATTTCGGACCTACCACCATTAAAATGCAAAACACGTGAGGCAGTACAAATTTACACTGAGATGGGTTGGAAGGTGCGTTTAGCGTTTGCATGTTTCCATCCAATCCAAACGAGCTCACTTAAGCATCCCTCGCAGTGTCGCATGTTCTCGACCTAAGCCCGTCCCGCTTATGCCGTGAAAGGGTTACGTCGGCAGCAGTATGAAGCCAATCGTGGAGACGGCAGGAAACTCCGCTGCATTTTCGCAAGAATAAGGTTTGCGCTTTGGACATTAGTTTCTGCCTCATACCGCCTCCAGGAGGGATTGGCCATTCGGGGAAATATTTTCACGCTAAGCTATAAAGTCGAAAGTTATAAATTAATTACATTCACTCCATCTTGGCAATGGCGACAGCGTTGCCAAACTTGAACAAATATAGCTTTGTCCACCATACTATTAATCACAGGTATTTTTATAGGGTGAAGCCTCCAAATTCACGGTAATGGAACAATGAACAAAAGTCGGGGCGTTTATTTCAAAATAACCCGGCAATGTATCTAAAAAAAACAGATGCATAAATTATGGCCACAAAACTAATTGAAATAGAAAGGCTTCTCGCATAAAAGAGTGATATAAATATTTTCAGGTGTAGGTATGTTCAGGAAGGTGTCGGTAATACGTATGTGTTGATTCCCTAGAAATTGATTGGTCCTCCATTTCTTTGAATTTTTCTCCATTTGAATCCTAATTGTCATCAAAAGGGTGATTGTAAACCTTTGATGAGCAAGGGTAGCCTTTCAGACTCGTAACCGGATACCGTTTTACAGATTAATACAGTAATAATTAGTTAGGTCCTGTACAACCATGGGTTGATCGCCATTACAACGAGACTTCAGACTACTACATCTTATACGGAATAACTTTTTGAAAAGGGGTTGGATCGGTTGCGAAAATATAAGACACAAAACACTGCTTTTGTTCATACACATTGTGTTGCTACCTTTGACAGTGATATTGGTAACATATACTCTTGAAGAAGTAAGCGAACAGAAAGACCGAGTCTGCATCAAACCAATCTCAGGATTAATGACTTACCTATGTTTAACTTAAGAAATTCACAACTTTATATTTACACACACCTATTCTCAGAGAATCTGAAAAGGATTTTGGAATATAAGGAGATGTTTTAAGTCGGTTCATAATATTCTCATGTCAAAAAATGGTTGTGCGTGATTTTTCAATGGTATGATTGGGCGATAAATTAAATGGCTCAAGTAATGTGTGAATACTTGTACTTATATACGCCATGAAATATTATTTGAGAATGCGAGCAGTGGTATTTTTGTAAATTTTAGGTGACTAAAGAACTTCAGTTGGCCATGCTTGTAAATACCTTTGTGATATTAACAAATTAATGAAGACATCCCACTTTGATAGGTTGGCTACTAATTCCGTAATTTCGGAATTTTCATGATACTTAGGGATACCCATAATTACAGTTACCATAAGGTGCCTACCGAATTAAGTATTCCAAACAAAGGACTAGTAAGAATTTCCCTTTCCGCGACGATTCTTAAAGAAGGGTTGGAAGGGTTTAACCCTTCCCAAGGCCACCGTAGACACAACGAATAGTAAATCATCGGCCCTCATTAATTAGACCCAACATTAAAAATGCTACTGCGTGTATAGAAAAATAATAAATGATAAATACTCTAACCTTAACTCTCCATTGCTAATTTTTTCCGGCAAGTCTTTGTCGTATCTTAGGCAATTTTTCTTTTTCTGGATTTGCCCCCTGCTGGCAGACGAAAAGAAATTAAAGAATCAAAGCAAATTTCAGCCATCACGCTTAGACAAGAATTTCCTGGAAATTTACGGAGAGGCAGGCTCAAGCAGGAATGAGGTGTCATTTGTGAGAGGGATTCACTCTAGTGTGACGAAGTGTGGCAACATAGGGGTATTGGTTGAAAAGGTCAAAAGTAATGCAGAGTTTCCAAGATTGAGGGGAAATGATATTAAGGGATGAAGCAACCACAATTCCCAAACACGCCTTGAAATGCAGAATGGTATAAACCATGGCTTTAATTACTACCGTTTAAGGATTATGATCATCGGAATAATACAATTCCAAACAATTATTTTTAAATGTGTTTTTCAAGGACGATTACTTAACTCTCAAAATCGCTCAGGAATCTACGTATTATGACCAACCTTATGGCACTAAATTTATAGTTAGATACAGAGGAACCTAACTGATTATTTACGTTATGACGTAATCAGACACGGATAAGTAATATAGTAATACAGAGAGGGCAACCCACAAATAGCACATGATTTTTTCAAATAGCTGTAACACTGGCAGCTGGTTTGACTGCGAATATAACCGGATTTACTTGGAAATTTCGAAATAGTACATAATTTGTAGGCGAACAACTCACTCACGATATTGCCTGCGAACTGTTTGAGGTGGGGGCTACGCAGAAAAGCATACAGGGGCGCTAGGGCCGTAGTCCGTAGCAGTCTAATATAAAGTTAAAACTATATCGCACTATGATCTCAATGCACTTAATTTATCTCGATGATGCATTCAATTTTGACGCACTTCCTCTTTTGAAATAGAAAACTACTTGAGTCCGAACTAAGACTACTTTCATGATTACCTGTTGCCTAGTATTTCATTGCCGAAATACTATGCTATGTAGTATACCTTTTCGTTGCCGAAATTTATTTCAGCAATTCTATGTTCATAACTTTCTAACACATGTACACACCATTAATAGCTAACAATAGTTAAGATTCAGTATTCAATAAAAGTTCAATATTGGTCCAACATGCTGTTCTTTGAAATATTGTTCATATCCCTATTAGCGGTTTTAATTTTACTCTAAAGAAAATTCCTCTTACATATTTTTATCTATCTTATAATACAAAAATATTTGGCGAGCGTCTATGTCCTTTCTGTTTGACTGTAAAAAAAACGTCAATTACAATTTATTAAGCACAATGAAATACTTTCCGCGAGTTACGGGATAGTTACTCAACGGTAACGAAATAAAGGTGAAATGAAATAATCTCCCAACATGAGCCCAAACGTGACGAGATGAGAGTTTAGTCTTAGACTCAACTGGACATCATAGTACCACATTTGAGGAGGGGAAACGAGGAGACAATTAGAATCATTTACATCTCATCTCACCGCAAACTTGACATGAACATTATGTAGCTATTGCGATTGATCTGATAAAATAATTTACATTAGTTCACCATGATAATGATTAAAAATAATGACAAAGACTCCGAAGAATGAAAACGACGTCAGAAAGCCTGCTTGATGCTCGCCTAATAATGGAATCCCCTGTTCTTGACATCATTGAGACTGAAATATTTCTTGAAAACTTAAGATACTGCATGATCCTACGTTTAAGCATCTACAGGTCACGATGGACTTTAACCCCCCGACCTTTTGTTCAAATGACTGCAGTAGCAGTACTCCAGATTTCCGTTCGGACGACGGGGACACTGACGTAGTTCACCATACACGCAAAAAAATGAAACACGGGACGAACGAATGACCTCTGGGAAAATAAAAAGAATTTCCTCGAGCTTGGCCGCTGCGCACACTTAAACTGCGAGTCGCTTTAATTATATGTGATTGCCATCTCTCATCACATCCTTTTCTTCCTCCCGGGAGGAGGGAAATCTCCAACAATAAAAAGTAACCCACAAGAAAAAAATCTGACGATCCTTTTTTTACATATGGAAATGTGTCCTATATTTCTCTATCTCACATGCACCTTCCCTCTCGAAATAAATAAATAAAAGTAAAAATGAAATAAAAACATATCCCCCTCTTCTTCTAGCACCACCGTTATTAGCACCTGCGCGACAATCGCTAATTACCTCCCGAGGGTCGCTACCGTCACGAAACGAAAGGGTAAATATGAAACCTACGTCCCGAAGAAAATTAAACACCAAAACAAAGGAGGGCTGTTTTTATTTCATGCAAACCCACGATCATGCTTCTCACCTTCCCACTCCCTTCTGTCTCGACGTCCTGGCTCCCCATCTTGTCCACCCCTCCGCCCCTATCCGTCCACCCATCTCCAAATACGATCGTATCATATGGCAGCGGGTAGACTCTCGGGCCCTTTAAACTCTTCCCTTGGTTCCTGAGCCGAAAGGACACGCAAACGCCGGAAGTCGCGCGGAATAATTACTACCAAAACGGGAGAAGATAAAGGACGGAAGAGGAAATTACGGACGGAGTTCCTGCAAGAAATCGAGAGAGGGGGGGGGGGAGAGGATGAGAATCGCTAAGAGTGAAACAAAGGAAAGGTGTGAGTACTTTTTCACGTCTTCATCTTTTCTTTATTCCAGCTAACGATTTCCATCTATGACTGCGGATGGTCCTTCTTGGCGTATGCTACGATCCCTGCAGTGGATAGGGGACACAGAACAACAGCAATTTTAGCCAACTCCTTTTTCTGGAACACAAAAAAAAACAAGGGGAGGGCCGAGGTGTGCCAATTCTGTACTCCCGGACGCGACTGAAATCCTAAATTATCTCTCCGTCTGAGCGATGAAAAGAAAAATTATAAAATTAATTTTGGCCATGTTCTCCAATAAAACCCTTCAATCTGCACACCAATTTCTTGCACTTCCACGGATGTTAATTAATATCCCCGTTAATATTATTTTCTACGTCATTTCAAAAATAAAACTAAGTCTCACTGCATTAATATTGAACAAGGTTATTAAGGGTTTCCAATAAATGAAACTATCGCAAGCGTTACAAGCAACAAGATTATTGGATCAGTGGTAAAGAAAATTTAGTCTGGGTCTCAGTCACATTGTGGGTGAGATAGCACTGGACTGGGACGCGATATAGAGTCGGCTTCCTTATTATTTTTCCTTGTACTGAATATACGAGTCTATATGGGCGGTAGAGTAATAATAACATCACAGTACTCATGCGATAAGTTGGCCTTAACTCCTTTTACAGAGACCACCTATCTGGATGTACCTTCGGTTGTTTTTTCCATATTTATATGGTAAATTTCACATGGAAAAATTATGATAAAACAAATATGCTCATCTAAAATTGTTAGGCTAAAAAAAGAAATTTTAAATCTTCATTTGAATGAAAAACGTCAATCCAGTACAAATCTAGCATCAATATGGGAAATGCAAAGTAATGTGAAATTTGTTTTTTTGTTAATGTGGAGCAATATTATGGCAAAATAACGTTAGATTAAATCAATTGACCTGGTAGAATACATGACATTTCTAAGCCAAAAATAGTAGAACTTTTTTCACAGACAAAAGTAAACAAGTAATTTATCCTCCACGAACATTAGTTTGAAATGTATTTCAAAATTGCTCGGTCACACGTACTCTGAAAAGCATTTAATGCGACATAAATTGGGTCTATATTAATTAGTTATGCAAACAATTGGGCAATATATGTAGTGAAATAATTTTAGCCAATGAGTAATAAATGAAAACTAAATTTGAATGGAATATTTCAAAAACTATGCGCCTTCCGGAACATGAGGAAAAGACAGTGCAAATCTACTGCACAAAAAGTTGGAACGTCAACATAAAATATTTGATTGAACTGTTTTGAACGTAACACAGAAATATTTGAACTAATATGAAACACGCTAGCGAGCACCAAAAAAATAAAAACAGGGAAGAAAATTTCAAACCACAATTTCATTTTTTTTTGCTACTGTTCCTAATATTTCATTCATTACAAATAATCCTAAGGGTATTAATTTAATTGTTTGATCTTAAATGTTGTTTTTTTATGAATGAGGACAATTTTTTACCGTGCATTTCATTATATAAACTGTGAAACTGTGTATAATATGCGAGGACGGAAAAATGGGCCATTTTGTGAATGAGTGTTTATGCTCGCTTTTGCAATTTTCACGATTGCACGCTTCTCTGTTTCGAGCGCCGAATGGATAGCGATAAAAAATTTATTGAACACGAACGCTCGTTAGTCCGAATCGTCGTTAAGGATAACATTTGGAATCGTTTCGCTCTCCCAATCGCAGCATTTTTATGCATGTAAACTTCCTCTCACCCCTTTCTCCGAGTAATCATTTCACGGCGCGTAAGTTTTGGAAAGGCACTACCAAACCCGTTTCCTGTATGTCCGCGTGACACGCCTCGGTACGAAACTATGCTCCACTGCATTTTTCTTCTTTTTGAAATAACGAAACTTCAAATCTTTTCAAATGCATACTTAGGTAGTCTTGAGGTCGTTAAATTGAGACGGCTCCAGAAATACTGGCATTTCAGCAGGAAGTTATCGATTATTCAGCAATGCTAGAATGGCTGCGGACGCCTTGAAAATTGCTGTTTCCTACTTCAAAGAGAGAGGGAGATGTCCACCATAGTATTAGTAGCGGCAGTAGTAGTTTGACAAAATTAAAAAAAATTCAAAAATAAGACACGTTACATTTTTTAACTTTGTAACACAATACTTATCACTTAATTATTATGCAGTGTTCACTAAATTTGCTATGACGATAATGCTCGTGAGTGAATTTACATAAAACTGAAGGATAATGCCAGATGGCTTAGTATTGTGGGAACCACCTTTTAACGCTCATAATACAAAACATCCTGTAAACGATCTGGTAATGAAAGTCAATAAGAGTATGATTATAGATATTATTCACATCACTCATGTTTTAGCACGGAAGTTTTAATATCTTTTAATGCAAAACCCTGAGAGAACTTTCAGCCTTTTTATCGTTTTCTGATAGCGCCAGATGCAATGCGTTCTCAGAAGTTGATGATATTGCACAAGAAAATGAATGAGATACTACAGATAAAAATTGTCATGAACATCAGTTTCTCTATTTCGCAAATTCCACGATAGAAAGAGAAGAAAAATAAAATTGGGAAATCTAACTTAAAGCTTTCAAATACCCTCGCGAATACGGTATCGAAACTGTAAATTACAGAACTGATTGTGAGTCCACCAAACACTCTGACAATGGCTTTCATCAACTAACGAGATCGATCTCAATAACAATTTTTCACTCCAATCGATAGATTTTTTTAGAAATAGAATGCAAAGTTGCATAGTATTGAATTAAATACTCATAGATGGTCAGCCAGTGAACTTACGCATGAATTTTAATCCAATTAAATGCATTTGTTCATCACCCGTAATTTGATTGCTGTTGTCGATTTTAACTTTTTAATGTAACGCACATTTTTGTGCCACCGTAGAATGGATTGAATATTTCGTGCTAATATTTGAAAATGCTTAATAGCTGAATAAATCATTTCGTTTGCGTCATTTTTAATTATTTAAATTGATAAGCATGTAAAAAAATGTCACAATTATCAAACTGTAAACATTTTTCGCAGTCTGTTCATCAAATATGTCAAAGAAATCATGCCTCCAGCTGGTAAAAATAAATACCTAACCAAATTACGATGAGAATTAATTAGCATAAAACATTCGGGCATATTGAAAGAGGGAGAGAGAGAGACACTTTTGGAATAATAAACGAAAAACGAAAGGCATGTGATGGATTAAATCCTCGCACAACTTCCAAAATAAACACTGTTATGCCAACATCCGCAGTACAACGGATAAGTGCATTTTTAATAACGAGACCTTTCAAAAACTCAAAAATTGTTTCCATAATTCGTAAGCGATACATTTTTGTACTCATTGGACGGAAAGTTGCAACAGTGCTTTACCTTATGTAGACAGCGGAGGATAATAGGTATCGATAATAACGACAAGACCTGAGTTTCGGATATTTATCAATGAGTGAAGAATAATTAAGAGTACTCGCTTTTTCAAGAAACGACCTTGCTCAATGCCACCGCCTATTTGCTCCACAATGGCAATAGTCAAATACTTGTGCCGTATCATACTTTTTGTAAACTTAGTTTTCAAGAGAAAAAAGTCCTTTCTGTAACGCTTCGTGAATGAAGGTACATTATTGTTATTACAACAGCCAAGGTCTTAAATGATGCATGTGGAAGTAATTTTCCTTATTGTTCAGAACACTAACTTGACTGTCGCTCATTATTTCACCCATAAACCATTTGTTTCTTACTATACAGCCTGATGTTATTTTAATTCCTGTCAGTTAAAACTCCATCAAGGTAGAAAATTTGATATCAATGATTTTTCTCGGGTTTAGTAACAATAAGGTATGCTCATAGTTTGTAATTCTGCTTCCTGGGTGATCTTTTCACAGAATGACCAGTGAATCTGGATATTTTCAAAATAATATTCGAAAGACCACAGACCATAAAATTGTTTTCCAGCTGTTATCGGATTCTATCGCATTTATAAATGAAAATTCACCTCTCTGCGAGTGATGGTAAATTTCTACCCAAAAATAATTATCAAGTAACATCAAGAAAGGTAAAAACGTCAGGAATTTGTTCTGATTTAACACGGGAACAATTTGTTCAAGCAGATATTTTTCTAAAATATGTTAAAATGCTAGCACGGTTGAATATGTATTCCGAATTTATCATTGTTCATAAAGTCGTCTATGTGGCGTAAATTTCCGCAAAATGAATCGAAATCACCGTTAAATCAATCTTTCGATAAAAATATTTTTTTCAGTCACGCTTTGTTCATATTCCGCCGTTCACAGGCAGTGAATAAAGTCGTTTCTCTAGTTACCGAGGTATTGCTTCAGTTTAATTTTTACGATCATAACATTAAGGAAATAAATAATAATTAAGTTTCCATAGGCGATAATAATGTTTTATGGCCACTTGTATTTGAAAAAAAAGGAAATTTTGAAATATTTTAAATTGAAAAAATTAATATGTTATTTCATTTTCAAATGAGTCGAAAATTTCTTGCCGAAATTATTTGCTACGCATTTCCGTTGAGTTTTCCGTTTCCGTGGGAAGCTGTGAAAGTCAAATCGACTCGACTTTGTCCGTCCGCAGCAAGGTCGACTGGGATAACCGTCATTTAACGCAAAAATCTATCGTCTTCATGCAGTGACGTACAGGCGGGTATGTCCTCCATGCGGATAACACCGCAGGCACTCTCTCTCACTCCCCCTACACCCCCCCTCTCTCTCTCTCTCTTGCAATTTCCAAGGCAATATTCCGCATGAACAATGCGGCCATCGTGCTGAAAGGCCCGTAGTGAGGAAAAAAACTCATTAAAACTTTTGCCCTAGGAGAGTGGGGGAGAAAAAGAGACCTAAGTTAGGCAGGAAGCGGGCGTAATTGAATTCAAAAACTCGGAACTAAAAACACGAGTGGAAAATCTAAACATTAGATGGTAGCGAGTGTTATTCCCCGAGATACAATCCCACCCTCGTCCACCCACCCTCACTTTTCCACGTCCCCTCTTCTTCCACCCCCATCCCACCCCCCTGCCATCACCTCATCCCCAAACCCTATGCGCACTACCCAAATTCCCCCACCCCCGACATTAAGCGGTAGTACGAAAACCTGTTTCTCTTCATACGAACCCCTTATCCTTCCCCACCCCCATTATCTTTTCCGCTACCCCCACTTTCCGACACCATTTTCTCTTGTTCTTCCTCCTTCCCCGCGCGCCACCGACTCGTGCTCGCTTTCCCGGCGAGGAAGCAAAGAATGTGTTTATGCTTGGCGAAAAAAAAGGAATAACAGGAGAATAAAAAAAACTGGAGCAGATTTTTTTTCCTGCTCACTTTATTTTTAAATTAACGCCATGATACACTTGTTGAAGGCTTGAGAGAATGCTTAAGGAAGGAGGAGGAGTTTTTTTTATCCATCGACTCATCTTGGCACTAGTTATCTTACTATTTTGCCCTACTTTAAAACACCTAAATAGGCCACTTGGATGCTGCAGGCGAGAGGAGTGAATGGGAAAAAGGAAAGAATCCGAAGATACAGCAATCAAATAACTCGTTTATTGAGTACATCGATCTCTTTAAATTATTAATGTGAAAGCAATAGGCTATGAAATATTACACTCCGGTATATAAAAGCGGACACATGCCTTTGGTACTTCAACTTTACAGAAAATCTATTATTACTCTACTCAATTATTCATTTTGCAAATAAATTTAGCGAGAAAATACCGAGCTGGATAGTAACCCAACAGTCAAGAGACGGAAGGAAATAATTTCAATGACACTAATGAAATTATATAGTAAATTTTGGTAATTTTATATAGTTCAAAACATAATGATTAGTTAAGTATGTGGAACGCCAGAGTGCTGACATATTTCTTATTAACTAGGAACGAGACGTTTCTCCGACAGTGATGGACCTAATCATTTTTCCCTAGGGCGAGCGATTGGTTAAAATGGTTTGAAAAACACATGTCCAATCGGATCGGTTATCTGAGACCAGTTATGATATCAGGTCGAAAAAAAAGATTCATACACCCTGTATTACCCACATTACCACCTTATATTACTCACAGTGAGCGGTTTAGGGAGAAAGTTAAGGGTTAAAATGAATAAAGACAAATACTTTACTTTTTACTCTCGCTATACCACTCATCGATCAATGCTTTTAACGTAGAACCCTTACAAACTCATCTGATTGGACTTCACGACAAATGAGTGATGGCACGGCTTTCCTATTTTCTCCGCGGGCCACTGAGAATAAAATGATATCGATTCAGAAGAACTCCATAGCAGAGTGATAATTCTAACTTATTTCCAAAAATTGAATTCGATTTTCTTGTAATTCTATCCACGTCGTCCAATAATCCAAAGGAGGTCAAAACATCAGCCGATGCCCACAATTTCCTTCTAAATTCTTCTAAATTGTAAATGATCAGTGTCTCATCAGTTAAATAGTTCAGAGATTCAACAATATATACAAAATAAGGCGACTGAAAATTATGTAAATAAGAATTTCTACTCAGAAAATTATACCAGTATATAGCATCTGATTTTGTGAATAATAATTTATTCCAATACAGTTGCTTACGGTCGGGGTGAGCAAATATTTTGGCACAAAGTCAATATGAGTGGATTTTATACATTTTTGATGATTGGCATGCATATGGACATTTTCCCTTCGGGAAACTCGTGGAACTGCACTTAGGGGAAAAGATCAAAGAGGATTTCGCCCGTGGTTTAAGGGCTGGACGATATCCTTTCAAACCCGATAAGTTGCATCCAATTTGTGAGTCGAATCATTTATTATTTACACGTTCCTCATTTTTAAATTTTAAAACGTTATAATGGGTACCCTGGAGACGTCCTATTGAAGTCCAAAAATGCAGTTAATTACTCGTAGTTCAAAATGGTACGTCAACATTGGCGAAAAGCTAGCTCAAAGGTAAATAATTATTTAATTTTTACCTTTGTTTTCGTGAAATCGAAAAGCAGGTGACTATTGTTTTGAATTATGAAATTATTGCAAAGGAGATATCTTGCATCTTGATGTGGAATTACCCTACGCCAAATACCCTGGCGTTGGTTTGCAGGACACCATGTAAATGTAAACGAATTAATATGTATTATAATACGAAAAACGTTCTCCAGGACCTACCGACCCAGTGGATCAGAGGAGTTTCTAAGCAACGATTGGCTAGTTATAAAATAATGGGAAACATTTGATAGTTAAAATCTCGGTACTGGTTTGTGCTGGTAGATCTTCCGTATAAATTGGCACGAAAAAATGCCATTCCTGTGCATTTTCAGGAACAAGGCCCTCTAATCTACCTGAGCAATTAGATATTTACGGTCGATTTATTTTTACTCTCCTGTAAACTACAAAATTGCTTTATTCACACAACTAATTTCTCATGTTAATAATAGTATAGATGTCAAAGTATAAAGTTTCAGAAATTTCCATCCATCAAATGGATATTTCTAATTTTCAGGATGGAAAGAATTGACATCGAGCGATAAAAATATATCGTGATGAGAGAGTATCTCATGACGAATGGAATATACAGGAAATACTATGATATTACGTCAGATAAACTTAATACTAAATGTGAGGAGCATGAACTTATCCATGCAGTACAAACGCATCATCTATGACAATTAATTTCACTATTTTTCTGCAAGGTTCCCTCAGTCTTGTTTGCGGATGTCACACACAGGGAATTATTTCTCAATCAGTAGACTTTTACTGTTAACCCATTAAATATTTCCGTTATTTTCCCATCAGCAGATGCATATTTCATACTTTTATCAGACCAATAGATGTGCACTTTCCAAGCTCTGGAGAAGTACCTTTCTCATTAGTTTCATTGCAGTTTCATTAAATTAAATAATGCCTTTGGTGAGAAATAAAAGCAATTTAGGGAATATTAGTTCATTGGGTACATGTACAGTACCTGGTACAGCACCATGTTTGCAGTTATGGCTGGTGACATAACACCCATCGCCACACACCCTTTCGGCAATTTGTGGGGCATTGTGCGGATGCATACAAAATGCATAACACCACAACAAATGTTTTGTTTCTGATTCAAAAAAATCTTAATTTACCTATCCGTTACGATAAATAGAGAATTGCAATCAGATGTTTCCGCTACATTTAGCACGCTGTGCTCATTTACCTGATCATACAATTTTTCCGAAAGTAGATATTTGGAACACGCAATGAAAAACTTGAAACTTTCTGCAACAACTTTTGTATTTTATTGAAATTAATCACTATCCCACGTCCTAGACTAACAATAACGTCAAATTACGCGCAATATAATTGAAAATCTGTTAAAAATTACTGTTAACAAAATCAGGCGAAAAAATAATGTCCCAAATCAAAAGTTGTACTACTGAATAAATCATCTCACTGAATAAACATTTGGAAATTTTCAGTGGAAGTTAATTTTGAAATTAGCGACTCCGCCAGTTTTTTTAGGCCTGATGTTGAGTGTTATTTATTCATCTATTATTTCAACGCCAAATTAATTTTATAGGTTTTTATAAAATCAAAATTATTATTGCATTGGCAGGCTAAAAATTGAGTTTTAGTAAAATCCACTCCAAACATTACTGAAACTCTACAAGTAAACTTTATTAATCATTTACAAGACATTATGATTGATTTAGCCTACGAATAAATTAACTGCCAACAATAATTAAAATCAACATAAGCAAATGGTGTGTTCAATTAAACATTTCCCAATAAACCTAAGGAAAAGAGGAAAATTGTTGCAAGTTTTCCCATCCTCACTGTATGAACGCAGGTCACAGAAAATAGCAGTTTGTGTAATTTTAATAGAAATATTTTATAACAGAAATATTTTTTTATCTTTAGTCTTAGGAGCAAAATTTTCGAGTGTGAAATGATTGTATATGTTTGCTTGCTGATTCAAAACTGTTGTTTTGTCCTGCATTGCATTTCAGTTACTTTTACAACCGCATTCATTTCCACGGAGATTGACGTAAGCACTTTTTAATGGCTCTATTTATTCTTCTCTTTCTACCAATAAAATGAAGGTCATAGGGAGGAAATCACTAAACCAGAGACAAATTGATCACGTTGATGGATTTAGCTAAATATTATTCAGAAAGATGCTAGCCCCAGATTAATGGATGGGACAGGAAAACGACTTTTCTCTTGTCTGGAAATGAAGACAGAAAGTGCCCAAAATTTTACTGTTAGAATGGCCATATAAATGAGATGGCTATTTGTCTAAGGAAAAGGCTCTTTCCCTGTACGAGGCCGTGAAGAAGTGAAAGCTTTTTCTCAGAGGAGGAATTCAGCCAGTTCTGCTAATTCATCTATCTCCAATAGGTGTGATAAATTCCTCGGGCATTTCCCGCATTGAGTATTCCACTGTGGAGCACTAACATTATTAAAAAATAAAGCAGAGAGAAAATTAACATACACGAGGTCTGGTCGGAAAGCATACAGCCATGCAATATTTTAAGAAAAATAGCCTATCTACTTTTAGGTCTTAGTCCCCTAAAGTACTCCCCTTGGGGCATCACACTTATGCCAGCGTCTCCTCCACTTTTCAAAACAATCACCAATGTCCTTTTTCGGAATGGTCATCATGGCAGTGATCAGAATGGTCATGCGGCTGCCTCGCCACATTCTCCTTTAACGCTTCAACCGACTATTGGGAAGACTGGGCTTTTGTTACAGGGCAAGGGCAAGTAAGTCCCTAGCAAATGCAGCGCGAAATTATTGACGCTGACGAGATAACAGAGAATGCGACGAGGCATCCGATTACCACTATGGCTAAGATAATTTGAGTATTCCAAAATGTTAGCGATGGTCAAGTTGCCGCTTTTGAACGCTGAAATAGTAGATCAATGTAAAGGCGCCTTTCATCATGACAACAAAAAAATCATCAGCTGATTGCAATATTCAAACCGGCATATGATTACAGCAAAAAAATATTACAAAATATTACCTGTGAAAGAACTTGCCCCATTATTCGCTCAAATCATGAGCATAGGCAGTGAAGGGGAGACAGAAATAAAAAGGAAGGATAGTTGAAACGTGCAACGCGGCGGGCAACAAAAGAACGCGCCGTGCGCAAGGCATTTGCTTGGCTGTGCTCCCTGCAATCAAGGTCAAATCATAGAGAATTTTGAAAGAAAAGTCGACCGACTTGCCACCGCTACCGTACAAAAAACAATCTACCTCCAAACAGTTTGAATTTCCCTCGCAAACTTCGTGACTCAAGGATCATGCACAAACGTATGAGAAGTTGGATTCTCCAGCCGGATCGAAACTGGCGCCCTTCATTTAGCCGGGAAACATTTTCGTTTCATACTACTACCATTTCCTTCAGTCATTCGGCATTCACGTTCTGACGAGAATTGGGGAAGTTTTAAAACGTTCATCGTAGGCATTCGATGGCTGGCGGGCACTTAGGCTACTCAAAGGGACGGAAAACTAACGCAGCTCAAAGACCTAACAGCCATTGTCATTGCCTCTGCCAGCCTTTACGAACGCTTTCAGCTTTCCCCAATTCCCGGCGAACCGGTGACAGTTTACATTCTCGTGTAAACGATATTACGTGCTCATGTATGTGCCGTCAACAAAAGAGGGAAGAAGAATAAATGTCATGACACTCACGTACGGTAAGCGATCCGAAGAAGAAGAAGGCTAAATTTATAAGTGGCCACAAGTGTCTAGTCTCCTTATTTGTACGTGTATTTCTATTCTCGGTGTGCTGGTGACTGCATATAGGCAATTTGAAATGACAGTACCGCGACGTGGCACGTGAGGATCAATCAAGGGAAGCATGGATTAGTTTTGGAAATCTTTTTGTAATCTTCAGAATTCAAATATTTCGTTCGATACTTTTTGATAGCACTGGCTTGACGTAACGTTTTTATTAGTACTTGACTATAAGAGTACAGTTCCACTATAGAAAGTGAGAAATCGAAGTTCTTGACGCTTTACCAAAAGATGGAGAGGTGTATGGGCCGAAAACGTTTCGTAACCACATTGGTATGGGGATCGCAGAGCACTCCCAAAATGTTACCGTATTGGGACGCATGATACACATTTATGCCTTCATTTGCATTATAGAAAATGTTTAAGCAGGTGGGATCCCCGTGAAAATAAATAACAGTGGAGAGTTGGTGTGAGTGGAAAGAGGGAAGAAGACGTCGGAGGTGTCGGAGAGGGAATTCATCGAGACGAAACCGGAAAGAGAATGGAGGGAATAAAAAAAATAAACAGGAAGCCAAGAAAAAAAAAGAAATCGAAAAAAAAACAAAAGATCTTAAATTCGTAGGGATCCCAAAATTGTATTAATGTTTTTATTTGCGCGGGAAAAACTTATACATCCGCACGCACACAACACGCGTTCATATTTACGAAAGGCAATTCGCGGTGCAGGGGGCACTACAGTGTGAAAGAATTTTTTTTCTTCCGCTCCCTCCTCATTCCCCACACTTCTCCTCCTCCTCTTGCTGTTAAAAAGGCTTACCGCCAAACAAATTTATGACTGGTAAGGATAAAAAAGTAGATTTAAATGCTAATTCGTTGCGCCACTGGGGAAAATAAAAGCAAGAACATGTATAGTCGGGCCTAAGGAGGATGGGAGACACGCTGGTTCGGCGCAGAGGATGAGTGGAGTCTGGGCGAGGGGAGAGAGATGTGGCTGCTTCCGCGAGACTGGGAGCGGTAGAGACGGTTCCCTGCAGGCAGAAAGTGAAAGGGAACCCAAGAGCTCGATTTCATTTTTTTTGTCTACAACTTCATCAAAATAATAACAAGTTTATGCACTAATTCCGTTAAAAAAACGACTCGTATATTTTATATGCGAGAGGATAAGGCAGTGGCAGTGTGTGGACAAAACGGGTGCTTTTATTTTTTTATTTTTCTTGCTCTCAGGTGTGTCTTTTCTGGAGGATCGAGCTCACTTAAGTGTTTCATAAATTAAACATCACAAGGAGAAAAATGCCTCTGAATCAACTTCTTCAGTCGATTTGGTCTCATTCCACCACTGTTTCAATAGTATTGTTTCTAAAACGCAATGCTGTCACTGCAGTCTTGCCTATCCGACACGTATTGGCATTCAAAGTAATCATAATACATGTATTTACAGCAGAATGTGAATATATGCCCAAGCAGGAAAACTCTGAAATTGAAATTCTGGCAGAAAATCTGTATCACCACTATGAATCCGATTCAACACCTAGTGAATAGAAAAAGTTTTGGAATCAACGCTTATGATAAGCAAGTTTGGTATTTCCAAAACGCTAAAAATTCACATTTATTTTATGATAACATTCAATATTTATATCAAACCTCAGTTTTTGGATACACGTATAGCCACAGAGCTCTTGGCATTATGATAAACAGTAGGCACTTCAAACGATTCGAAGGAAAAATAAAGCTCAGCCACAAGGTAATTTGATGGCATATACATGGGGCAACTATAATTTTTAGCAATAAAATGGCAACAACAACTGGAAAAATACATTTTGTAATATCCATATTGAAGTATCATTGTTGTGAAACTCAATCTGGCATGAGATGGACACGTACAATTTTGTGCATTTTTGAAAATATCATTACCATTCATACAGCATAATAATTTATCCTGTATGAATGGCTATGCAATGAAAACCTCTATATGTGAGATTGTAGTAATATCTATTAGATAATAGATTTTCATGTCTAGACCCCAATAAATGTCAATAGTACCCGAACGCCTGTGCCATTAATGTCCCATCGATTAATTGGAGCACATATAGTTAAAAGTAGGGGTAAACAGAAAGATATGTGAGCGTCGTTATTGCATTTTTTAAAATTGAATTATATACACCAGCTTTTCACTTCACCAACTAGGGGCGATAATATTTATTATTCGTTAGCAACGAAAATACGTAAAGAAGTCTTAAATATAGAAGCTATTAAAGAATATAGTATAATACACACCAGTAAATGCTAAGTTTTTCCCATATCAGGTCCAAAATAAGAGGCTCAAAAGAAAACTTAACTTTCTTTAAAAAGGGAATTTAAAATATCTTAAACTGCGAGCTACAGATATCATTTGCAAATTTTACGAAAGACGGCAAACACCGTGTTTCTGAGTATGCATGGAATCATTTCCTGGACATGTAGCGTTTTACGGTCTATTGGTTTTTTCCAAGTATATTTATAAAAGGTAACACCAAAAGAGCCTGGATGATATGTGAACAACGCGGAAGCTAGAAAATTGTGAGCATGTCAAAGGATATGTCACATCAAGATGAAAGATATAATGAACGAGATCTTAGCAACAAACGGAATGAGATCACTTATAAGATATCTAGGACGAATGCCAAGATGGAAGTTCCAAAGGTATTAAGCGAATTCAAAATGAAAAGATTACCTGAAAATTTAAATGAGAATTCAAAAGAATTCTACGTGAAAGTGGTTCAGGGAAATAAGCATAGAATTAATTCACTCAAAAACGATAAAAATAAAAGAAAACCCAGCAGTTTAGAAAAGGCCAGCTAATTAAATTCCTTCTTTCAAAGCATTTTCATCATTACGCCACCGAAGCCTCCGATAGCTTACCCAAACGTTCCCCCCAGCTGATATCCAAAACTGAAATTTCATACACTGAAATAGCAGTTTTGCTTAAATATATTAAACCTACGAAATCCCCCAGGCTCAATCAAACACCGGCTCGTATATTTTAGGAACTATTGCCGGAAACTGCGCCGTAGCAAGAAACCATATTTAAGAAGTCCTTAGTAGATCACGAGGTACGCAATTACTGGAAAACGACTAACGAAACACCTAAATTAAAAAAACAGAGACAAGGAGGAACCAAGCAATTATAGAACTGTTTCCCTCCAATCCATATCATGCAAGGTCATGAATTATATAATGGTTAGTTCGATAGAGAGAGACAACTCGATGGCCCAAAGTTATTGATGAAAAACACAAGCATGGTTTCCAAAAAGGCAAATCCTGCAAGAATGAACTTGCGCTTGTTTTCATAACAGCAGAACTAACAAACTAGGCCATTTGTCATGCATACGTGCCACCAGGCAACCATAAAGAAGAAGAAATCGATAGGATATACGATGAGTTACGAGGACAAGATTGCGTGTGTTCTCACACGAATATATTTGATAGTGATGGGGGATTTGAATACAACGGTAGGCAAAGAAGAGATAGTGATGAGGTGGGGGACTACGGTTTAGGCACGAGGAATGACCGCGGGGAGAAAGCAGTTGAGTTCTGCAGGAGACGGGTTAGTCATCACCAACCCTTGTTTAGACACAACAAAAGACGAAGGTATACATGTAAAATGCTAGGTGACTCAGAAAGGTATCAGCTAGATTATATTCTGGTTAGACACAGGTTTAGTAACAGTGTGATAAATTCGCACAGCTTCCCGGGAGCGGATGCGGACTCTGACCACAATTTAGTGGTTATGAAATGTAGCGTCCATTTCAAAAAGATAAGGCAGGAGCGGCGGGTTAGAAAATGGAATGTAGAAGCATTAAATAGATTGACAAGGAAGGAGTATCACCAGGCTGTAGAGAAAATCAAGAATGAGGGAAAAGAGCTGAATGCTATCAAGGAAAAATAAAAATAAATCAAAAAATGGATATCGACAGACGCAAAAGAAACTAGAGGAAATTTAATGAAAAAAGGATAAGGAGATAATGGATCACGGATGATATGATCAGAAAGATAAATGAATGAAGGAAATGGAAGAACGTAGACACAGAGGTAGGCAGAAGGAAGTACAAAGAGTTGAACAATAAATTGAGACGGGTAACAAATAAAGTAAAAGAAGCATGGTGAAAGAAGCAGTGCGGGGGTATGAAAAGTTGGCAGAAGAAGGGTGAAATTGGTGCGCTATGCACCAAGGTTACATCACTATCGGGAAGTAGGAAGAAAAGATCGGGGCTAACAATTAGAGAAGTCACGTAAGATAATAGTTGACACAGAAAAAAATCCAAGAGAGATGGAAAGAAAATGTAGAAGAACTGTATGGTAAAGAACTTCGACCAACAAGGTCAGACATAGAAAGGGAACATGACGTAGAGGACGATAGCTTAGATCCAGGCATACTCGATGATGAGATGGAATGGGCATTAAGGGAGATTAAATCAAATAAGGCCGTGGGGGTAGACAGCATTAAAAAGGTTTAGGAAAATGTGGAAGAGGCTATATGGAGTAATTCCTAGCATCTTTGAGAAAGGAATCTGGCTGGAAGACTGTGAGATCAGTGTTAGTTCCTGTTCCGAAAAAGGCAAAGGCTAAATCATGTGAGGACTACAGAAAAATGAGTTTGATATCCCACGCAGCTAAATTTGTTCTTAGGATCATAAACAAAACGATAGATATTGGGGTAAATGATTACTTAGGGGATAATCAGTTTGGGTTTAGGGAAGGGAGGGGCACGCGCGACGCCATTGCAGTAATGAGGTCACTTATCGAGAAGAATATAGAATACAATCACGAAGTAGTTGCCTGTTTCGTAGATTTTGAAAAAGCGTTTGATAGAGTGAATTGGGAAAAATGAATTAGTATACTGCAGAAAATAGAAACAGATTGGAGGAACAGGAGGCTAATCCGCAACTTGAATATGTCTCAGACTGCTCAGGTGCGGGTGGGGAACGGGAAGTCCGAATGGGCAGTGTTAGGAAGAGGTGTAAGGCAGGGTTGCCCATTATCACCGTTGCTGTTCAACCTGTATGCAGAGGAAATGATTAAAGAGGCATGGGAAGAACTGGAGGTAGGAATGAAAGTTGGAGGGGAATTCGTAAAATTAGTAGGCTTGCTGATGACCAAGCACTAGCTAGTCAGCCAAAGGATTTCAAGCATTTTTGAATGAATTGGTAATACAGTGCGATAGATATGGGATGAGAATTAACATTAAAAAATAAACGTTAGGCGATTTTTCAGGATGAGAAAGGCAAAGCATAACATTAAAATTGGAGGGCAAAATCTAGAGAAGGTGGAACAGTTTACGTATATCGAAAGTGTTCTGGATCAAAATGGTCAACGTAGCACGACCTAAGGGGAAGATTTGCACTAGGCAAAGAGGCTTTCAAAATAGGGGTCATAAGGTTATAGACATTAGGCCAGAAACCTCAGAAATAGGAAGGAAATTTGACGCAGATGAGGATAGTTTAACCCCAGACAGACTTTATGGCGAGGTGGATAGGGTATTAAGGGAATTGAAATCTAATAAGGTCGTGAGGATGGACAATATTTCCACGGAAACATTTAAAGTTTTAGGAAAATGTGAGAGGAAGAATTTTGAAGGGCTAAATTGACATAGAATCTAAGTGCGGAATTTGGCCGGAAGATTTCTTCAGATTAGTGTTTTTTCTTCTTATCCAAAAAGAAAGCAGCCACAAGTGGGAGCTATTAAACAAAAAGCTTGATTTTGCTTGCAGCTAAAAAGGACTTAGGGTCCTATTTTAGGACCCTAAGTCCTATTGCAGTTGCAGCTGAAATAGGACTTAGGATAGGGTCATCAATAACATGATGGATAGAAGGGCAGAGGACTACTTAAGGAAAGACCAGTTTAGGTATACATATTTCAATAAAGAAGAGTGGATTTGAGAGATAGGAGACTTATCATAAACCTCAACATGTCTGTGACTGCTTGCGTGCGTGTGACTGGTAATGTTGGGGAGAGTTTCAATATGGGTGTCTATTATGACCCATACTTTTCAACGCTAATTTGGAGGAAATAATAAAGGTATGGAACGACTTGAAATATATTTGAAATTCAGTAGACAATTCATAAAACCAGTTAGGTTTGCGAATTATTATGCTTTATTTACCAGTCAGCCAAGGAGTTGGTAGCATTACTGAGCGCATTAGAAATTCAGCGCGATAATTATGGAATGACAATAAATGTAGTGCAACAATTTCAGAGTGTAAAAATCATTCGCCTTGACTGGGATTCGAACCCAGATCCCTCAATATCTGGTCGAGTGGTTTAGCTACTTAAGCCACCTAGGCGTCCTCTTAAACTCTGAAATTGAGGGATCTGGGTTCGAATCCCAATCAAGGCGAATGATTTTTACACTCTGAAATTGTTGCCCTGAAATGCAAATTAGCGATGACTCCGTTATAAGTTACTGCTGCGGCATCTCCCGCAGTTTCTTTGGAATTTGACAATACATGTAAACAAAAAAAAATGTATGCGGTTTTCGAGAGGGAAAAAAGCTAAATTAACTATCAGCATTCCATATAATAGATCAGGTAGAACAGCTCACTAATCTCGGAAGAGCATAGGACTATTATGGTCAAAGTGTTAGAAGAAGCATAGCATTAAGCAAAGATGACCTCATGAGGAGGGAATTGATGATAGGGACTTTGGTTAATGATGTTAAAAAAGGCTCGTCAAAACTTTGATAGGGGGTGTGGTTTTGTACGGTACGGACATGGTATTTGAAGCAAGATCATAGGCGTAGGTTGTAGGCTTTTGAAGTGTGGGCGTGGAGAAGGATGAGTTGGAGATAATAGGGATGAAATAAGCTGTTGGAAGAAATACAAAGGAGGCAGAAAAAGTGAATGCGGAGCATTTGGATTGGCGATGGAATACTTATATAAAGTGGCTGTGATTAGGAAGAGGACATTAGGCCAGCGAGGTGGGGGCAGATAAATGGTATTGACGTTGAATGCAATGAAGAGACAGAGATTGTACGCGGATTGGTAGAATAGTTTATTGTGCAATATATTGCCTGGTTTTCTGTAGCTCGGTGTGACTAACAATTGCCCTGGTGTACCGTCTATGTCCATCCAAAAACCTATCTATAAAAAATGTTGACCGCCATACATACTTGTGAAATGGCGTCCTTGTGGTACTTAAGTCCTGAAAGAAAAATTAATGAGAAAGTGACTTGTACTGATTATGTGCTGCAATTGAGCTTGAGGGTAAATACTAACAATATGTATCGGCTTAAAATGGTCAATTTCTCACTACAGCAAATATAACGTGCTTAATCTGTATTGATGCGTTGACCATAAAAACAAATTGGGAAAATCGGGCATGCATTCACCCATGGATTCCAATTTACGCACTCGTGACGGAGGATGATGATCATCCCTAAATACTGGTTTCGTAAATTTTACGATGCATCCGCGCATAATGAAAGAGGTGTCAATTCAAATAGTAAGTTGATGTTAATTCTCATAAAGTTTTCCCTGCGTGAACCAAAGAGAAAATTTTCAATTGCAAGACACATAAGATTAAATTAGATCACAAGGATTACCTATTTCCACATATTTTCAGCATATACATATATATTTTACTACAAATAAAACTGACTTCGGATAGAACGTTATCGGGGATACCACACATCGAATTGACCAATACCGACAAGGATGGTCTGAAAGTTAATGCTAAGATCGAGAGATAGCATTGGTGGTGAGGACAAAAATACTTCTCAAATAGTAACATAATATCTTTTGAACGAACAAATTTATTTTTAGTCGGAGATTTCTACTAACGTGTTTAGCCTTCGCTTGAATCGCTCATGACGATTGAATTTCAAAGAGTGAACAAAAAAGACAATTTCGTTCGTGGATCTAACATTTTATGACAAGAAAACCTCCTCCGAAGACCAAAGAGGAACTTGATGAACATTACAGTGAATCTGCCCATTTGATTGGAATAGTTTGCGAGTGGTTACAAAATTTTCAGAATGGCAAAATGATTAGAAAGTGACGCTGAACGTATTGGACGCCCTGTAGAGGTCAACACTCCAGTAATCAATGGTAAAACAATGAATGATAAAAGAATGAGATCGAGAGCTGCAAGAGATCGCCAATACTCTAGGCATCTAGACTGAGTGAGAACATTAATTTTTGGATCGATATTTAGAAATGATAAAGCTACAGTAGCATGGGTGACTCGAAAGCTCACAGTTCTTCAAAAAATGAAATTTTGCGGCATGGTCCAAGGTCGGTTTTCAGTAGATTCGGCATAATTGATAATAATTTAGGCGTCGTTCCATCACTGTTGATGAAATATGGGCAGGCCCCCTTGCAATAGTGAAAGCAAGGAGCATTCCAGGCAAGGGATTGCCGGCGGGGAGTCCGCAACAAAAAAGGAGAAGATCATTCCTTCAGCTACGAAAGTTATGGCGACCATTCTTTTTGATTCGTAAGAAATGATCTTCAATGATATTTTGAAAAGGGCCTAACTATTAACTATTCATTGCCATAGAGCTGTCTGAAAACCGAACTGCAAGATAAGATTACACGATCGCTCCACAAAAAAGTCCTTTTCCTTCTCGAAAACCACCAGCACCAACTCACCCTTTGACAGCTGAGTCCGCTAAATGGATGAAGTTAAGATTCCAACTCGTTCTAGTCTCAATATTTAGCTTTCTTGGACTACTTACATGTTTTTCAACACGAATAAATGGCTGGCATGAAGGAGACTTCGTTCAAATTAAAGAGGCCATTGTAGAAAAAATGCCTACTTTGAAGAGTAGGAATAATCACATTATTTGGAAGGTACCCACAAATTGGAATGTTGTTGGACGAAATGAATAAGCCTAAAAATAGACTTTTATGAAAAATAACAATGATTTAGCCCGAAAAATTAATTTTTTTTCATATTTCCATGGACTTTTCAAACAACTTTAGACGATCGAATGTCAACGGAAAAGAGATGCATCAAAGGAACACAGAAAAACTCTATTCACTTCAGAAAGCCCTAAACCAAATGAACGCTTAATAATTCTCTGATCTACATGAACCCGGACCGGGAAAGCTAATAATAATCTAAAAGATAACGTGAATCAGAAAATTGAATTGTTCTCATTAAAAATGGGAAAGCGGAAAAACTAGTTATCAACCGATTCTTACAATTCCTTTTGCCCATCTTTACTCATCCATAACCCTATTAACATCACTAGATTATTCTAGCGTCTTACGCTCAATTCCCACCAAGGGAATAGACGTGCATTGTTATGTGCATTGTTTGAAGAGGCTTTGTGCTTACAGCGTGAAATGACCTCAGACGTCATAGTCCCACTAATTGTATATCTAACTCTACCTTATTGCTTTGGACGCAGACTACTCTGAAATTCAAGAGATTGATTCCTGCCTATGACATTAATCTTGAGATGCGATGTACCGATGCAATAACAGACGAGAGTATCTTTATCCTAAATTCACAGCAGACGGATAAAACAAAGCTAAATATTTTGTATTAATTAATTTTAGTACACTAAACACGGGAAGTGCATTTTAATTAATTACTGAGCCGCTTTTCTTAGCTCCAGGCATATATACTATGGTACTCAAGCGTCTGTCCCACATTTCTCATATTTCTGCTACGGGACTGCTGCTGATTAAATGCTTTTTTACGGCTATAAGACTTTTATAGGGAAACCAACATTGCTAATCGTGAAGAAAAAAAGATGACGATGACGCTACAATACGGTGAAGACGAGGATAAACAAAAATCTAAACCAGCCCAAGGGAATGAAAAAAGGGACACTTCGTTACAACAAACGGTGATCATTTCCTCCTCTCTTTTTCACTGCTGGACACTCGCCATTATTTCGCCGTTTCTCACCTCAAGTCTTCTTCCGCACAAGCATTCTCTGGCATATCCTCATCCCCGACGCCCAGCGACCCACCCTCCTTTAAGATTGGGACAAAAAGCGTTCGTCCTTCCAGTCGCGACAACGTACAATCCTTCATTTTTTGTGAAGAGTTGGGGGATGGAGGGGGCGAGGCAGAAGGAAAAAATACAGAATCAGGTAGCAAATGAAAAAGTCATGCTGCCATCCTGATGGCGGGTCTCCCTTTCCAGGACGACGGTGTCCCAAGAAAAGGAATGAAATAATAATGACATCCCGCTCTAAAAATATCCCCCGCCTCCTCCCCGTTCCCTCTCCCATTTCCTCCCTAACCCCCCATAAGACTCCTCCCTTTTCTCCTCCTACAGAGCAGCAATGCAAGGTGAAATGAAAGTTTGGGGGGTTTGAGGGGAGTGACGGCGCAGCGGGGCCCGGAGGAAAAGAAAAAAATTCCCTGAATTCTTCGGCGAAGTGAGGCGGGTGAGAAGGGGAGAGAGAGGGATCACCGTATTCTTGACCATTGCTCCTGAAAAGAGAGGGATGGAAACAAGGTAGTTCCCCAAGCAGTTTTGACGACTGCAGGGGAACTGATGGCCCGGCGGGAAATAAGAGGAGGAGGTAGCGTTTTTTCAGCTGACCAAAGGGCGGAGGGTGGCGCCGGTGCTAGCACGCATTTTGAAGCCATCAACCCGTCTTGCCACGAAAGCGGTGGCGCGATCAAAAACGACGATCAGGAATGGGCACGGTGTGGGGGAGACGCAATCACGAGGATGCATGCATTAATGGATTGAGGGCCGTTTGTTCTGCTCCCCCTTTGTTTGTTGTTTTATCGAAGGATTTCGGGGAAAACGGGTCATGTGATTATTTTCTCTCTTCTTCATTTGCCAATCCGGTCCGTAGCGAGTCGGGATTTCGGAATTAATTTAGAAAACAAATTTCCTCGGATTCACCCTCACAACCCTCATCTCACCCAGTACCCAATCTCCTAACCCTTTTAATTTCCGAAAAGGAGGACCGAGTGCAAATGTTATGCGTTTTTCTCTACGAATACAAGTGTGCCTCGACTTCCTAATTTTTTTTAAAGCATTTAATCTTGTCTTTGCATGAATTTTATCCTTTGGGTAATGCTGTAATTACGCTTAGAAGCTTGCGACACTCCAGAAATTCTATTGTACCCTGTTCTCTGAGATAGGGAATTCGAATCTCAATAAGTCGCAAAACCAAGTTTTCGCATTCAAAAATATGCACTGGCATACCTTATATATAATATATAGTATATATATATATATATATATATATATATATATATATATATATATATATATATATATATATATATATATATAAGGTAGGCCAGTGCATATTTTGGATGCGAAAACTTGGTTTTGCGACTTATTGATATATATATATATATATATATATATATATATATATATATATATATATATATATACACACACACACACACACACTCACTTAATTTTGTCATTCCCGGAAGCGTAAATGTTGTAAGCTTGAGGATATTGTTTTCTTTTTCAATTTTTTAAATCTTTTGCTAGCGAATCAAATTATTCCTTCGAAGGCAGAGTGAGACGTAATTGCTACTTCCTCCAGAGAACGTCCCTGCCTCGTAATTTAATTCACTCTCACGCTATTGCCAACTTCGCGAGAAAGAACATGGCCATTATAGCACAATCTTAGAGTTTTAATTTAAGGAGAGGAATTCCAAATTAAGTCACTCAATTCACTTATACAATACGCAGTGAGGCATGAAGATTTTATCTTTACACGGAGATGCAATCCTCACGGATTTCTTTTATCTTTCTCCTAACTCTTTCCTTTTACACTCCATTTATATCAGTTTGATTCACTTGTTATGTCCATCGCCAGAAAACATTATTACCGAGGCCATTGGCACATTGATTTTTCTTTACGTCATATTTTGGCAGAAATTGTACTTTACAATTAGTGCAGCAGGACTGGACCTATCAAACACTACCTCCTATGCCAATATATGTTCCGACAATCTTTTAATGAAACCTTCATATGAACGTATCCCTGCAGCATTCTGCGATTCATTCACGAGAAAGATGTTCCTAGGGATCATCTCCATGCCGAAATAACCAAGGAGCAGCAACATAAAGTGGGTTTTGAGAGGCTTAATAAATTAAAAATCATGATTAAAATCTACCAAAAAATGACGCATGGGCGGGAAAAAAATGAATCAACCGCGACGATGCTTGGAAACGAGGTCGTGTTTTATTGCTGTTTTATGTGGATTTTATGATCTGTATATGTGCATGCACTATTTATTTTTGGGGAAAGAAATATGGTGTGTGATCATGGTCGGTTTTTTTCTCCTTCTCCACCGCCGCCGTCCGAGAGTACATTTCCCATTAATGCGCTAGTGTTACCAGGGGCCCCGAAGGAAATGGAGGGCTGAGGTCGTTGTCCCTACACCCTCCCCTATTTTGTTCCTCCTTAGAGGGCACCCGAATGAGGGTTCGGGGTAAGAGGGACGCGTAGGAAAGGAAGGGGACGTAATTTCTCAGTTTTTATTGTGGCGATTCTGCGTGGGCCTTGATGCATGTCCTCTGCCCCGAGTAGTTTTTTTTAAACTCTTTCGTTACTTTTTCGGAGTGGAAGAAGCGGAGGCAAAATATCGGCATGGGAGGGAGGGGGGATTGAAAAATTGAAAGAGTGGTGGAAGGGTAAACAGGAAAATCCCCTCCACACAACCTCCGTGATTTTCATAGTGTTATTCCAGCAACGAGACCCTTATTTTAAGACCCTTTAAAATAAGATTTCTTTTGTTTACTCGATGCTTTCCCCCCCTTTTTTTTAAACGAGAGCGACACGGCCGATGGGAATTCTCCCCACCCCAACCCCACGCCCCAGCACTCACAAGCGTCGAGCGGTAAAAAAGTAAACATCGAGGCTATCACAGAATGCGACAATTTCTCGGGAGATTTTTTTCATATATATGCGGGTCAATTGCTCCGGATTTTCGTGCATTCCCCAACCTCCACTCCACCCTCTTTCCCCCAGACTCTCGAATATAACTTTCGCGGAAGAAAGGTTGGAGGATGATTTTCCTCCAATCTCAAAATTTAAAAACTTGGCTTCCACGGTGGACCAGAAAAATATACTAATACTGGTTCAAAAATCCACCCTTTCGATGCGAAATTGATTGCTTTAATTCCTCGGTAGTCAGACTGCGCGTGGCAATATTGACTCCCATCAATCCCAGACTCACGAAGAGAGAGAGAGAGAGACGGGGCATCCAGCTCCAAATGCAGACCACTTACATTTTTTATGAATTATTTCTCCCTTCTCGTTTTAATTTTTAAATTAATGAGTAAACCAAAACCATTCAGGAAAAATGAATGAGAGTATCTATGTAGCGCCTTTAAAGTAGATGTCAGTTATTTCAAAATAAAATTTGGAGGTTATTTTATGATTGCTGAAAAAAACATTTTGTTCGTGGGTGGAATTCTCATTCGCAATACCATCACCATGAGATAATAACATTCTCAACGCTGTGTAATATTCTACCATTTGGTTCACTGAAATGCACCCCATTACTTCACTTTCCTCAATCCTATAAATAAATTTTTTCTTTTATTGTGCTTCAGATTGAATGAAAGTTTACTGCTTGATCCGAGAAGAGGATTTATCTTTATTTTTAAAGAATTCAATGGGGTTTCCTTTTTCAACATCGCCTTCGTGGATTTAATTCACCGAGTATAGCTACAATCAACTTGATTTTTCTTAATTTGCTTATCAATGCTACCAATAATTAGAGGGCACACCACGCTTCGGCTTCAACATAAATTCAAAGTAATGCAATGCGCATACATAGTTTATGCTTTGGGAGAAATATGTATTGCAACAAAGTCATTAAAAAACAAACGTTGTAACACTAAAGCATCTATCATTCCATAAAAATCAAGACATTAATACTACTGCTAGGACCGTATTCTCATACGACACTCTTTCCTCATGCCTCCGATGTGGAGTTTGGACACACGGGAAGAGCCTCCCTACGATTAATTTCATTTTTCAAACGTCCTTTATTGTCCCTCATCCCTTCCTACTGTTGAATATCTTGCGATCCTTGGCGTCATCCGAAACATTCTTATACCTACGCGCGATGTCTAAACTGACATATCATTGCCACATGAACAAAGTACTAAAACAAAGCGTAAAAAGTCACCTAGTGCTATTTCTAAGACATCTATTTCTCAAAGTTTATTAGCGATATTTCGTATTCGCAAAGAAAACCGGATTGATTTTTCGAAGGGTTATATATTTCTTCTTTATCTTCGAAGGGTTACAGCTCAACAAATTACGGCATGACCTGAAGACTTATCGGAAAAACAGTGATATAATGATAGGCAATCATAACGTCATCCATTATACTTCTTTTGCCAAATGTATACAATAAAATATTACGTGAGAAATGTTATGTCATTATAAATAAATGAAAGATTGAGAATAGGGAAGTCTATATTTTCGCGGATATCCTGGGAACTATTCATCTCATTCCGCGGTTCGCGAATTTTGCCATCAACATAACGCCTCGTCTAACTTTTGTTTTGGAACATAAACCCACCAAACGTCTTTCGTCCGGTGATTTCTTACATTTGCACTTTTTTGTTTTTTTACAAGGCTTAAACGATATTATTTTCAGTTTTAGTCGAATAATTATCCAATGTAATTATTTCAAGTTACAACGATCACTTCAAAGATTAAAAATAAATTGCCTATTCAGCTTAAGGACAGCTATAAAATCCTTTGTAAACCTTTATTCACCAATAAAATTCAGAATTAAAACAAATTAATATTAATGTTTACAGATTTTGATGGTACCTTGAACAAATGTATAATCTCGAATTTACTTACACTAAATAAAAGCTAACAGACTGATCAATTATTCCCAAAGTTGCAGTAATATTAGGTCTACCAAATGAAAACATTGTATCTTATATTAAACGAATATCCAATGAATAAAAAATAAACCCACGGTAAAAAGTTTTAAAACTGAAAAGACGAAGTTCCTATAAAGTAAGTTCTATAGCAGCGTGAACGAGTTAATGAGTGTTAACTTGTTGTCAGTTGTGTTACATGTAATTTCTGTGGGATGCATGTAGTGTATCAGTGTATTTCTGTAAACCTTATTTGAGCTTGACTGCTATATTTCATTGAAGCTGAATTATCGAGTATTGTTCTAATTCTATTTGCTTTTCATTTCCATCACTATGTTCTACGTCACATAATTGACCGATTAAACACTAGAATAAATAATTATAAGACCGTTGAAATGTCATCACTGCTTACATTAACGTACTTACTGAATGGCTATGCTCTGCAATTTTGCATATAATTTTGCAACTGAAATTTCCAATTATAGGTTAAAGCAGTTGATTTTGGTCATAAATGCTATCCACGTAAAACACACTGTCATGATTCCAAACCAACACAAAGTTTCAGGCCTCGTGAATGTGAATGAGTATATATATATATATATATATATATATATATATATGTGTGTGTGTGTGTGTATTTATATATATATATATATATATATATATATATATACATTATATATATGTATATTATATATATGTATATTATATATATGTATATTATATATATATATATATATATATATATATATATATATAAACCATGGATCACGGATGAGATGATTACAAAAATGGATGAGCGGCGAAAATGGAAGAATATAAATACATAATTAGGCAAAATGAAGTACAAAGAATTGAACAATAAATTGAGGCGGGCAACAAATAAAGCAAAGGAAGCATGGTGGAAGACGCAATGCGAGAATATGGAAAGTCTGCAGAGGAAGGGGGAAATCGGTGCGCTTTACAGCATAGTTAAATCTTTATCGGGAAGTAAGAAAGGGAGATCAACGATAGCAGTTAGAGATAAGGCCGGTAAGGTAATAGTTGACGCAGGAAAGATCCAAGAGAGATGGAAGGAATATGTAGAAGACCTGTATAGTAAAGAACTTAGACCAACAAAGTTAGACATTGAAAAGGAACATGACGTAGAGGAAGATAGCTTAGGTCCAGGCATACTAGACAATGAGATAGAAAGGGCATTAAGGGAGATGAAACTAAATAAGGCCGTGGGGGTAGATAACATTCCCGTGGAACTTTTGAAATGCTTGGGAAAATGTGGGAGGAAGAGGCTATATGGGCTGATCTGTAGTATTTATGAGGAGGGAATCTGGCCGGAAGACTTTGTGAGATCAGTTTTAGTTCCTATTCCGAAAAAGGTAAAGGCCACGTCATGTGAGGACTATAGGACAATTAGTTTGATATCCCGCGCAGCTAAGGTTGTTCTCAGGATCATAAACTAAAGGATAAAGAGTAGGGCAAATGATTGCGTAAGGGATGATCAGTTTGGGTTTAGGAAGGGGAGAGGTACGCGTGATGCCATTGCAGTCATGAGATTATTAATCGAGAGGAATATAGAACACAACCAGGAGGTATTTGCCTGTTTCGTAGATTTCGAAAAAGCGTTTGATAGAGTAAATTGGGAAAAACTAATGAGTATATTGCAGAAAATAGGAATAGATTGGAGGGAAAGGAGGCTAATCCGCAATCTGTACATGTCTCAGACTGCCCAGGTGAGGGTGGGAAACGGGGATTCAGGATGGGCAGTGTTAGGAAGGGGTGTAAGGCAGGGTTGCCCATTATCACCGTTGCTGTTCAACCTGTACGCAGAAGAAATGATCAAAGAGGCATGGGAAGAACTCGAGGTAGGAATGAAAGTGGGCGGGGAAGTCGTAAAATCAGTTAGGTTTGCTGATGACCAAGCTTTAGTTTGTCAGTCAGCCAAGGGGCTGCAAGCATTGCTTAGTGAATTGGAAATTCAGTGCGACAGGTATGGGATGAGAATCAATATTAATAAAACAAAGGTTATGCGATTTTCCAGAAAGAAAAAGGCCAAGCTTAACATTAAAATAGGAGGGCAAAAGCTAGAGCAGGTAGAACAGTTTACGTATCTCGGTAGTGTTTTGGACCAACACGGTCAAAGTAGTAGGGACGTAAGGAGAAGAATTGCGCTAGGCAAAGAGGCTTTCACAAGGAGGAGGGAGTTGATGACAGGGACTTTGAGTAAGGATGTTAAGAAAAGACTCGTAAAAACTTTGATATGGAGCGTAGCTATGTACGGTGCGGAAACGTGGTCATTGAAGCAGGAGGATAGACGTAGATTGGAGGCTTTTGAAATGTGGGTGTGGAGAAGAATGGAGAAGGTGAAATGGACAGAGAAGAAAACAAATGAGGAAGTACTTGGTATGGTGGGCGAAGAGAGGGGTTTGTTGGGAGCAATCCTATGGAGGCAGGAAAAGTGGATGAAGGGGGTGTTGACCGGCAGTGGGATGTTGAAGTCTGTGATAGAGGGTAGAATGTTGGGCAAAAGAGGAAAGGGAAGGAACAGGATAGGGTTTTTGGACGGGATGAAGGGAGGAAGGAAGTACTCAGAGATGAAGAGGGACCTGATATAGAGTACGATGATTGATTTTGTGTTTTGTTAGGAGTAATAAAATATTTGTGGTAGTGTGTCAGTCCAAAAACCTACCTTAACCGGTAGATTACTTAAAAAAAAAAAAAATATATATATATATATATATATATATATTAAATATGTATATTATATATATATGTATATTATATATATATATACTACCTTGATCAAAAAGTTCCCGGAATAACCACCGTGTGGCGCTCCCATCGTTCCGATTTAAGTTCTGTTTTTTTTGTTAAATTGGTACATCTGTTGTTGATATTCCCTTTAAATCTTAGTGTCATAACTTGACATTTGCAAAAGTTACGTAGCCAAGAGTACATCTATCTCTGTGTGTGTTGGCGATTTTTTACAATTGCAGAAATGGATTTAAATTTGCAACAACGAACTTGTATTAAATTTTGCGTAAAAAACGGATTTAGTGGCGCACGGACGTTGGAAATGTTGGAAAAGTGTTTCGGCAACGATTCTCTAAAAAAACGGTCGTTTACCAGTGGCACGAGCGGTTCAGAAGTGGTCGTGAGTCAATCGAAGATGATGAACGCAGTGGCAGACCATCGACATCGAAAGTCGGTGAAAAAATTGATAAAGTAAAAGAAATGTTGGTCAATAACCGCAAATTAACCATCAGAGAAATAGCGGAGGACTTGAACATTGCCTATGGATCCGCCCAAGACATTGTGGTTAATGATTTGGGTTTCCGTCGTGTAGCAGCAAAGTTGGTGCCGAAAGACCTCAATTTCATGCAAAAAAGAGACCGTGTTGACGTCGCAAAAGACATGATTTGCGAGGCTGAATCCGATCCCACATTCATCAAAAGGATCATTACTGGAGACGAGACGTGGGTTTATGAGTACGACACGCAATCCAGACATCAGGCAAGTGAATGGCGTTCACCAAATGAGCCGAGACCAAAAAAACCACGTCGTTTTCAGTCAAAAAAGAAGGCAATGCTGACGGTTTTCATGGATTACAACGGTGTAGTGCATCATGAATTTTTGCCAGAAGGCCAGACAGTAAACAAAGAGTATTATTTGGGCGTTATGAGACGTTTGCGTGAAGCAATTCGCCGAAAGAGACCAGAAATGTGGGCAGAAAACTCGTGGATTTTGCACCATGATAACGCACCGTCGCACAGTGCTATCATTATTCGTAATTTTTTGACGAAAAATGCAACAAATACCATCCAACAGCCACCGAATTCACCTGATTTGGCTCCCTGTGACTTCTTTCTGTTCAATCGAGTTAAAAAACCATTACGGGGAACGCGTTTTAGCAGCCGAGAGGAAGTAATGGAAAAATCGCAGGAAGCACTGATGGACATACCGAAAACCGAATATAAAAAATGTTTCGAGGATTGGATCAAGCGCTGGCATAAGTGTGTTGCAGTCGATGGGGATTACTTTGAAGGGGACAATATAGATTTAGATGAATAAACTTGTATTTTTAATTTTCTGAATAAATTCCGGGAAATTTTTGATCAAGGTAGTATATATAAATACTCATTCACATAGAAATAGATATAAGTTCAAGTAACGTAATTCAGTGACGCATTCCGAAACCTTGCGTTTGATCAAGGAGGATTCGTCCTTCTAAGGCACCCTCGGCTACCCTGCTTTTTGGACGACCGTTGCAGGGATGGATGACGTTGCAGGAGAACCAGTATCGTCTGAAACTACCGCGGGGGATCAGTCGACCTGACAAGTGACGAAGAGGCGAGCTGGAGAGGGATATTCATTCCTCTTGGAATGTCTTGAAATACGGCCCTTAGTCTTATTAGAAAATAACAGAGGAGATCCTCTCAGCCAGAACAATCCGACTTAGGAGGTTTCAGAATGGCGCATGGTACTAGAGTTGCCTCCCCGAACGATGGAACAACTGCATCCGAAATATTAAGTCGGCATGTTAGCCCCCGAAATAAAATAGGAGAAACAAGTAACTGGAGCGAGAGACTTAAATGGGCACTCGTTTTTACGAATACATTAGATTAATGCCTGTTAATAGCTAAGTACTTAATGGGGCATAAATGTGATTTTAACTTGTTTCCTCCTTTCTTATTCTTTTACAACACTTTTTGACAAAAATCATTGATTTTCCAAGTAAAATTAATAGCTTACCGCCGCCCTGAAATGCTATCACTGTAGCAAGTGCTGACCAACAAAATATAAAACTGACCTGGTTAGTTATGGCTATGATAATTATTCTGCGGGTATTTATCCATATTTTAGCTGTTGTTTTGTGAAAATAACTTAACATAAAAATTACATACTACGACTTCTTGATGACTTGTTATTTTCGTACCATGAGTTGATTACTTATTTTAATACATGGAATCCACCAAAAATATTATTCCAGCTTCTACACATTGCTCTTTACACCAATATTCAAACTCTGAAATTTACCTTTGGTAATCGAAAAAATAGAAATTAATCTGATACAGAAATACAAAATTGACATGAATATAATTAGTGATCAACGAGGTGTTTAGTAATCCTCAAAGAGTATTGCAAAAAATTTGTAAATCATAGCTAGGTTAAAGGTTTAATTATAATGCGCAATGGTTACACGAAACCATTGGATGCGACCGACGCAACGGCCGGAAGCAAACATTTGGAAAACACTTAAAAACCGATTTGCAAATTATTTTGTCGCGTTGGGTGTTTTACATGAAAAGTTTAGCTATTATAGTACACCCTTCATTATAATTCACCGCGTTTCTTTCACCAGCAGCCAAAAGCGAGTTAAACGTCGTATGTATCGTGTGTCGTATCAACAATAACAAAAAATAGCAATGATATCGTTATCCCAAGTTCATCAATTTCAGTTCCTTCGCATCGATTTGCAAAATATTCAACACTGAGGTGAAAATAACCTTCCGAAATATAATTAATTAAGTCTGGTATGACCTATTACTACGCAAGCATATAACGTTAATCTGATTGCACTTTAGATAATGCTGGTTATTTTCGGGTTCCCAAAAAAAACACTGGAAAACACACACACACATACCACTGGAACCTACGTTAAATTCGAGTCATTGGAGACCGAGGCTAAATTCACTTCCCGAGCATGTTACATTTCAAATTTTAAGAGTAACAAGAAGAACACAAATTGAAACAGTATTATAGCAATACTATTGTTATACATGACATACAAGTCGTAGACGCCCTTCAAAACATATTACGAATGGGGAACGGAAAAACAGGTTAGGAAATAAACACACACACACATACGTAGATTCAAATATAGTCTGTAGCCACACACGTACAATCTGAATCTATTGACTATACACACTATAACTGAATGTGGGTGTGTGTGTACATATATATATATATATATATATATATATATATATATATATATATATATATATATATATATATATATGTGTGTGTGTGTGGGTGTGTGTGTGAGTGTGTGTGCATGTATATACGAGGGTCAGCCGGAAAGTAGTACCCGTTCGTGCCGCATGAAGTGCTGACGACGCGAGTAGCCGCTGGACGAGGTCAGATAGCTTCAGTGGCTTGTCTGCCTTCTCTGAGCCAAGTTGCGTGACGCTAGCATTGCCTGTGTTGTTTCTGTGATTGTTTACAATGTTTAAAAAAATTGAGAACGCCGCCAGTTGTGAAGTGAGGGCAGTGATTAAATTCCTCAATGCAAGAAACGTTCGCCCATGTGATATTCATCGCCAATTAAAGGAGGTGTATGGAGACAATGTAATGGACGAGTCGTCTGTTCGGCGGTGGTGTCGCAACTTCAACATGGGGAGGGGGAACACACACGACGATGAGCGTTCGGGGAGACCGTCTGTCATTACAGACCAACTGGTGAGCTCAGTTGACGAATTCGTGAGGAACGATCGGCGCGTCACAATTGATGACATCTGTGAGCATTTTCCCAATGTTTCTCGAACAATTGTTCATGAAATTGTTAAACACCATCTGCATTATGCAAAAATTTGTGCAAGATGGGTCCCTCGCGTATCTCAATGAGCTGGCGGCGAAGGACTATGCAGCAGGAATTCAGAAACTTGTCACACGTTATGACAAATGCCTTAATTTGCTTGGAGATTATGTTGAGAAGTAGTTTAAAGTATCCTCTTTCAAATAAAATTTTTTATGTTTGTTAATATTTACTTTTGTGTCTTTATTTCACGAACGGGTACTACTATCAGGTAGTGATTCTAGGATGCTTAGAGCAAAACACTGGTCGAATGAAAGGTTGTGGGAATTGGCGTGTGAAGGGATAGGAAGAGAAGAGAGTGAGGCAGAATTGCAGGAGTACCGGTGATTATTATCCATCCGAATGAATTCATTCTAGAATTCATGAAGCATCCTAGAATCCCTACCTGATTCAGCCAATAACATAGAGGTGAGAACTCGTGAATCCGCCTACATACTATCCTTCCGTTCCTTTAAAATTCCCACCCTAAACCGCCATATTTAATTTCCCTCCCAGCATTCCCTCCACACCTCCCCTCCACGCCCATAGCTCTTTCCCCTCTCCTCTGCAATAGCATATTTTCAGTCTCTCTTGAAGAAGGCCTCTGAGAGGGCCGAAAGCTCGAACAATTTACCGTGTGAGTGTTCTTTTAAATGTGTCTATTCTTTTCTATTTGTGTTATATTGTGTCAGCCCTTATTATATATATATATATATATATATATATATATATATATATATATATATATATACATATACACATATACACACACATTTAAATATAATAAGATAAATGGTGTGCAACAGGAAAAGTATTTAAGAAAGGTATTTTTTGAAAAATCTTCGTTTAATTTTCCTGCTCAATTTATTTACCCAAAATGGTTGACCCAGTAAACTTAAATTTACAGTAATCAGAGGAAGTAAATAATAACTCTATCAAGTATTATGCTAATATTCATTTCACAACAAGACTAATTTTGAAGTTGGAAAATAAAGAACTTTTAGGTTTGATATAGCAAATATATGATCTTCCGAAGTAATTCTTTTGCCTTATCCATGAGGACACAAAACACTTTAAGGCCTAACAGTCTGTCATGAGGAACACGCTCTTTGCACCCGACTTTATTGGACCTTATCACGTCACCTGTACTTGACCAGCCTTGCGCGGTGCCTTGGGCATATAAAAGCTATTGAACTGCTGCAAAAGGCATAGTTTCCCATTTCAAACGTCATACCTTTTTGCGTTAATTTAATCATATCAGAGGAGAAACAGACTATAATTGAATCTATTTCTCACACGAACTAACAAAATGTATTTGAATTCATCGTTGTTCTTGTTGTCCCATAGCTTGTAGTTGTAGTTAAGTTGTATACTTGTATACATAGTTGTATAAGAGTGTAACTCTATCCAGCCACAATGCCGATATTAACTCTTATAGTTAAGGATTAGCGATTGATAAATCCCGTGAAAATGAATCCCAATCGACAGTTCAGATTAATCTTGATGCAAGAATTTTGGCACATTTGAAAAATAAGACTATCATTTTATCAAGTCCTGACAATGTTCATCAAACGTCATAAGTCCATGAGGAGTATCTCCATTGCTCTTGGGCTTGCGTATAAACCTAACCACACGGACACTTATCGAGTACTAAAAATGCACATTTGCTTGGGAAATTAAAAACATTCGATATCCTGAAAGTAGGACGGATGCCCTTAATCTATTCATGCGACGTCGTTTCTATACACGTTACACATGACTCGAATACGGGACAGATATGACTTCCCGTCGGTTAATAAATTCTCCTCTTGTACGAGAGAAATGCCCATTTTGCTTCGAATATTCCTTTTGATTATTATTTGGGACAATGGAAGCAGAATTTCGAGAGGCTAGTAAAAGAGAAAGAAACCGACTAGAATGTAAAATAGGTAACGATTTATTTTATTGGATCCGCAATACATAAACCGACGGTGTGTTTGCTATTAGGAAATAAAAGGAACTTTCAATATTTCACTAGTGACAGGTATACGAGAATGGCGGGATTTAGCGGTAGATTTTTTCGACATGGTCACACAATATTATCCACGCCAAACTCAGAAATGCATTTCACAAAAAGGAGTTATTCCATTGCATTTTTAGCTACGTCATTATTGTACGTGTATGGCCACAATAGAAATCTAAGAGGAATCTTTAAAGCCTTTATTCTCATTGATATACTATTAATCTGGAAAAATATGGGCATACAACAAATGTAATTTGCCACCAAACTGAAAATTTACTGCTTACTCAATCATTCAATTTTTTATATTTATAAGTCTACGCTCCAAAACATTGTGTCCATTATTTAAGGCGCTTATATCATGGGCGTAATTGTGACAATCCTGATGAAACAACGATTTAATGTATCAAGCATCGTAGAAGATGACACCTCTCTAACGACGATATGGCGAGACGATATTTTCTTCATTCCACCGTGCCTCAAACCCCCGTTCTCACCCTTTTATTCTCATATCGTTACTTTATTTTTTACACATTGTCTGAAGCAATTGATTTTCATTTCTCATATTCGTTGAAAATTTAGCAGCAGAAGTCGAATTTATTTTCATAAATTGCATAGTACAGGAAGTATGAGCAGTATACAAGCACTGGCATAAGTAGAAAACTAAAAAAATACGCCTAATCCGTAAAACTGAAACATAGGGCAAAGCAAATGAATTTTCTATTACATATACTTAAGCATTAAAATCTTGAGTACTATTTGAGCGAAAAGAATAACATATTTTCATTTTTAACGGCATTTTAATAAAATACAATGCATTTTTTTCTAGGTTTTCTAACTGACTTTGCGATGAAAAACTTAAAAACTTTAAAATTCCGCTTCAATATAGCATAGTGCACAAGAACAGTGATGTAAGTCTGAATTCAAATCAGGAAACAAGGTATAGTATGAAAACAAAATATCTCGAAAGCAGGGGCCCTTCTTTTACATTCTTCATTCACCGACCGGATTATTTCGGGCATATAAATAATTGTAGCACACACATACCTCCGAATTGACGTGAAAGTTACACTCGAGATAAAACTTTAAGACCATGCCCTCCATCTTGTCAAATTTCATCCGCAGTTCCTTTTGTCATTGGGGGGTTTAACGTGTATTATTATGTATATGGCGTAGTTAAATTATTTTCAATTCAAACATTTGTCAGAACAACATAATTTGAAACGTGCCGATGTCTATCGGGGATCTGAAATGCGGAAAAGTTTTCTTTTTTCAGAGGTAAGGTGTGGTGATTTCATTTTGTGAGAACTCTCATGAGATATGCTACTTTGAAATAACATTTGACTTTCAATGTTGATTTGCAAAAGAAAATAATTTGGGGAAATAAATGAAAATGTTGAAAACAGAAAAGAGAAGCAAACCTTTTCATGAAAGGCACGCGAATGGGACGACTCAAATGGGTTTCCCCTTCACAATTTAAAATAACAGAATTTTTATTTTCGTGTTCTTTTATTGAACTAGTTTCAAAAACATTATGCCGCTCACATTCAAGCTAATCATTACCGTATTAACACAAAACAAAGGCATAACCTTTTTTCAATTAGGAAATTATTCCGTCTCAGTTATGCTTAAACCAAAGTCTATGGACTATGTAGAATATAGACTAGGGCTCCTTCGGATTTGGAAATTCAAAGGTCTTTTTGTAAATATGACCATAAAAAGTATTCTTATTATTAATGATTGTCCACTGGCTTAGGGTAAGCTTTTAATGAACCCTAGCACTATACTATTGCATTTGTAACCCCAAACTTACATGACAAAAATATAACTAACCCCATGTGAAATATTAAAATATTTCATTCATTGGTCCTGCATACCGCCCTTAATTCCATCCTAAATGTCTAATCTCTTTCTCCCTCACCTCGCACTCCTACTATTCTGACAACAAACTGACAACCCTATCCCAAAAGCCGTCTGTTTCACTACCATGCCTAGAATTTCATCGTCGGCGTTCCTATCTGTCAATTTTATTTTCATCATTACTCTCCGCATCAACATCTCTAGAACCAATCTACGCTTACCCTCTTGCGTCACCGACCATGTTTCCGAGTCGTATAAAATGGCGTAATGCAACATACTTTTTCACAACTTTACTTGCCATCAGCTCCGCTTTTCCTGAATCAATTCTTTTTTTTTGATATCCCCACTACGTTGTCCATCCTCCAAAACAGTTCCTAAATCCGAGAACTGTTCTACCTTTTTAGTTTTAATCCCCGCAACTTTAATGTTTAACTTAGTCTTCCTATTTCCCATAATAGACATGAAGACGGTTAGAAAGTATGCTGAATTGAAGAAGAGTTTATTTTGGTGTAAACTAGCAGCAGTATCTTGTAACACGAAACTTGGAAGTGTGGTGGTGTCCAGTCTGTTTCCATACAAAACCTAAGCTAACAGTAGACTGCCAAAATAATCTATACCCTAACAGTTTAAACGGTATGCTGTTTTTTCTGCTGATTTCTACTTATCAGTAATATTATTTCTTAAGTTCCGCCCATTGAATGCATGAAGTGGAAGCTAGAATTATATTCTAATTCAGGAAAAAGTATAAACAAATACGCAATAGTCCGTTCCGTTTAACTAAAATTCAACTGTCTCATGTCATGAAAGTCATCATTACATGCACATATACTGAGGATCGTTCTCCCCTCGCATACTTCGTATACGTACCACAAATTTAAAAGAATGAATCTCTTTTGGAATGAATACCGAATCAGCAGAAATGCATTTGATGCCCTTATGAGGAAAATACTGCTTTCCGTTTCGAATAAAATACGCTTAATGACAATATTCTGAGCCACAAATAGTCTTCAGTGAAATGTGTAGCATGCAGACAGTTGAATCAAATTCATGTAGTCACCACCAAAGCCAAAGCCAAAACCAAAATTTGTGATTACATACCTTCGGAATAGGAAAACGAACTGATTTTAGGCAATAAAACAGAATCGATCGCCAGGTCGAAGCCCGACACCCGACGCCAAATAAAATGAAGCCCCTGACGCGATGAATCAGTTCCAGGCCAACAATTAATGCGATGCGATGTTTCCATTCCAATTTGTTTGAGCGCTCGACAGCAAAAACTGTCGAAATCGATTAATCCGAATAGAGTACGAAGATTATTTTTACGTGGGAACACTGGAATTGAAAGAATTAATATTTGACCAAGCGCTGCATTTAACGGCCCAGTGGCGTTGTTCACCGTTCGCTGGGAATTCTCATTCACGCCATGGCTATGTTTTGAAAGGGCAAACATAAGGGCAAAGAGGGGTAAGTGTAAATATATAAAGAACGCGTCGGAAATAAACGGAAAATCTTTGCGGCTCATTGTTCCTACCTCCCGCAATTAGTTCAGTCACCACCCACAAGCGATTTGCACATTTAATACTGACCGCGCATTGAAAATCGGTGACTACGGAGAACTTGCTTTCAAGACTTGATTGATTCGAAATCAGTTGTAAATTTAAGATCTCGTAAACGTTTGTTTTGGATGCTGATACGTAATGAAATCACTTTAGGATTTTTCAAATTATTATTTAACACGCCCAGCAGAGAGCCATTCTGCCCTTCAGTGAATGGTGCGCCAGAAAAATCATATTATTTACTCAGAACTCTCAGTTGCATTTCCAGGCCTTAATTTAATGACCCTTGAAATTTTCAACTCCAAATTTCAAACGCAAGCACTTGTAAACGTTAACGCTTTTCCTTGATGCCGCAGAATATTTTGACTGTAACATTATAAAAATGTGTTTGTTTTTTTTCTGATCACGTAAATAAATAGAAAGCTTAACAGAACTTGTCAGTCTTATGAGATATTTGCATGACAATTGATTAATATTTAAATAAAATGCTCTTTTGAGGGTTCTATGTGATGCACTTACTGATATAAACAAGGAAATGCGTAAAAAGTCCATAAAAATAATTAGCGTTACTTCAGTAAAACAAATCGCCAATATCAGTATTCCTGGAGAAAAAAATATTTTCATTCACAACCCCACGTCCTTAAGAATAAACTTTTGACAAACAGATTTATACAAAACTTTTTACAAACAGATTATTTTTTCTATTAAATGCATTGAAATGAATACAAAATCTGTAGAAAGTAAGCTGTAGGGTATAAAACTAGCTATAATGTATTTTACCTATTAACACAGAGTGCCATTAGTTATTTAATAATATTCCGAAAAATCAAACCGCAAACCACTAGTTTGCCTTGTAAATTTATGCAAGATTGAACAGTTCTCTTTCTATGATAGGCAAGTCAGGAATATTTGACTTGAAGTTATTTATGGACAGTTACTTTTCCGTACTTCGGTTCCAGAGACTTCTAGCATCCACGCATCTGATAATCTCTTCTCCCAGACACAGCATCTATGACTTATGCTACGTCCATTTGTCTACGCATTCCACTTAAGCTCATTTCTCCAACATATATTTGAGTGATTTTACATTCATTCATTCATTACTGAGCAGTCATTATTTATAAAATGTGGTGTTGCGATAATTTGGCATTACCCACTTAGGCTACTTACGGATCATCTTACAGCGATGTAAGATTTTAAAGAAATTCAGCGCACTATAATATAAAAAATTTGAAAGCTTCCGTTTGAACTAATGCCGCCCATATGCCAACTAATGCCGTTCGTATGAACACAATTCGAAAAAAACTCTTCACCTCCGACTTTCACGCACCGACGCCGGAGATTTTATCATCATTCATACTGGTTATAAATCACCAATAAATCATACCAAATAATGAATCGTGCGCATGTAAGGCAAATCAATAACAGTTACAAGAAAAACAAAAAAATAGGCTTCCATTACAGGAACCCTCGAGTATTCTTTGACAGATATGGTCATCTTGCTCACGTCACACTACGTATGAATAACGGTAAAAAAAAAATTACTCACAAAGGCCAAGCCAACCGCCACAATGGTCAACCCGAACTTTATGGGGACAGAGTCCATGTTGTTGGCGTTTCTCCGGTCCCAGGCGCCGCATACTGTGAATATCAAGATGGATGTGGCCAAACCTTCGGCCAAGAGTATCTGGAATATCGACAGAGCGTTGCTGGGAACCGTGGTGCAGAAGCCGAGGTTGGGGTTGACCAAGTCAGGAGCAACTAATAAATCACAGGGAGTGATGAGCTACGGAGAAAGAAGTTGAGAAAGTTAGATACACAAAATGAAAAAATAATTCACAAATAATTTTAAACGTAGTTAAAAATAAAGCAGTATGCCATCATAGATCATTCTCAAGACCACCGCACTTAATGAATTGAAGTCACTAATGTACTTCAGACAATTTTCCTGAACATTTACAATGACCCATGTGCTTGAAAAAGTTCCGTCTTAGGTACGTGGTGAGATTACATTGTGCGATCTTCAAAAGGTTTCGCAGACCCCAATACTTCAGCTAGTTATTTTCTTCATTAAGTATGCCAATTCACGCAAATTCAAATCAAATATGGCCATTTAGCTCCCACATTTCATTCTTTCCATCTATAGAATTTTACGGATATTCCGCCTTCCGTAAAAATATTAGTTTTTATAAAATAATGTTCCGATTTTTACTATGGAAAAGAAATTATTTATCAAACTTTGATTTCGCACAAGTTGCATGTAATTTGAAAATTTTAAAACTATGGAAATAAATTTAAATCTTATAATCGAATTAAAGATATTAAATAGGACATTTACCAGCTTAAAACAATAAGGGAAGTTTGATATAATGTCTTCAATTATTACTGATACTGCAAATGCGGAGAAAGTAAATAGTGTAATAGCTAAGCCTTGACAATTGGCAGCTAAAGAGAGGCATTGTTACACGTTGGACCTATTCCGGCGAATAGAATTCGCGATTTACCTCAGCTGAATCTAAATTTTAACCACCTGAAAACCTAGTAGTCAACGGAAGGACACGGGATGTCATCAATCCCCGTCGCAATTTAGTGACGGTTTTCTCACCCATGCACCGAGTTTTCCTACTCTAAAGCAACCGTAACATTCACCCGAGTAGTTTTTAATACATCAACTTCCTACGAGTGAATTTCTAATGAGCGGATTTTACCAAGCTGGAGTCTAGGTGTGTTTTCTCTAATGAACCAACCTCAGTGAACCCCTCTTATGCATTGTCTTCTGTTTGGCATATTAGCTTTCGCAAAATTTGTCCGCAAGACTTTGTGACTCGCAAATAAGCATTGCGCTTTAATAAGAGGTGTTATGGTTGAATATTCCATAAAACATATCCCACAATGCTAGTGCTGACAACAAACGAAGACACACGACACGTCCACTACCTGAGCACGAGGATGAAATGTGGATTAAGCAAATATCACTACCTGCATCATGGAAATATCAAAGGTATTCATTTAGAAAACATATACATGCATGGTTTAATGGTTACTAATCACATCTTTGTGCTCATTTCACTGACGGTAAAAAACATCATAATCATCCATGGCTGATTAGACGACGTTCTGAAGTTATTTGTATCACATATTATTAGTCAATTTCTAATCTCGGTTATATTTATACATGATGCTTTATTAGTTCCTGAGAAAAAAATTATTCATTAATTACCAATTATTCACTGACTCCTATCCAAAACAGCCATTAACTTAATGAGCAACAAAATATATATTTATTTTCACCATTTGTCACGACTTCAGTCGGTAAGAAAACTCTTATTTAAAAGGTTAAAGTAAGTTTGATTTTTTAGATATATTTATACTCATAAATTGCGTACATAATTCTACGATTTAGAGTATTTATGATCATAGACAATTGCCATGGTAACTGATTTTGAAAAATGCCATTCTGCGATACGTTAAAAGGTAGAATAATTTTATTATGAAATAAGTATGCTAACTAACTGAGTATTTAGGTTTAGACATAATCAACCGCAAACTAGCATTAAACACGTTAAAACAAGTTACGCTAATCAGAGTACGTGAGTGCCGCAGTGACTCGTTAGGCCCCTGAACTTAACGTTCAGCGAATCGTTCAAATTTGCTCGAACTACTTTCTGAGTTGGCGCCTTTGCCATTAAACGCTTAATCAGTAGAGGTACCCGCTTTCAAACAAAATTTTTCACAACCAGGCAATACATGGAAAAATATCCTCCACTTGATTCTAGGTATTATGGTAATGTTTGAATTTCGGGTGGTGCGGCAAACTTTATTGAGCGTAGGTTTTTGCAAGCGAAGCAGGCATTTTTAAACAGTGAAGAGCCAATATAGGCGCAGACCTTTCACAAAACACAAGCAGGGGGTCACGCGCTTCAAAGTCGTTTTTCAGCTGTCACTTTCTCTTTTAAATGCGAGTCTCAAAAATACGCAGCCACGGAAAAACATTGGAAAATAGTCCTCTGAGTATGAAGGTCCATGGCGAAATTGTTGAAAATACTATGGGACATCCAAAATCTTGTATTGGGCTTTTGAACCTCATGAATCTTCGAAAAGTTACCTTTTCAAAGAACAAATTGTTCCATGTTGATTTAAAATTCTCCTCCCTCTCACTACTTTCATCAGAACATCCTTCGGATTTTTCTCGCAAGCAACTCTTAAGGGCTCAATGAGGCTTCCTTTAGGTGGAAATGGTATCCGAATATGAAAAATGGCAGAACCGAACTCTGGGGGCATTTTCTTTTACAGGCACTAAGTACACATCACAAAGATCGACTTAACAAAAACCGAAACGTAATAATAATAACGTTTTTTAACATTCCATATGCTATTTAGTAAATTGTTACATCTCATTTTTCAAATGCTCAAGATGCCTGTCTTAATGCCCAGATTATTTACAGTACTGAGATATTTTACAAAATTTCTTTTATGAGTGCCAAAAATATTATTTTCCGAATATAGCCTCAATATTTGCAAATGAGCTGACGGTCTTATGGGAAATTGGTCCCGGAGTTAAATAAATTCATTCTTCCCTACCTCGCCCCCCATGCGCATTCATGGCTCCCGGGGAAAAATAAGACAGCGTCGTCAACCTAGCGTTCGGTGGCTGTCGTTTCGATTACATAAGCACAAGGATATGCGGAATGAACACGATGGGCGTCTCGCTCTCTCTCCCATCCCCTGGATTTAATGTGGAGCGGAGCACCATCTCCCGCCGCGCTTCGTAACCACTTTTAGTCGAGTCCCTCATGGCAAATTCTGTTCATTTGCTTTCCTCGTTATCTCTAAATCCAATATTGGCATGATGCCCCAATTTGTTGTCATTTTGCGTCAAGCTAAGCTCATTTCAAATGCTGTATTTTAATTGAGAATTTTGGTACCAGGTCGGATGTCCCATCCATGAATTGTGAAAAAAAAACAAAACTTCAACCGCACTGCATCGCCAGCATTGGCAATGGCGGTGGGAAAAATGTACCGAGTTTATGATTATTGTCTGAATGGAAATTCATGGGTAACCCTGCCAATTTTTTTTCATGTAATACATTTTGATGACAAATCGAGCCTGATCTCTCACTAATTTCCTGAGGAAAGCATCGTTGGTTTCAACAAGTAATATTCTTTTTCCGCTATATGGCAGAGAGATTTTTTAAGATCGAAATACACGACGTATTTCACTACCAATCTTGGTATGTGCCAGTATAAACGTTTAAGGGTACCTGAAAAGTAGGGTCATGAAAACTAAAAAATCATTAATAGAAAAATGCTGTAGAAAAGAGAATTAGCAAGAAAATATAAATGTGTACGGTACAGCAAAAGAATGTATGTAATTCGTTTGGCAGGTAGGCACTGATCGTTTGGTTATATTTATTGCTGCAATTAGGTCTTCAAAAACATTACCTAATAACTTCCTGAATGTATAGGAATAACAATTAAAATGAAATGTATTCCTTCGGATTCAGTTCCTGAGGTTTTGCACCGAAATCATATATACATTATTTGATAAAGAGATTTGTCTGAAAGCGTTATTTTAAGGATTGCCAAAATATCTCAAACGTAGAGTATGTTCAATTTTAATCATATATTTCATATAATAAAAGATGGGGTTACCACTTTTTTCACGAGAAATTATTCATGCATTATAGATAAAACCAATAAAATTAGATTCTACGAGCAGATTCTCTCGTAAGCTAGTGCTCTCAAATTTTGTGCGTTCACCCATAGTAAAACCACTGTGAAATGTTGTTGCCTTTTATCTCTTTGCCGACCTATTAAAAGTTAATTTTCGGTCAAATTAATACCCATTAAAAAAGCAAATTAAAACGCTTTAGTCTATGTTCCTTTTTATTTGAAATCCATATTTATGCTATAATTTAATAACAATTAAATTAACTGTCAAACTAGAGACAGAGTTAAAGTCTTCACGAGGTTGAAGTGAGGAGTGATCCTATCAAGCTGTGGAAGCACTGATTTAGGGGAATGGTGGTTAGTAACTCTCCAATGTCATTACTAACAATGCACCATTCATCGAATATCGATATGAAGTAGCCCTTCCAGTCAATATCGGCGAAGAGCATTACTTTCAGATATAACAGAGTTTACTGAGTGAAAATATTCAGTGATATTCATTTTTAATATTTTTTCATTCTCATAAACCCGAATTCAAAAATACAAATGTAATGCAAAAAGTTACGGATGAGTATTTGTTGATTCGGTTGATTCGAGTATTTGTTATTTCCGCTACAGAACATGTTTCTCTTGGTCTCTTCATTATTTAATCTACTTGATCATCAGATTATATTTATACGTTTAATAGAATGAATGTGGCCCTTCCGTTTACTTTGTTCGTTAACAATGAACAAAATAATGGACGTCCATGTGACGAATATCGTCAAATATAAAATCATTCGAAAACTCCTAAAAAAGGTGACTTTATGAAACAAGGTCGACATTTTTTTAACCGGTTTAATATTTGAATGAGTTAAGGGAGTTGTAAACATGGGAATTGATAATTGAAATTCAGGAGGGAATATATTTATAGGTAAAAGAAGAATAAGTCAGAAAACGACATGGAAAAGCCGACCGAAGGGCAATTGTGAATTATATTTAATGAACACGTTTACTTGAAGGAAATTTTCCTCGCTTAGTATGAACCGCGGAGAGAGAGATACTGAAAAATTTATTTGAGCAGGAACCTACGTAAATAAATATATCTAAATTAAATAAATATTTTGCTGATTCAAAAAAAAAATCAGTGTAAACTCACTCGCTTATTAAGAGCGGAAAATGAATTGATTTTTTATCAATTTGCGCTGGAAAATATTCCGAGAGTAGAAAATTAATACGGCAAAGGTAAGAGAAGCGAAAACACGTTGGGGCGTTGACGGATTGTCAGATAACTACGACGCACTAATGGTAAAATAAAGTAACGAAAACCAGTATCACTAAAACATACTCTTACAGATGGTGTGCATCTGCTGAAGTATTTGAAATCGTTAGCGTGATAGCAGCAACATGGAAGAGAGTCCGCTGCACAAGATTTACATTCAGAAGGGGAACTGAACCACAAAACCTTTTCAAAATAATGTTTCACGGCTTACCGAATTGCTACAACAGCACCGCCATTAAAGATATTAACTACGGAAAAAAGTACAACGAGGAAAACCAATACTGATACGGAGGGGCACAGTTTGAAATTCATTGGCTGGCGAGAACACAATAAAATAAGTAGAGTTGAATAAAGTGTCGAACCAGCTAATTGAGAGAATTTATTCTTTCACGCACATTGTGACATCAGCAAAGTTTAAACTTAACGCACAATCATTCGCGTTATTTACAAAAGTACAACCGCTATCCTAAATAGATCGTGATAAGTGTTAAAACTTCCTTAACTACCCAGTGTCCTAACACTGCCTCCATTTTACTCCCCTACTGAAAACTAAAATATCGTATGTAAAATTAAAACATATAAATCTTAAGAGAACATCGAGACTTTTTAAATTCTTCCATGCATATTTTCTTTATTCATGTGCATGTCTTTACGAAAGGAAAGAGTAGACATTAATTCCTACTAACTAACCACCAATACGTAAAATATTTATTTTTCCGAAATGCGAAAAAAATCTCTTTGATACATTCTCAACCACAGTGCAATCGCTCTTTTGGACCGAGTCTCATGAAAATAATAAACTTCTACCAAACCAAAAAATCAAAAAACATGCTTAGGTGCACCAGTCATGCCGTTAAACTGTAGCTTTCACGGCGCTAATGAGAAATGAATAATTCATAAACAATTAAATTTTTGATTGAAACGCAATTTCAATACCTTTCTGCCATCTCTATGAACGGGCTAAATTTAACCCTGGAAATTGCGTTAAAGCAGTGGGGAGGAAGGGCTATTCCGAAAAAATTGGCACGCCACATTACTCCCACAACCAGTTAAGCTCCTACTTCCGTTTCCCCGGAAATACGAGTTTCTTTTTATTCGTCTGATTCCGTTAGCAAAATGTCTATCGCCCAGTTAGCTTCGGGCCTAGCTTTACTTATTCAGGATTAATACCAGCCATAATAGTAATAACTCCGATCGTTACATTTAATTGGATTTGAGCAAACCTATTTACCGTATGTCTTACTCGCCTTTAGAAATTTATGTAAAAATAATCGGGTGATACCAATTCAGTGTTGCACTCGTGCATATACGCAGCTATATGACAGTATTTACATTTCACAATAATGCATTGCCTGAAATGCTGTATATTATACTGATATAAGAAAAATACCTTGCAAAAATATACCATGAGACATACTTCTAAAACTTTATGCGCAATTATTCGCACTTTTTACAAAAGTATAACTGCAATTCTAAATTCATCACGATAAATCTTCAAACTTCCCTAACTGTCTAGTGTCCTAACACTGCCTCCGTGGTTGTTAGCTATATTTGCAACTATTCCCGACACGTTTTCAGATGACCTTTAGTGATATGGCGCAGATTTGTCAATTTCTAGGATATGCGAGTATTAATACTTTTCCAACCCGTGTTTCCATTCTCACGTAAAATGTTTCAAATTGAGTTAGCAATACATCCTTCCGTATCATTTTAAAAATTATCTGACCTTAAGGCTGACCTGATAGGAAAGAACTTTGGAAATTCTTTTCATTATTAATGATCACATAGCACACTAAAAGCATTTTTCCAACGAGATACGAGCACGCAAACTTTGATTTATAAATCCAGGACACAATCCACCATGCAAAACCCAGCCTCTTTTCCGGCCTTCACTATCGGTTTTAATACACTGTCTAGAAAGTAAGATATTAGATGGAAAGATTTTCATAAAACCGAGATAAATCATTTCCGGAGACGGGGACCTCCAAAATGTCTAACATTTTAGCAGTATTCGCCATGACTGGATGGTGAAAAAAGCCGAGATTATCCCAGGATGGGAAGTTAGTTCCTCTAAACAACTTTCGATTTCCGGCATTCGTGAATCATGCAATTTCCCCTCCAGGTTTAAAGGAGTCAATTATGATTTAAATATTTAAGAACATCTAATGCTCATCGAAGCCCTTGTTCAACGTGATCCTCCCTCTCTTGATTAACAACCTGTCAAATTTTAAACTGAGTCTTCTCCCTTCCGTCACAAGCATACCCTCATCAAAATTGCATGAAATGGCTCGCAATCGATCAAAAACCTTACTGATGCGATATATACAACAAACAACTATATGCGCATCGAAACGTCTTATAACGAGTTGCGTAAAAGCATTGGGTTCAGTTTAACTGTAAAATATTCGTCATAAGTAGAGGTTTATTTAAAAGTATAGTTTCCATTATTATTAATCCTTCAGTCAAAAGATAATGCAGATACCGTGACATAAACCCTAACCCCCTTATCCCTTACCCTTTCCTCCTGGTGCTGCACCCCCTCCCACACACCTTTTTGGTAGCTTGCAGGGTATAGATGTAGATGTAGATATATTGTGCAAATTATTTTAAAATTTGCTGCTCGTGACTTTTAGCATTAATCTAATACTACTCGACGTTCACAGTTTATTTGCCTCAATCCCAGGGAGAGAAATTTAAAATTATTACGAAGGATTATGACGAATGCCTTCCAACAATCCTGTACTCCACAAAAAACAATGCTCCCTTATAATACATTTATCTATCCAACGAAGGGGATTTTTATCAGCAAAAAGAAACCTTGGCAATGGACTCACCTTTTTCCCGATTATTTCCGATGTTTCAATGAATAATATAGAGTCTAAATAATAAAATTTCAAATCCCCCTTTCGAGCATCATATGTTTTCATTTAGATGTACATATTAGAGAAGTGCTCTATTGTAGGACAGGGAACCAAGGAGAATTTAACTTTTTCATGAAAACATTGAATTCTCCAGACAAGATGATTCATTTCATCATGAAAGCAGAACATGGACCCCAATTCAATTCTTTTGACTGAAAAATTTCAATATCTAGATATAAGTGCCATTTTGTGATAAATTTACCCATACTGAATCATTCCGGGGGGATCGTATCAAACAGTTAACCACAAGTACGAAGGGTTTTATTCCTTAATACACATACACAACTACTATTTTGGCATCAAGTTTCCTAGACAGATTCAGGTAGGTGTTGCCACTGACCATTTGTGGGGAAACTATAATATGCGCAACACATAGAAATCAGCAAAGAAAAATACAGAGACCCTTTCTATACAATCGAATCTTCAGTAAAATTTCTATGCAAATCACAAAATGCCATTAATTCTTCCCTTGAAACGGGGGTTTTTCACACGAATAGGGTATGATGAGAAGAAATTTATATCGGACGGATCAGAATACATTCAAGGTAAGAATCAACAAAAATATCATTAAAACAAGAAAGAGACCTCATTATAAGCGTATCATCTTATAGATACATAACAGCAGTGCTATGTACAAACTGGAGTTTAAAAGGGTTTAAAAGAGTTAAAAACGTTTGAATGTTTCCGTATAGTGGAAGATAGTGCAAAATATGAAGAGAGATTTTCATATTTCACCGATTGATCTGGTGTTTCATTACGACGCCCACTCCTTTATATTCCATGCACAACACGATTACCTCCTTCATGATAATGATTTCGAAGATTCGACAACCAAACCGACCCCAACGCCTCACGCTTCTCACGGCGACAGCTTTGTCGGCAAGAGTTTCGCCGCCCTATTTCCTCCAGGTCCTTCTTTAATTTAACCTCCCCCTCAAAAGGTTAGCCAGTACGCCTTTCACTGCTTATAAACATCCGGTTTTTGGTAAATTTTCATTATAGCTAAGCGACAAAATGCGTCAGGATTAAAAATAAAACATATTTTATGTGGAATATTATTAAATCATTTCTATTACTTGTATAATCGTAATGAAAACAATGCATTTTTTACTACGAAACGATTTGAATTAATTTTGAATGGAAAATATAAACTTGTTTGCTTACTTAATGCTTGCCTCGGTGCTATAATAATCATTACTATTTTCAACAGGAATGGGGATCAATCATGTATCACACGAGAAAATCTAATCCCCTCCATTCCGTCCATTTTTTTCAGTACTTCTGTCATAATCTTTTCCATGTTTTACAGCCGCTGCTGGATTTAATGGCCTATTGTTCCAATTCCGACTAGAGGTAAATAAAATATTCATATAGTTTATAAATTATCCAACAAGATAGAGTGAACTCTGCCAATTAGTTTTTGCATAAATCACGTCATAGACAATCACAGTTGAAGAGAGCTCCTCTTACGGCCACAAAACTTTACATCGGTAGAATATTTTCACTTGCTGAGTTTTCATCAATACACGAGTACCTAATTGGTACCAGCAACTAACCGGAATCCCTGAAGGTTCATCAAAAATCACATATATATTGAAATTCTATCTTGATTGACATACATATACAATATCCATTTCCAAAGCTGCATCTCTTGACTAGCGCCTCACAATGCGCTTCTCAGGGCTCCTTAAATTGAAACTAAAAGAAGAATTGTAATACCAAAACAATATCGCAAACTCAAATGTTACGAAAAAAAACTCCAATTTTGTGGGTCAAGAGCAATACGATATAAAATGTATAAATAAAGGCACTTTCAGCACCTAGAATTCATAGTTTGCGAATCAAATTTTGCAAACCGGCGACGAAGAGGCGGAATATACACCTCAATGGAAGAATAATGAACTATTCACCTACTTGGAGAGCTTGTAGACATGCTTCTCATAACTTTAACTTATGTTTTCCAGCTTTTATTTGCAAAAGTATTCGCTTAAATTAATACTTATTCAAATACTTCTGATCCAGTAGTTACGGAAGTACATTCAAATGAATTGAGTAAGAGAATTCACGTAATCAAGAAGCGGAATACTTAGTGATTGAAGAAACATTACGGAAATGCTGCATCAGATCAGGATTTGTAGAAAAAACCTACCTTTAGTCCCATGCAACACATTTTCACAGGTGCCAAATATGGGTCCATATAAAAATATATTTAAATTCTCACCATGCCTCTCGGATTCATTGGATATCAAATATAAATATAATTACACCAAATCACAAAGCCAACGTTTTCGGATTTTGCTTCATAAGTATTCGCCATTGATGGGGTATGGCTTTCAGGATAATTTCAAAATCTTACTATAATCAGTAGCCTGAGTATCAATAATCGATATACAAAGAGGATGTCACAATACTTGAACTTACTTAAATGAAATTTTTTTTTCATTAAAACCATATTCTGATCTGAAGAAATACATTAAAAGTGCTCAACAGAGAATTCTATTTACTATCGAGACGCTATCTTGAACATTAAACGACCATACACTTAACAGCTATATATAATATATATTATTCTTATTCCAACTGTCTTGAAACACAGAGGATTTTAGAAAATACTTATTTGATATTGGCAAAAGTTTAAGCCTCTGCTCTTACAATCTTTAAAGCTGACTGAAATTCAAACACCTACATCGAACTATTGGGAAAGGGGGTAGTAGTAAGAAAAGGAAATTGGAGACGTTCTAGTACGCTGAAGTGACTTTGGCCGAGTACAAGAAGCAGTCATACATACGCCTTATATCCTCGCAAAAGCTGAATTTCCGGCCATGCACATGAAAATCAAATCGCGACTGGAAAAAATCTTTATAAACCCCCATCGAAATGGAATGAACAATCTCTTTTTAAGGAAAAAGTACCCGCCTCAATACTCCAAAACTCCTTCTATTTCACTATTTTGGATTTGCCGTAACACTATCGTTTCGGTGCCAGGGTAGCTATTTTATCAGAAAGTTATTTTTATCCATTTTGTACCCATAGTTTATTTCGGAAATAGGGATATAATCATCTAAACGGCACTTAGTACCAGGTGAGCTCTTATCCTCACATATTAAACTAAACTTCGATTTGAAGACTGTTGTTAATACTACATCCAAATTAAATGCCATAGTTTGTGTGGCCAGATGAATTCTCTATATTTGGGTCTGAACTCAAAGATAAATAGGAATTTAGTTAAAAATTTTAATACCTATATTGAAAGTGGCCTTTAATTATCATACAGTTTATACCATGTAATTCTGGAAATCTTTTTTTGTGCAGGTTGCTCTATGCACCAAAGCTTTGCCTTAGATATGTAGAATTCCTCTTTACTACTAAGGTCATTCTCATAATTCATCCTTGAGATGATACCTTAGCTTTCGATAAAAATACGACTGTTTTCTTTCTCTTGGTAGTGTAAAACTAGGAAGTCTGAGTTTTTTATTAGTTGTACTAACTTTCAGTAGTTATACCAAGTCGATGAAATTCCAGCCTTCCAGAATTGGAATTCCTACCACATGGATGAAAAAATGATTTCATGGCAGTTATTTTACTTCGCATACTGCTTTTATTAAGAAAGGGATTATGCTAGTTTACATCAATTATAAACATTAAATCCTTCTAAAAGAAAATGCCTACTTTCTAGTCAACATCATTCTATCCATAACGTTATTATGGTCTCAGATTGGGGATTTTAGCTTATAAAATATTTCATTATATATAAGGAATTCGGAAAATTACTTTTCCCTGAGTTATCGCCATAACCTGGACGGTGGGCAAAGTGAGGATGCTGTGTGCGCTAACGGTTAATGATAAAATACACTATTGCTTTCCTTTATAACAGCCAGTATTATTATTGCTATTATTTATTACTCTTGCGCTCCTAACTGACAGGCTTAGCGGAACCAGAATGATAGTATTCAATTTGTGTCTCTCTCAATTTATACTACCATTGTACATGATTACAATTGTCTGTAAATGTCTTTTGTATTTCAATATCCTATTGTACATGATAAATATAGCCGTCTATTTCACAAAAGAAGCAGAATAAATTAAGCTCCACCTGTGGCCCTGACGTGAAGCTCTCTTCAATCTATGCTGATTTAACTGACTAGGTGTTACGAGGAATAATATGCATCAAGCCATCATTATGAGCTACTAAAATATATATTTTGAAATTCGGATTTACTTTAAATTCATCATTAATATTTGATCATCTGAAAGCTCAATCAGGAATATTTTCTCTAAAGGTCGCATTGATCGTTCGTATTCCAAAAGAGTTCTGACTAAATCTTGGAGTTAATTTTCGACATTTCATGTAAAACCTCGTTCTCTGTCGGAACTTCATCCGTTTATGTATCTACAGAGATTTTTAGGCAATATATTACTTCGATTCGTCGATCATATTTTGTTACTTATCCATAGCTGAAGCATTTAAAGAATGAGGCTACGATTACGCCGATAAAATCCATAGAACGGTTTTGTTCGGCTTTCAATTGACCAAGTTGAAGTTTTGTAAAATCCCAATTGCGAGAATAGGTGAATTTCTCCTTAAAACACCTACTCAGAATTATCGCACTAGGTTTCATCATTAGAAAATGTGTGAAAATCTCAATAATCTGATATTCGCTTATTTAATACAGTAATTCTCCATAAATTGTAGTGCACAATTTTTTATTCGTATGCAAGGTGTATCTATCCAATCTACAGGTATGAAATATTCTTTGTCACTAGAGAAATAGCTCTGACAGCTACAGTTAGGTATCTAGGTATAAATAAGTGCTAACTACCTTCTTTGTTATCGAAAGCCTGATTATTAAGCGAGGTAACATATAATCTCCCTTAATGAATAAAGGAAATTATTACGAATATTATAAAAAAAATGAATTACTATTGCAATAATTGCAAAACTTAATTGGAGTATTATAACTGATTGAACATTCGAAGGTCATATTAAACAAGGTGACACAATCCAATGAGTAACAAAATTGAATATTGATGATCCAGAGAAACCATTCATATGAAAATTATGATAATAGTAATGGCATTTCAAAGCGTGCTTATATAATTATGATTGTAAAAGTTTTTTTCCTTTTCAAATTCCTTAAAAGTAGCACTGCAATTATTAATGTTATGAATTTTAATCAACTCGGTAATTTAAATCAATATTTGTGCATAATATATGCATATGCCCCCCTAATGTATGACTACGCATAAACATAACTCTGAACCAGCAGTTACTACATTTGTGAAAATATAAATGTTCATCGGATAATTAAGCTATGTTAAACTGCTATTTCCGTAAAAATCCCTTGATTAATACCGCAACAGCACATTTTATAAATCTAAGGTATTTAGTAACTAGGATTTAAATTTATCGTAAAATAATAGAGAACTATTCATATATATTCCGAATGAGACAATGAAATGACAATTTCATTTATCGATATTATGTAATATATACGTAACTAAGTGAGACGCCAAACTTAATGCATCCCATATAATTCAATATAACTCCAATTTAATTGAAATCGGTATTATAATTTCCATTTATACTTATATTGAAAAGGCAAACGGGGTATCAGTATTTTCTATTTGATGATAGGTAAGCTATTTTTAAATTTTAAAAATACCCCTCTTTACCACGACTTCCGAAACTCATTGCTCTTCTGTTTTCGAGGGTGACGCCATCTAGAGATAAGATACCATAAGTGTCTCAAATCTCGACATCAGATTTATGGCGCTGGATGAGTTAACTACCTATATTTATTAATTACCGTTTGACAAAATGTCAGGACGAGGCAGCGCGCTAATCGTGCTTCTGTCCCGTCCAGACGCAACCACTCGCTTTAGGCTGAACGACCTCCCGACGTTCCCTCGCGTCACTAAGCATTTCGTCTTCCTTCCCGTCGACGACACGTCCAGCGCCAGAAGGTGGTTTAAGCAGAGCGTTTCGCTTGGATGCTTTTCAATTCCCGAATTTAAATCACGAGTCCCGAGCCACCGCAAGGCGTCACCCACGCGTGTTTGACGAACACGAAACGCAGGGCCACGCGCAAGTTTTCCGGTGCCATCTGCCCGCAAAAGGAATGAGAAACAATGGGATGGGAAGAAACGAAAACCTCGATCAACGCGCACCCTTCCTTTGCGGGTTTGACCGAGTCTTTCCTCCCACCGTCCACCCCATCTCTTCCCCCACCACACACACACACACCTTTTAATTTTGGCTGTTGTTCCGAAAATTTATGCCTCGGACGTGAAACAAGCTCATTACTCGTCCGAAAAACAAAGCGCTCGATCGGCAGACAGTCGCTCGTTTGTCCGTTCGTTAGTTCGATCTACGCGCGGCAGCGACGACGGCGGAGATAAATATCCCCGTGAATTACGACGCACACTAAAAGCGTCCGCGAGCGACATATCTCGGCGCCGGGGACAGTAATTGAGCTATTACGCGCAATCGCAAGCTCTGCACCCGCCTTCCGCGAGGCGATTACATGCACACTGTGCGCAACCATGGGCGCGACATTTCCCCCCATGCCCCAACGTTGCCCGCACCAAAATTCCCTTCCTCCAGCATCTCGACCTCTCCCAAAACATCAACTCACCCCCCTCCCCACAAAGACCCCGTGAAACGTTCAGTCCCATCTTGAGACCTGACTCGTTGCCCGAACCCGGGAGGTCAGTAATTAATTCGTCGATGTCCGAAATGTTTCCAAATATCGAGACAAAATATATCAGCAGCTTGTAACAAAAATATCAACTTTTTGCCACACACATGCAGAACACCAAAAGATCATTACGGCCCGAGTTGGGAGATTGACCGCAAAAAAATGAAGCCCAAAAAACATGCCCTCGGTGAAATAAAGAAACTTATTTTGCTACCAAATTTATTCACCACTAGAAAAATGCTCATTTCATAAAATAAAAAAGAATTTTAAAATAGTCGCTGCCATCTGATTTGCCAATTTGGGTTTTAATGCAGAGTGCATTCTAAAAGTTTAGCAATTATTTTTTTAAAGTAATTTATTGAACATATTTGCAGAAATATTTACAATTCTTCCAAGCACTGTCCTCGGACCTCTACACATTTTTTCCAGCGACTCTACCATGGCCCGAACGCGCCCTCTATTGCGTCTTCTGGGACCTCTCGCAAGGTCTTTGTCACGGCTGATTGGCTCTATTCTATGGACGAAAAACGGGTTCCTTTCAGGGATGCCTTAATCCGAGGGAAAATATATACAATCCGATGCAACTGCTTCCGCAATGTCCGATATTGCACGAACAGTGGTCAAAAAGGATGATATGAGGAATGTCTTTCCAGTTCCACCAGGGGCATCCAGGAAAAAGAATCCACCATTTTCATCATCAATTGCCTTCATTAATTTATCATATACTTCCTTCTGTTTGGGGTTCAGCAGGGGTATATTCGTTTGAAGTGATTGGTCTAATTCATGTCGATCATATTCACGTTCCAATTCTCTATTAAACGCGTCGTTCATTCCACGATCTGGCGCTGGCAATCCTAACCTGACGAATAAACGGCTGCAGATGTGGTAACACATGTCTTCAGTCAGCAGCAAAGCCTGGTATTGCATTTCCTCATTTACCTCAATATCTAGATTTCTTCAACTAACACGAAGTCTATGTAAAATGCCTTCTGACATGTTATCCTTATATTTGTCCCACAGGTCACGTGGATTGGAAGGCATGAGAATCATGTCGAAAGGATGATAGCAAATAATGTGCGTATCTGACTTGGAGATGTAGAAATAGGTGCTTCAGCCATTGTCTTGTCCCATTGATTATCGTTTTCAAGCAAATTGAGCTCTCGACATGCAGCACGAAATGTTGGGCACTATATACCATTAACAGTTCGAAGTGATTCGAGCGATGTTGGACCTCGAACATTTACCAGTAACAACCGCAAATAGAAGCATTCATCATTCTTCGGATGAACTGCATAAATACGGCCAAGAGCATCAGTAGAACGCATATTCGCATGACCAGGAACCGCGTCGCCTACCTACCGATGTTTAAATTTCTTAGATTAAGCGATACAAAACGACATTTTACGATTCGATACTTTAACGATTATTCTGCTATTCCTGGCTGAGACGAATGCAAAAAACCAAATATCATTAAAATCGGTACAAACGCCTTTGAGTTATAAATGATGTGAATAACACGATTTACAACTTTGTTATATATATAACCATTAACACAGAAACCAACCCGAAGGTTGATGATGGTAGAGATCACCCAGTACTAAGCCCTATACGGCGTGTGAAAATTCACACATGAGGGTAGGGGGGCCAATACCTTTCCCTGTCCCGGTTATGGTTTCCCAGGAAGATCTGGTACCCGCAAAATCACATAGCTTGGGTGGAGCTGCAGGTGCCCAGAGTGCCTTGCCCGGGAATCGAACTCGGGCCCCTCCGGTCAGCAGTCCAACGCCCTACCCCCTGGACTAGCACGACCCACATACATATGGTATATATATATATATATATATATATATATATATATATATATATATATATATATATATATATATATATATAAACACATGTAGATTTTTAGAATATAGAGACACAAAGAAAGGAAACTCACAATTTGTTATTTTACGTTTCGACAGCACGGCTGTCGTCTTCAGAATGGCGTTCTCGGGGAAGAGCGGAGAGGATGTGCGGGGGAGAGGTGGGGGAAGGAGAGGTAAAGGGACCAATAGGAAATGAACAAGGGGGTGGGGGGGATATGTAGGCAGCCAATTGATGCATTCAGTGGGCTTGGTTCATTTCCTATTGGTCCCTTTACCTCTCCTTCCCCACCTCTCCCCCGCACATCCTCTCCGCTCTTCCCCGAGAACGCCATTCTGAAGACGACAGCCGTGGTGTCGAAACGTAAAATAACAAATTGTGAGTGTCCTTTCTTTGTCTCTCTATATTCTAAAAATCTACATCTGTGTTTATATATATATATATATATATATATATATATATATATATATATATATATATATATATATATATATATATATATATATATACATACATACATACGAGGGTCATCCGGAAAGTAGTACCCGTTCGTGCCGCATGAAGTGCTGACGACGCGAGTAGCCGCTGGACGAGGTCAGATAGCTTCAGTGGCTTGTCTGCCTTCTCTGAGCCAAGTTGCGTGACGCTAGCATTGCCTGTGTTGTTTCTGTGATTGTTTACAATGTTTAAAAAAATTGAGAACGCCGCCAGTTGTGAAGTGAGGGCAGTGATTAAATTCCTCAATGCAAGAAACGTTCGCCCATGTGATATTCATCGCCAATTAAAGGAGGTGTATGGAGACAATGTAATGGACGAGTCGTCTGTTCGGCGGTGGTGTCGCAACTTCAACATGGGGAGGGGGAACACTCACGACGATGAGCGTTCGGAGAGACCGTCTGTCATTACAGACCAACTGGTGAGCTCAGTTGACGAATTCGTGAGGAACGATCGGCGCGTCACAATTGATGACATCTGTGAGCATTTTCCCAATGTTTCTCGAACAATTGTTCATGAAATTGTTAAACACCATCTGCATTATGCAAAAATTTGTGCAAGATGGGTCCCTCGCGTATCTCAATGAGCTGGCGGCGAAGGACTATGCAGCAGGAATACAGAAACTTGTCACACGTTATGACAAATGCCTTAATTTGCTTGGAGATTATGTTGAGAAGTAGTTTAAAGTATCCTCTTTCAAATAAAATTTTTTATGTTTGTTAATATTTACTTTTGTGTCTTTATTTCACGAACGGGTACTACTTTCCGGATGACCCTCGTACATACATATAACATTTGGACGGCATAATAGAACACAAATAAAATAGATAACACTTAAAAGGACACTCACAACTGTTGTTTTTCATCTCACAAAATTGACTTGGCGATAGAATTTACCTTGGCGATTTTAAAGTTTTCCGAGGTCCAGGGTGACCTTTTCCCCGAACAGGGATTCTAGTATTTCTCAGGATATTTCATTAAACCGATCGGGTAATTATATAGTTATAACACCCCCTCACCTTCCTGTTCGAATTTACGAGATGGCCTAGGGGAATTAGTCGAGCCAGTTAGGGCGGTTTAGGGAATTTGCCGCTTGCAGTCCACTTCGTAAATAACACAGTTAAGTGTAACAGTGTATTAACAACTGGGCGCGAGACTCCGAGCAATGTGCTGTTGTGGTTTTACCCTCGGAATTATTGACTAGAAGATGATATGAAGAACCTAACTAATGAAATTTCGTTCGACGCTTCTCCACTTCCATTCCCCGTAAGCTCTCAACTTTATTCGCAAGAGTTTGTATGCAAGATTTGCAGAGACTTGCCGGATCTAAGGGAGTTAGTGGAATGCTCTTACATAACCTCCGTATATCAGAAATTGATTTTCAAAACTCTGATCCAAAACTCGTTATTCACGACGTTATTACGCCCACTTACCTTCTTTCTCCCGGCATAATATATCTGGCAAATAACTTTGAGTTTTATAATGTAAGACACTGATAAATAATTTGATTGAGTGTCAAGCAGAGACAGTTTCATTAAAGAATATATTTTATGAAACATATAAATCAGTAGAAATATTCGGTTACATTCTATCTTTCCCTCTCTCTCTTTTCTCCTTGTCGTCTCCTTCAGCTATTCAACTCCAAATTTCCGTGCAACAATTTCAGAGCGTAAAAATCATTCGCCTTGACTGGGACTCGAACCCAGATCCCTCAATATCCGGTCGAGTGCTTTAGCCACTTAAGCTACCGAGGCGTCCTCTTAAACTCTGAAATTTTGGGGCTTTTTTTAAAGGAACTAGATGCATTAGCGGATGACCCCGTTGAAAGTTACTGTTGCGGCATCTCCCGCAGTTTCTTTGGAATTTGTCCAAATTTCCGCGCAAAGCTGATGCAATTGGGCATTTATAATAGTATATTTTGCATTTTCTGGACAAAGTAGAGAGTAGAAATAGCATTGATCAGTCTAAGCAAGCTTGAGGTATGGATGGTTCATAATTCAAACGAATATTCAGCCCAGGCAGCCCGTGACTGCAATGTGAGACTAGAAAAAAACCTTTCGTGGATTATGAACTAAAATAGCAAAGAAACTTTTTCAACGCAAGTCGCACATGGTCAAGAATACAGCCCGTTTCAAAATATGACGAATAAAAAATATAACGATGAGCACACAGTAAAGAACCGTGATGCAACATAAACACTAAATGCAGATGAAAGAATGGTTTTATGTTTATCACAAATAATACTTGGCAAAATTTTTCGAAAAATCCCGGTCAATTAAACTCGGAAAATTTATATTTTAGAGCCAACGTGTCTGAAAAATATATAGAAATTTTTCTGGCGGCAACTGTTGAGTGTAACTGAACTAGAAGTCATAAAAAGACAGGCGTGGGAAATTCGAACGGAAGCACACCTACACAGCTGTTCGATAGGAATGAGCTACATTCGGTAAAGAATATAAAAGCATTGCCATTTAATACCTATTCCTTCATCCTTGAATTATATGTTTTATTTTATTCTCTTTTCCCAAACACATAAATATTCCTTATATTCCTCGTGCCTTCATCGTATGAATGCCTTTTACAAATAATTCCCACTAGATGAATACATGACTCAAAAGCGGAGTATTTGTCCTTAACAACAGAATTATTTGACACTCCGCTTTTTATGGAAGGAATAAGAGCACCGAAAAATAGCTGAGAAGATAAATGACTCATCACACGCGATTCTACGGACTCCTATTCACCTAAAACATACTTCGCCTCGAAGCGACTGAGAGAAGGGGTAAGTTCATTCAAATTTGGAAGGTAAGCGGACACTTCGAATTTAAGATAAATGCCCACCTTCTCAAAGAATAAGATAAGTATCATGAACTTTCGAGATTGAGGACAGTATTTCTCAATCAATTGCTGCTCATAACTTTTCTGTTTACTTCAGTTTAAGGATCACCTCTTATTCGATGGGAGGAAATCGTAAATATATAGTATTGTGGAAATAACGACGCCCAAAATCCAACTCTCAAAATACAATTGTCTTGGAATGAGCATAAATATATTTTGACTATTCACAGAGTGTTTTAAAGAGAGGCTTTAAAGAAGAATATGATTTACTAATAGGGTACAAAATGTAAATAACCTCTTATACTACACAATACAACACTGGTAGAAAAAAACACAAAAGATAAAATGACCGCATTAAATTAAATATGAACCCTTTAATCAATATAGCCAATATTTACATATCATTAGTTAATGGGTGCATTGTACATTGTTTCTTACCTTTAAAACTCCATAACCGAAGATTGAGCCGAGGCACTGCACAATAACGTATAGAACGGCCCTGGGCCAAGAGATCATCCCCACCACCACTGCACAGACTGTTACAGAAGGATTTACGTGAGCCTGGCTAACATGTCCAAACATCTGAAATAAAAACGTGAGAATTATTAGAAAAATCTAGTTCACATCTGAGCGTTAATTCCAATTTACGAGAGCTGTAATTTATCTCGGGAAAGCATGTACCAATACTGTTCAAGAAATATCACATGAAAGAGTACAGATTAGTTTACACGTATAAAATTAAAAGTAAACAAATACCCAAATAATGGATATCCATGAAAGGAAATATACTGAAGAAAGCAAGAGCAATATAATGACGCAATTTCAAATTTTTTTCCTTCGGAAAACATTACACAGTCGTCTTCAATCTGTATTTTTGTATTTAATCTTTCCTTCTACAAAGAATGTGGAGGAAAATTCTTAAAATATATTTACTCCCCAGTTATTTCGCAAAATTTGTCAGAAATATGCCTCTCAAAAATCTTTAAAAAAATCCTACGACTCTATTTGAAACTATGAGAGTTGAGTGCGATGTTTCCCCCCAGCATTTTTAATACACAATTTTAATATTTTACTTAATTTAACTTTGTAAATACGGTAGCCGATTTAGGAAAAGGTATGCTTAAAAGGTCATATGAAAAATTTGAGACTCTTATTACTTGCAATACGAGAAGGATGAAATAGACAAAGTTCCACGGAGTGGAAATTATGGAAAAAGGAAGAATATGTGAATTTTTTAGTTATTAATCTGAATTTTTTCCTACTTGCTGTTTGCTTCTGTGAGCAAATGAAACTTCATTTTTTATTCCCAGGTTAGATAAATAAGTGCAGTTTGGGAAAAATGCTCTGGCTACTTCATTCTGTATCATAACATGGTTCTATATTTTAATCCACTTCATCATGGGAAGGAAAAAAGTGAACGGGCATGAACTATTTCCTTTGAAGAATGAAATAAAATTACGAAAGCTATTTTCTCTCAGACGAACGAGATTCACTCATACACTTCATCAACCAATTAGGACCGAGGCTTCAGTCATCGGTATCAGTTGAAATGGTTGATTCCGCCCTACTTCAAAAGGCGATTTGAGTACGGTAGAAACATGAAAGGCGTCCCAATGGTCGATCAGGCACCCATGGTGCGGCTTTTTGTGGCGCTGTGGGAACCACGGACGGAGTTGGTATCGGCTCGCCCAAAACCCTGCCGTGCCGCTAATGTCAAGGATCCGATCAAGTTTTCAAACACCCTTCGGGACCGAGAAAATTTGAAAAACGTATCTGTCGCCAACTGTAACTGTGAGTAATTAGCTTAATGTGGTAGTTTTTTCATAGTAAAAATAAAAAATTGATTTTACATTAATGACAATAACATTCCGAAAACAAATATCGAAAATCTTGATTCACGTTTAAACAGGGGGTAAGATGAAGGTACGCAAAGGAAAAAAATGTTAATTTGCAAGCAATACATACTTGAAGAGAAAGATACATACGATTCGAATGAAATAAAATTCATATTTTTATCTTATTTTATGAACTGGAGCGAAGGATCCTTGAAATGTCAATGGAATCTCGGGGAATGGCATAGTGGAAATAAGATTACGCGGGTCAATGGCCATTCTTTCCTAAATAGTTAATGGTCATTGACCTAATCTTCTTCCTTGGAATAAAAATACGGAAATACCAGCATGCTCTGTCAAAGGTTATCTCTAATGTATTTACTATATTCCGAGCAACAATTTAATTTTCTACTCATCAGATGATTAATACAAGTTTATTTATTTTTAGTGGCAAGATTTAATCGTCACAGGTTACTCGAATAAAACGTAGGTTCCTTGAATCGTAGGTTACTTGAATAAAACTCAGAAGAAAATTACATATTACTGTGATTTGGAACATCCTACTTAAGTAATAACTTTACTCTCTCTGAGATATTTAAAGATTACCGAGATTGAACAAAATCATGTTGAAACAAATATAAGTTACATGACAATCCACAGATGGCAAGGATGCACGTTTGTCATTCGTCTTATTTAAGCTAACCAGCTGGAGTAGTAATGTGGCTAAGAGATTGTCGGAGACATTTTCAATTGAGATATTGTTGTTCCATGTAAATATAGAAGTTAATTTTTAATGATAATTTTGAAATACACAAGAAAAAGTTGTATAGGTTTTTCTATATAGGTAAGAGTATCACTAGCATGAAAGAAAAAATGATATCGCAAACAGAATAGGGATGAGAAGAAAGCTTTCTATTAAAAGGAACAACAACTGGATACAAAGACTTCAAGACTAGACGTAGGGAATAGGATCGTAAAAAATAGGAAAGGAGCTCAATTTCAACAGCTATGAGACAAGAACGATTGGAGTAGCGGTGATAGAATTATACGCATAAGAAAAGATGAAAATGTAGTAATACCGAACAATAATGAACATTAACTGTATTGCTATATATTAACATATGAAGGACTCCTCCGAAGAGTGGGTGACAACACAAGAAGAGGGAAACTAAATATACACATCCTGAAAAGACTGAAGGAAAGTTAGAGAAAAACAATCACTGAAGAAGAACAGGAATAAAATACGAGAAGAATACCGTGGGAGAAATCAGGAGGAAATCATGAAGAATGAAAAAATTTGTTACTTATCAATTGGAAATATTGGTTGATGCAGGATTGGTGCATTGGTGGAAGCCAATAAACTAATTCGGAAACAAACGATCTACGATGACAATTTCTCAAATGACCAGTAGTATCACTTCAGAGGTAAGATTAAATTAAATGAACCTTTTATGTGTGAGCATAAATTATATCTCCACAGAACAAAATAGTCAAATGCGTCAATAAAAAAGTACTTATTATTTTAAAGAGAGGTTGGAGGGAGAGACTGAACCCGACGTTTAATAATCATGTGCCCATTATACGAGGGCGGTTCAATAAGTACCCGTGTTAGAAATGAAGAAATGATTTTTTCAAAAACATTTCTCTATTCTTCAACATAGTCCCCATTTAGAAAGATACACTTCTCCCAACGTTCCGCCATTTTTTTAACCTCTCCAAAAAATAGGATTTGTCGAACTCCAAAATACGCCTCTGTCTCGGCGATAACTTCCTCGTTGGAGCTAATTTTTTTTTTAGGGAATAAGAAATAGTCGCAGGGAGCCAGATCGGGTGAATACGGGGGGTACGGCAGCAATTCATATCGTAGTTCATGCAGTTTGGTGGCGACAACTCCGGATGAATGTGCTGATGCGTTATCGTGGTGAAACAGCACCTTCTTTTTCGCCAAATGCGGCCGTCTCCATCAATTTTTTGCCAATAACTCATTGTGGTATTTCCCAGTGATCGTTCTTCCTTTTTCTAAAAAATCTATGAGGATGACACCATTTGCATCCCAAAAAACCGTCACCATGATCTTTCCGGCCGATCGGACCATCTTAGCCGTCTTTGGAGCAGATTCACCGGGAGAAATGCATTTTTTTGATTGTTGCTTAGTTTCTGGTGTGTAATGATGAATCCAGGTTTCATCAACAGTGATAACTCGACGCAAAAACATCTTCGGATCTCGCTTTAATTGCTGCAAACACTGCTTCGAAGTTGACAGCCGGATCAGCTTGCTGTCCTCCGTGAGCAATCGCGGCACCCATCGGGCCGACAATTTTTTCATCACCAACTTATCATGTAAAATATTAATTACCGTTCCGGTCGACACACCCACGGCCTCTGCTACTTCGCGCACTTTCGTTCGTCGATCAGCGAGAATCATGGCGTGGACTTTTTGAATGATTTCCTCGGTAACCACGTTTGCCGGGCGTCCTGGTCGCTCCTCATCAAAAACAGATGTTCGCCCACGTTTAAATTCGTTGAACCAATATCTGTGGTCATAGATGCCGAAAAGTCCCCATAAATAGCATCCAACTTTGTTTTTATCTCCTCGCATTTCTTCCCATCCAAAAACAAAAAGCGAATTACCGGACGATACTGCTCTTTTACCATCTTAGCGAAAATCACGACACACGTGTTACTCGAATGGCTACCAAATCCAAACTAGCCTTAAAATCAATCTGAAATTTGTTTCACCGTAGTTTTATAGATGGCAGCACACGGTGATAACATAAACTTCCCTCAGGAACGCCCTTTGGCGTCAAACACGCGTACTTATTGAACCGACCTCGTACGATTACATACGCAAAACAAAACGGGGAAATGATTGTTATCCGAGAAAGTAGCATTACCACGTAACATTAACAGACATTTAAAGGGTTTCATATGAAGAAAATCAAATTGATTGACCCATTAACCGTTATTTAATCAAGTAATAAACTCATTACGCGGACGACGCGGCGCTCCTGTGCAGCTCCCGGCGAATATCTTTCGCCGTGGAGAGGCTGCAGATCGTCGTCGACGAGCTACTTTCGTGGTATCGTCGCTGGCGGTTTCCAGTCAATGCTGGGAAAACGAAGGCAATCGTCTTCCATACCGGCAGAGGAGCGCCGACAGAAGAGGAGCTGTCGGTGAATGGAGTCACCCTTCCGTGGGAATCCGAGGTTCTCTACCTCGGAGTGCTGATGGACCGGAAACTCCTTTGGAACGCCCAAGCGCGACGTGTCCGAGGGAAGGCCTTCGCGGCGCTTAACCGGCTTCGGCCGATTATTCGTCCGGGGGTCCTGAGCTCGGAAACGAAGCGTCGACTGTACCGAGCGTGCGTGTTGCCTGTCATCACGTACGCAGCGCCGGTATGGTCAGGAGTGCCGATGTCTACCCTCGCTCTCATCCAAGTGGTGCAGAACTCTGCGCTACGGTGCATCTTGGGATGCGGGCGCTACGCCCGCGTGGAAGAGATGCACCAGGACGGGAACATGGAACCTCTGAACGTCCTTCTTCCGGAGCTGTCTCGAAGATTCTTCGAGAGGGCTGCGGATTCAGACGTCGCCACCATCCGACGCCTCGGAGAGATCCAGGTTTCAACGTGGGACCGCTATAAGCGCCCCATTGCGAGCATGGATCGCCAAGATGCCCTCCCAGCGAAGAAGAGGCCCAGGCTTCAGTAGCAGGGATCGCCAGAGCGCCGTGACAACGCAGAAGACGACGCCCTGCCTTAGAAGCCTAGGCGGCTGGAAAGGCAACACAGTGGAGCCCCGACCGGAGTAACGGGGGTCCGTCCACGAGAATGACATAAAATTTTTTCATTTATACTCTACCCTCATGTCCTCTGTATAGAGGGCGATATGAGGGATTCCTTTCTGGCGGAACATGCTGGGCTATGTGCAAAAATATTTATCATTAATAAATGTTATTATAACTTAATGAGATTAACCTATAATTCCATTGAAGGTGTTGTTTTTGTCTGAATTGACCTCGACTGAATAGTTCTTCCTGCACTCGGAAGTGCACTGGAACTTCAGCTGGATATAAAAATTTTAAGTTTTTCATTTAATTTACTAAAATATAAGCATTTCAACGCTAAAATAAACGCTTCAAGAATTACTTCTTTAAAATTCATCGATGCGGCTAAATGCACTGGTACATTGACTGCTCCCGTCAATTTGAAGTAAATAAGGAAACCATTTAAAAGTAGAGATACTGAATGGATATTGATAGTTTTTATTTCCAAGTGTCCCAGTACACTTGAAAATTGATCACAAATTTCTTCAGAGAAAAATAAATTCCAAAGTTTAAATTTGTGAACCTGTATTCCCTTTCTTGTTCTCCCATTCACCTTCCGTTACTGTTCGCAGCGAATTTTTTCGTTCTTTTCCAATGACGATACAATTTCGGCTCTACCTCGCTTAATTATTCTCTATTCTCTTTCGACTTCACTTTCATACTCTTGCATAATATTCATTAAACCCCACCCCATACCGGATATACCATATTATGTTGCAATGAAGTCATACAGTATAATTAAGGAATGCCAATCAGCTGTCTCTAACAATTTGAAACACTTAATTTACCTTTTTCCTTAAAAAAAATTGCATCATTTCTCAATCATCCCCTCCATAACGAATGGAATTTCTACTAATAAATGTACAGGGTGGAACAGAATGGACACCTTAGTTTCAAAAATCACTAAAGAGCGCGCAGATAAATTAGCGGAGTGGGAGTAGTGGCGTTAGCTGGGAAAATCAACGCCATTTTTGGTAATTATCATGCAGTGGCCTGGTGAGCATCAAGGCTTTTTCGTAGAAACGTTCGTTAAGAACAATGATAGTGCGGTGGTGACGCAGACGGCGCTGTGGTCTAGCGATAAAGCGCATTTTCATCCCTCCGGCTCAGAATAAGCAAAATTTTCAATACTGAGCGACTGACAACCCTCGCGAGCTTCACCCAAGACCTCTTCATAGCCCAACAGTGACAGTGTGGTGCGCTGTGTCCTCCATAGGCATTATTAGGTCTTACTTTTTTAAACCTTCTGGTTCAACTCTTACTGTGAACTATGTACGCTATTGTGAGATGCAAGAGAAATTTTACTCCCCGAAATGAAAGAGCATGGTGTGGAATATGACGCAGAAGCCTTTTGGTTTGAACAGGATGGTGCCACGGCTCATGCCATCCGTCGTTCACGCAAAATCTTGCAAGAACAATTTCCCGGCCGCCTGATCTCCTTACGAGGGGATATTTGTTCCATTGCCCTCTCGCTCAACAGATTTGAGTCCATGTGATTTTTTTTCTTTGGGGATATCTAAAAGCTGAGGTTTACAAAGTTCGGCCAAGGACCTTGGAGGCTCTATAGGAGGTAATTACAGATGTCATCTCTGGAACAACGCAAGATATACTGAGAAGAGTTTTCGAAAATGTTTTTGAATGACTCCGCAAGTGCATCGCGCACCAAGGTCGCCGTCTGGATGAAATAATTTTCAAAACCCAATGAAAAAAATAACATCGGATGCAATTTTCAGAAATGAATACTTTTTAAAATAATCCTGGTTGATATTTTTATAATTAGCGAGTCCATTCTAACTCACCCTGTATATTAAAAATTAATTACAAATCAATACACTGATAGAAACAAACTCATTCATTTTCGGGTCAGAGCATTTCAAATTGCATTCACATGAATTCCTGGGAAGACAAGCATAAACGAAAAGTACTTGGTTTCGTAAATTATACTTAGGGTACATTACCTTCAAATAAATAATTATATCCAACATATTTAGCTTAATTTTATTTTTCCACCATTCCCATGTTTTAATAACATTTAACTAGAATTTAAATAAAAAGTTATTAAACAAACCCAAAATCTACAATATGAGAATAGGTGCGCAAACTTGACAATTTAAAGTTACCTGCCTCACTGGATTTCGAATCACCAGGTTCATTATTTCAGACGAATTATCGCAAATCTATTTCACCCAACAAAATATTAATAAAACCCGTGGTAAAAGGAGCCCGAGGTCAGTTCTAAAGGACACTGCGCCTCGTCATTTTCTGCGGTAAGCAGCCGAAGTTCCGCGCCCGTTCTTCCCCATTTAGTATCAATGGGTTAAATGAGAATGTCTCCAAAACCTATCACTGGTTGATAAACTTAGGCGATTATCCCTAAAGCGACACCAAATCAACAATCGGAAAACCAATTACACATACATTTGGGAAAACGCATTTACCGATTAATCTGTTCTCCATCCATTGGCAAAATGAAACGTTCAAAGTGTCTTCTCTGCCATAAGGGAGAATTTCAGTGATGATCAAGGGTGGTTGCCGCACGTTATTGTCTAATTCATTTTGCCAAAGAGGATGTGTTCATACGCACATTTTCAGGGATAAAATAGAATCATGGTATTGTTGCTTCAAAGATAAATTCTTCCTGAAGGTCATATTTTATCTATTTTCCAGAATGGTATGACATCAGATTATTTTAACGCTAAATTAATATATATTGTACGCATATCTTTTATCATCAATATTTTCGGTCAAAACATCGAGGGAGGTGAGAAGTTAAGACGCCAGACAAGTAGATAGATAGATAGAGGTCTTTATTTGGGCGAAATTGAGACCAAATGGTCTCAATTTCGCCCAAACAAGTACGCAGTTGAAAAGATCATAATAACGCAAAATTTGAGAGAACTGTCATTGAAAGGTCATTTCTTGAATACATTTTTGAATAAGAATTAATAGAATAAATTTAGCGGTTGAATAACTTAAATCTCGATAACAGCACAGATCACCATGTTGAATCCGAGGACAAAATTAGAGTAAAAAGAGAAGTAAAAACCAGGACGACACTACCTATTGATTAGTTCATAAAAAAAGATTTATTTTAGAATTCCATTGTATCTGCCAAATTATGTCGATTTAACTTTATGAAATTTAAATAATACACGCTTACTACCCACTCTATTACTAACTTACACAGTATAATATAATAAAAACCAAATTTATTTTTTCTAAATCGAAATAAAGATAGTGTACATGGGTGAAATAAATGTATACTGTTTTGATTATTTTCCAAAAATTCAAAGTTTCCCATACATCAGGTTGTGTACTGCATATTCGTGTGTCGAATTACAACATGACATACCCTCTGACCGGAACATCTAGCAAGAAACGATCGTTTAACAATGAATAACTGATCGTGGCACTTTTCCGCTTGTTAATTTTATTTTACGACCGGAATTCGATGCATTTCATCAACATCAGGTCCATCATCAGTGTTACGATCAGTTATTCATTATGTTTGATTTCCACCACATCACGCATGAAGCTGCTCAGTTGGATCGTTTACCAACTCTAAATGCTGGACACTTAAAACTATTATCAGTTTATTAACACCGTGGAGAAATTAAAATTAAATGCTTTGTGAAATAAGTCAAGCTTATCTCATTATTAGACAGAAAATCCTTTAACTAAAATGTTTTTCCTCCATTGGAACATCAACGCTATTGGGAAAGGGTTCATTTTGTTTAATGTTTGACTTTCAATTATCAACTCGGTCGCGGAAAAACAAGCTTTGGAAAGAAAATGACTTGCATTGAAACCCTGTTTCAAGCCGTTCAACATCCGAAACTAATTTTTTTAAGGCAATTGTTTTAGCGCGATTTTTCTCGCAATGCCCTTATTACCTGGTCCATTTTTGCCCCGGATAATTCCTAAATAATGAGTGCTTCACTTTCTACGGTGTTTACACCACCAACTTTGATGTTTAAAAACAAGGTTTAATATAAGATACTCATTATTAGAATTAAACTCCCATATACTTCTGCCTCATGCATGCAATTTGTTGGCCAAGTCTACTTTGTCGAATGACTTCTTGAAATTAACGTAACAAATAACCACATTGTGGTTGAATTCCATATGCCTTTCTTTCAGTTACTTAGTCATTGCTATGAAATCACGCGTACCTCTGCCCTTATGTTATCTTAATTCGGCCAATTACAGAGATTCACAAAATAATTACATTGATGTAACCTTCGAAAATTAATAACATACTCAGGTAACACTGGTGAAAATTTCCGAATCACACCCGCCGGAAAACCAACTTGGTTAATTTCAAATATCCAATCCTACAGCTAAAGTGTTGAATTATCATTACTTGAAACTATGATAAATAGTTTTTACGGCAAAATTTCCCTCGAATTTTCCTTTCGATGTCGAATTTTTTAAACATAAACTATGTCTGTCTTTAATATTATAATATCAGAAAATATTTTAATTAAATCATTGATTTACACCTCTTGTTCAAAAAATGGTCGAAAAAACAAATAGGTAAGCGAAACAAAAGCAGGCGTAACTACGTGAAGGAATATTTTTCAAGTAACGGAAAATCTAAATTTTTATCATAACTAAGCAGTAATTACCTTATTAATATGACATGAATAAAATATCAAAATAAAATACATTCACATATAATTATTTTATTTAAATAAGTTTATATGAAGCTTCATCACTCCATCCGGGCAACGTGAATCTCCAGAAAATGGTAAAATGACAAATTCATTTTTTCTTGGGTCTGTTGGAGTTTCCTCCATTTACTATGCCGCATGTGCAAACATTACACATCCCTTGATTTTTATCACTTTTGTCCCTGCCATCTTCCATACTTCTCCGCCTCCTTTCCCTCCCATTCCCAGTCATTACATTTTCTTACACCTCTCATCTTACTCTTTTTATGTTAATCATGACCCAATTTCTCTCGCAAAATGAATGTCCATGGAAAACAGCATCTGGGATCGCTAATCGTGAATATAGAGCCGTGATTGCGAGTGATTCTGTCAAATCCGCCAACGCTCATCGGACGCTCACCTTCCTCTCTCTAATTAAAAGGGATTCACTCATCCTGCAACGAATTACCACCAGGCGAATGGCTCTGACGCACTTGGGCTTAATTCCCCCGCTTCACACGGACAATTAAGTAATTTATAATGACCCGGAATTATTAAGTCTGGCAAAGAGAGATTCGGAAAAAAATTGACCTGAGGAAGAGACATAGCTCAAAATTGCATCGGGTCATAGGCAACAAAAAGCTAAAAAAATTAGCAGTTCAAAATTCCCCATTTTCTGAAATTCACCTAGAGAAAATCCCGTACTCTTCATCGCTCTTCATTAGCAAAATTGCAATATAATTCCAACCCGTTTCATAGCATAAATGAATTATATGAATGTCTCAGTAATTAACGAGATAACGCACAACATATAGTATTACCCGCTAAAATAGGAAAATGTAATTACGCCATAAAATTACCTATACATATTTACCAGGGAATATTTACCACGAGAGTATAAATAGCCGTGATTAATAAGTAACAAAATTGTAAACACCTTTTTGTATAATTATTTACGACAGCCGATAACTATAACTTAATTTCAAACTCTGTACAGACTCTCCATTTTTACACACTTTTGGCCGCATCCAAATCATGACTCGACTCCCACCCACCAAAGGCAAACTGAAATCCTGTTAGTAAAATATCAACGTAATGAAGAATAATTTTGTAAAAAAAGTCCAAAGTTTTACCTAGTCGACAGAATAACTCGGCCGATTCAGCTATCATGATGATGTCACATACTAATCATGGTATCTTCTCCAGATAATGAGAACGCAATCGAGAATAAATTATTTTAGTGTTTCGATATTAACCTGGATGAACTGACAAGGTACTGGAATTGAAATTTTTAACGGGCAAATTCGCAGGCACCTTGGATATTGACTTACAGCACGAAAAAAATATGAAAATTAAAATAGAGTCTACTCCAGGATTAAATGACAAATGAGTGCACTTGGCTGATGATCGAAGGAAAAATGACCGCAAATCCTTCCAACTATAATCTCGATGATTTTGACAAATTGGTCGACATTAAATAACTACTACGGCTCCAACTCGATCGCCATATCGAATATGAAAATGAAACCTTTACTAGATCATGTCCAAAGAATGAATTAATTAATAAGGAAATTAATTACTGTTGAAGCCTAACGCAGACAGAGAAGAATGAAAAGGAATATTTAACCAAGTGAATTGACTACATTTGGATTCGAATAGCTTGTAATTACTAAGTCCTTCTGAATATCACCGATATTTCACTGTCTACGATTAAATACCCGACATTAAACATGTTAAAGAGGAATTCATTCTATTACAGCTGTACAAATTTAATGCAAATGAAGTAAAGAGTCGTAACTCCAGCAAAGGCTTTTGTGATGATACGTATTAAGAGCCTATTCAGCGAATATTCGTGGAACATTATTAAAAGCACGCAGGGAAGACGACATTCTATAAAAATATATTAAGTAAGTGCCAATAATACTAATGGAACCGAAATCAATTATAAATGAAGAAAATGTACACATTGGAATGAAAATTCCTTTACCTTTTCACGGATACATATACGGTTTTTCAGGAAGTTTTGCAGAGACACAGACTAACCATCGTTATATTTCTAAGGTTAGCCTAGCAAGGCACAACCTGATACCAAACACTACCATAAACCCCTATTTAATTCCGCTTAAATTCTAATATCAAATATAGTTTCCAACGCGAATACTCATTCCCCCCCCCCCTACGTCGCCTGCCTATCGTTCTCCCCACTACTACAGTCTTCAACATTTCATCGACTCTAAATCTATCTTCCCTGGATCCTTTGGGATTCTTCCAACAATATTCTCCTCTCTCAGCATGCTTAAGATGTACTTCGTTCGTTATTCTGTCCGTGCCTTTTACATTTGTGTTTGTTTTACCTGTGCCACATACCAAAATCGTCATATCTAAGCCAATAATCTTGCTTCAACGACCAAATTCCCGCGTATCGAAATTTTATAAAATCTTTTTTCAACGTTCATACTCAACATCCCTGTCATTACCCCCTTCTCCAAATGAACCATTCATAGGCTAACTCAATTCTTCCTCTTAGTCCTTACTAATTCGGCCATCATAGTCCATAATACTTACAGGATAAGTAAACTCTTCAACTTGCTCTAGTTTATGCCCTCCGATTGACGCTTAACTTACCCTTCCCTCATTCAAAAACTTTATAACCTTGTTTGGCTTTCATTGATTCCTACTCTATACCCATTACACAATCTCTAATGCGCTCTTCAATGATTGCAACCCTTCAACAAATTAACCAACTAAAACTTGATCATCAGCAATTCTAACTGATTTTATGAACTTTCATTCCTTGCTCCAGCTGTAAATATTTCCTCCGTGATAACGTTGAAAAGAACGAGTTATAACGGACAACCCGGTCTTGTCACCTTCTTAAAACTGTGTATCTCGACTCTGCATCCGCCGCTCGTAACTGAGCAGTCTGATACACATATAGGTTGCAGGAAAATCGCCTACCCCTCCTATCTTAGGTATTTATTATTTAAGTATTCAAACGGTTAAGGTAGGTTTTGGATATACACAACTACGAACCAAATAAGTATTTTGTGACTCTTAACAAAACACAATCCCACCCTCTACATCAGGTCCTTTTCATCTCTGAGTACTTCCTTCCTCCCTCATCCCGTCCAAAATCCCTATCCTGTTCCCGCTCTTTCCTCGTTTGCCTAACATTCTCCCCTCTAGTAATCTTCAAATTCCCACTACTGATCAATACGCTCTTCAATCATTTTTTCTGCCTCCTTAGGATTTCTCCCAACAAACCCCTCTCTTCGCCCACCATACCAAGTACATCCTCATTTGTTTTCTTCTCTGTCCATTTCACCTTCTCCATTCTTATCCACACCCACATTTCAAAAGCCTCCAGTATACGTCTATCCTCCTGCTTCAATGACCACGTTTCCGCGCCGTACATAGCTACGCTCCATATCAAAGTTTTTACGAGTCTTTTCTTAATATCCTTACTCAACGTCCCTCTCATCAACTCCCTCCTCCTTGTGAAAGCCTCTTTGCCTAGCGCAATTCTTCTCCTTACGTCCCCACTAATTTGACCGTGTGGGTCCAAAACACTTCTCAGATACGTAAACTGTTCTACCTGATCCAGTTTTTGCCCTCCTATTTTAATGTTAAGCTTAGCCTTTTTCTTTCTAGAAAATCGCATGACCTTTGTTTTATTAATATTGATTCTCATCCCATACCTGTCGCACTGAATTTCCAATTCACTAAGCAATGCTTGCAACCCCTTGGCTGACTGAGAAACTAAAGCTTGATCATCAGCAAGCCTACTAATTTTACGAATTCCCCTCCAACTTTCATTCCTACCTCCAGTTCTTGCCATGCCTCTTTAATCATTTCCTCTGCATACAGGTTGAACAGCAACGGTGATAATGGGCAACCCTGCCTTACACCTCTTCCTAACACTGCCCATCCGGACTCCCCGTTCCCCACCCGCACCTGAGCAGTCTGAGACATGTACAGGTTGCGTATTAGCCTCCTTTCCCTCCAATATATTCCTATTTTCTGCAATATACTCATTAGTTTTTCCCAATTTACTCTATCAAACGCTTTTTCGAAATCTACGAAACAGGCAAATACCTCCTGATTGTATTCGATATTCTTCTCGATAAGTGATTTCATTACTGCAATGGTATCCTGCGTGCCCCTCTCCTTCCTAAATCCAAACCGATCACCCCCTAAGTAGTTATTCGCATTGCTCTCCATCATTTTGTTGATGATCCTGAGAACCCCTTTAGCTGCGTAGGATATCAAACTTATTGTTCTGTAGTCCTCATATGATGTAGCATTTATCTTTTCGGGACAGGAACTAATACTGACATCACTAAGTCTTACGGCCAGATTTCTTTCTCATAGATGCTACGTATCATTCTGTATAGTCTCTTTTTACCATATTTTCCTACACCTTTTAGTTGTTTCGTAGGAATGTTGTCTACCCCCACGGCCTTATTTGATTTCATCTCCCTTTATGCCCTTTCTATCTCATCATCGAGTATGCCTGGACCTAAGTTATCTTCCTCTACGTCATGTTCCTTTTCTATGTCTGGCCTTGTCGGCGTAAGTTCTCCACCATGCTTCTTCTTTCCATCTCTCTTGGATCTTCCTGTGTCGACTATTATCTCCCCGACTTATCTCTAACTGTTAGCAAAGATCTTCCCTTCTTAGTTCCCGGTACTGATTTAACCTTGCTGCATAGTCCCCTTTCATTATTCCTCTGTCAAGTTTCCATATCCTCGGACTGCGTCTTCCACCATGCTTCTTTCGCTTTATTTGTTGTCCATCTCAATTTATTGTTTAACTCTTTATTACTTCCTTTTTTCTAACTCTGTGTTTAATCTCAGGTAATAGTACATTTATTTACTCCAACCAGTATATCCTATCAAACACTTTCTCGAAATTCACGAAGCATACAAATATGTACATTTTGAATGTAATGTTAAACTAACATAGCCTTCCTATTAGTGAGGTCACTAGTGTTATGGCATCATGCGTACCTTGACAATCCTTCCTTAACACAAACCGATAATCCCAGGTAATAATTTACCCGCCTCTATATCATTTTAATGATAATACTAATAATAATCAAGCATTATTTTATAGCGCTCACTATCTATTTTGCATAGGAATCGATGATGTTTTTTCTATATAATAGATGTATACCTTTAATTAGATGGTAACCCTTAGCTCTGGGACTCGATTAGCATCTTTCAAAACACTGGAAGAATTATTATTATTATTATTATTGGCTAAGTTTACTGGGCTTCAGTAGCTTTTTTATGAACTCTAGCACTATACACTCCATTGATCATAATCCCAAAATAACATGTCAAAGAATATTCTTCAACCGCAAGCTTGATTTTACAGTAACTCATTATCTAGCTCTGCAAACTTTCTTTCTCCCACAATTCCATCCACTACGCCTATTCTTTTCCTTCCTCTTACTCAGTTTCCCGTCATTCTTCCTCCTACCTATTACAGTATTCAGCATCCCATTTCTCTCGGCATCACTCGCAACCACTTGCCCTGATTTCCTCGAATTTCGTCCAAAAGCCATCTGTCTTCTTCTACCTTGCTTAGAACTTGATTACTTGAATTCCTTTTTATTTCCATTTTATTGTCACCACTCCTCTACATACGCACGTCACAGAAGCCTCCAATATAAGTTTACCCTCTTCTCTCATCGATCAAGTCTCCGAGTCACACAAAACTATACACCATATTAAAGTTTTCATTACAATTTTACTTAAAGTGTATGTCATCATCCCCCTCCTCTTTGTAAAAGTTTCTTCACATTGGTTAAATTTCTTTTTGTAAAAGTACTACTTTTCCCATCTTCTTTTGAAAATGTTCCTAAATAGGGAATAAGAAATTAAAATTTTGCACATAAAAAACTAAGCTGAAAGGATTGAACCATGTTTCCAAGTGACGAAAAAGTCATATGCATCATTTGATTCTTAAAATTTTAACGTGATATCTCGATCCTTATTAATTAAATTTTAGAAAAAATAGCTTTTGTTTTATCTGTAATAATTTATTTACTCACCTCTTTCATTAAACCTCGTAATGTATTCTTCATTTATACTAAGAGACCGTCGACTACGATGAACGCAATAGGTAATTGGACCATTTTAAATGCAACCCATTCGTTTTGTATGTATCAGAGTAGGTTAAACGACACACGATTCCATAAAAAGGATTTGTCACTTTATTTGCCTTTATTATTTTTTTAAATAAATTCACAATTAGTCGGTTTATACGTTATGCCATTGGGAGGAGGCTGAATTGAACCAATAAAAGCATACCGAACAATGATAATGAACTGGGTCTATTTTGGACTTGGGCCACGATATATATTTAAAAAATTCTCACGAGTAACAGACAATGATTTTAGTACTTAGTAGCTTAAATGGTAAGCATATTAAAAACGCGACACAGTCAAATACCAACTTTCCTAAAGAGGGATGCTTTATTAGCTACCCCGGAGAGTTGGGGCTAGGTTTCATTGATAATTGAAACAGATAAGGAAAGGCCGCCTTGGGGGCACAGAGCGATGAAATCGACGTCGAAGACGAAATCCAAGTTGGTTGGCCTCTAGAATCCAAGAACAAACTGAAATGGTAGTTCTCTTAAAAACTTTAGCGGATCGGAATGAATAGAGCCCACATAAAGTGACGCATCACGGCTTCTTTTCCCCAAAACCCTTCCGTTCTTTCCATCTCCTTTACCAGGATAAGTTTATTAAGCTGCAAGTTTATTTTTTGAGCCCTCACATTTTGGTGCTTTCACAGAATGGTAGTATTCTAACGGAAGAATTCCTAGGCCCCGATATGTATTTCTGCGAATAAGGTACCATTTCTAATTAAAACCACATTAAAGAACTACGTTGCCTCGTATGTTAAAAATCATAACAAATTTTCTGTCGCTGGCGCCACCATGGCACATCTTGGAAACCATTCCAAGAAATCTCCGTATCTGTCTAAATACATTTGGAAATGACAATAATAATCTCATGCTTCAAAGTAACTCCGATCGCTTAGTTGATAAATTATTATTTGATTTGTTGTTTTTATTAATTATTGTTCAATTTTAGTTGTAAATTATTACACTAAGAATTAGCCTTAACTTAAATCTATACTGGCGAACA